>NC_135714.1:83459557-83777597 GCF_964656455.1 Halichoerus grypus
GTTTATCAGGACACTAATATCTTCCCTTTTCAACTGGATATCATAGTAGTCCCTGACTGAAACCCTTAAGCAACTGTCTGTCTTTCAAATAGATTAAATACTACAGGTTTGGCTACCTTTCAAAGCACTTTTATATACATTAACTTATTTGATCCTCTCGGCTGGTCTAGTAAGTAGTTGGTAGTACCAACATTCTTTCGTTATGATTTAATGTGTCAGTGGTGATACCAGCCTCCCTATGTGATATCAGGGGTGTCCTCACCGTCCAAATGACTGGCTCACTTAAGGAGTCACAGCAGATAACCCTAAGTTCCTCCTGAGGGATATCCTTTAGGAACATCCTTAGGAATGGCCTTTCAAATGAACTGAATGTGTCATAGTGTGACAGATACAACTGGACTTAAAGTGCATAGCTGAACAACTCTGATAGAGAATCTGGGGTGCAAAAACTGATAATATCATTCAAATGGCAAATTAAATTAGACTTTAAAGTTTTACTCCATTAAGAATAAATGTTTCAAGTTCTTAGTCCATTTAACAGAAAGTCAATGTCTGACTTGCAAGCATTTACATTCAGAAGCTTGTCTTTATTATCAGATGGCCTTCAAGTTTTAAAAATCAAACTTTAGTTTTTAGAAAAAGTACTCAAATCGTTAAAAAGGTAAATAATGGAGATGAGACGGCATGAAATTCTGTATGTTTTAGCCTCTCCATATGTTACTCTATGCTTCCCAACGGAAAAATGCAAATAGATTGAAAAGCCTTTATGGTTTCGTACAAGAAGCCTTCTTGTAAAGGATGATGTGTAAATAATTAAGCATATAGATTTAGAAGTTAGAGGAATGAAAGTTCAAGTGATAGGATTTGATAAGATCACTATGAGTAAAAACTAAGGAAAGAGAAGGATAAAAACTGGCAAATGGGAGAAGAGAAATACGTATTTATCACATGCATACAGTGTGCCAGACATTGTTACACAGTAAATTCATAATAAATTATTTAATTTTCACAAAAATTCATTAGCTTAAGGAGTTTTGTTCATCATTTAACAGAAGAGCAAACAAAGGCTCAGAGACATTAATTGATGTCCCTAAACCATACAATGAACATTTTATTGCTGAGATGTGAACACCGGCCCATGTAACTTCAAAACCCTTGCTTCCTCCTCCACATCCAGTTGCCCTTCAAGGAAAAGGAGATTCAGAGAAAGCACCAGAAAAGTAGTAGCTAAAATGGCAGGAGAAGGTTAGTACAGCATCACAGAAGCTACCTAATGAGCAATTCCAAGAGGGAGGGAATGGCTCCCAGTGAAAAATCTGCCTTTATAGCCTTCAGCCAACAAGAAGCACTCAAATATGTGCTAAACTACAGGAACATCTTAAAAAGAATGAGAATGAGTGTTAAGAATATAGTGCACTGTCTAGAAAAATCACTTGTATCACCCCAAAGGGAAATTTCAGAGAATAGTACTGATTTTTTTTTATACATGATTAAATACTTGACGAAATGATGAAAAAGAGGAAGGTGCACATAAAGACTAGTCAGCAGATGGAAATAATAGGCAGAGTAGCACAGGGTAAGTGTTAACCAGATGGGCCTATGGATCAGGATGTCTGGGTTTAAATTCTAACTTGGTATCTGTGTGACCTTGGCCAAGTTACTTAACTTCCCTGTACATCAGTTTCCACATCATTACCATGGTGATAATAACTGTACTTGTGTCATAGGGTTGTTACTGTAAGGAGTAAATGAGTTAATATATGTAAGAAAATGTCTGACACAGTCGTCAGTATTAACTAGTCTTTCAAGAAGTGGGACAGTGTGGGGAAGGACTAGGGTTGAAAATCTTGGGGAGAAGCACAGTCAGGAAAAAAAGAATACATTAAGGTAGAAAAGACTCAAGCATGTTTGTAGACATGGGGAGAAGGAGAGATTCAGGAAAGGTAAACGGAAACAGGAAGAAGCTGTGGGAAAGATGGGCACATTTGGAGGAACTGGCCTTAAAAAAAGAGAAAGGATACAAGTCCTGACACAAATGAAAAGGTGGAGAGCAGATGAGGAAACAGAGCAGTTTTCAGGATGTAACAGAGGAGGTGAGACAACAAAGTTCTCAGATTCCAAAGAAAGATCTCCGTCTCACTAAAGGAAGCAAAGGTAAGAGTGGGAATTTTGCAGAGTAATGAAAAGATTTTAGAAGAGATATTCTTGAAAATTTGAAAACATTTGCTAGAGATGCATAAAAGTAGAGTTAATACCAGTGAAGTGTGGGCTAAATTCAGAAAGGATTCAGGCATCAATTTTTGTGGCATTTCCAACACAAAGACTAGAGCCAGGTAAAATGGCCCATGGGGCAAGAAGCATTGATATGGATCCAGTGAGAGCAAATTCCACTGACAGCCCAGCCCTCCCCAGAACTCTCCTTCACCACAATCTAGAGGCATTGTCTCCCTGCCACTAAACCAGCTTTTCCATAAACACCAATTGATCAAAATCAATGAAAATCATTTCTTATATCATTTTATTACTTATGTAGTTTTCAGTTTTAACTAATAGCTAATATAACCACATATAGGGAAGCAACTGATTGGTGTTTTATAACTACTGTGATTTTAAACAGTAAATAGCTTTTTGGTGAAATACAGTAGACTGGACATATATATTTATCTGTAGCCTCTCCTGAAACTCCTTAAAATAAAGAAAGAAAGGGGTCATCATGCCACGGGACAGAAAGAATGGGAGATGATATGATAACATGGAGATATTTATTCTGGAAAATAAAAAAGTGGAGGATGCAGCCAAACTGACATCCTATGAGAAAAGTCAACAAGAAACAAAGTGATGCGGGGCCAAGAACTTCAGAGAAGTTTAGGGAAAGGAGGCACCAAGTACCCCTGAAGGTGACAAGTGAAGCATGAAACTAAAACTAAGAGAATTCATTGTAAGTTTATTAAGGAGCAATCAGAACCCCAGATCTTTGCTCCCAAGACAATGCAGCAAGGCAACCACCCCAAATGACTAGAGAGTCACCCTTTGAGAATACTGAATCAGAGAGACTTTCACTTCAAGGACACAAGGCAAACTGAAGGCTGGAATGACATGCGGAGCTGAAGACAGGGGTAGTAAGTCAAAACTGCACAGTGCCCCGTCCCTTTCTGCTCCCACCTCACTCCCAACATGGGCAGGCAGGAATACACACCACCCTTGTCACCTCCGGGCGAGAATGGAGAAAGACCAACCACCCGAGAACAAAGACCGGTAGACAAGCCCCACACATATGGGCTTCCTTTCCTTATCAGTTTTTTCTATCTCATACTTAATAAAAAAAAAAAAGAATGCTTTCCACATTTCAGTACAATATTTTACTTATGTTATGAAAGGACATAAAGCCTGTCTGTTCTATCCCATTGATGTGTACCCAGTACTTAGAATAGTGCCAAGAACATATTAGGTGCTTAGTAAATACTTGATGAATGAATTAAATGTATTTAACATCTACCAGACTCTCATGGAGACCCGAGCATCTCAAAAATGTTCTCTCTGTATTTAAAAAATATCACTTCCTGTCAGTTGCTGACAAAGAAAGTGTCCCTAATATCACCACATTTTGCAGCTAAATTCCGCTACCCCTGCACCTCAGTTTTAAACATAAAAGTCACAACAAGTTAACTTCTAAAAATGGCCGATATTGGTATTTTTTCTATTAGGAAAAAAGGTGATGCCTATCACTTGATACTTATTGATGTTGATTCCTAAAGAAAAGCACAAGAGGTTTCCTTTAGAAAAAGACTGATTACAGACTACAAGAGAAGTAAGCCCGATGGTCCCTCTGGTGGCCTAGAGAAGCTACCACTCTCCCAAGTACCTAACATGCCTAAGGAATCAACACCTAATAAAAATATAGTCCTTCTATAATGATGTAATGTATGGTGATTAACATAACATAATAAAAAAAAAAAGAAAACTAAAAAAAAAAAAAATACAGTCCTTCTGAAGCTGTAGATTCACACGGGAAAGACCCATCTGGTTGCACAGGTACTGCAATGACTTCTTTTTTTTTTTTGGAACCATCACCCACATTTATTTTTTTATTTATTTTTATTTATTTATTTTTTATTTTTTATTTTTTTTAATTTTATTATGTTATGTTAGTCACCATACAATACATCATTAGTTTTTGCAATGACTTCTCCACAGGGTTATATGGTCGTCAAAGAGAGAAAAAACAAAGCAACAAGTGTCACAGGGTGGGTGAGCTGTGAAACATTACCTCATGGCATTAACTAAATCACCGGCTTCCCCTTCTTCCCTCATAACTGACTTCTTACTATTGCCCCGTTACTCCCAGCTTGTCCTGGAAATATGCATGCTCCTGCATACAAGCACCTGTGTGCCCGTGCGCGCGCGTGCCCACGCACACACGCACACACGCACCCACGCACACGCACACACACTCCTGCGAGTCCCATGGATTCTGAATCCTAACATCTACTGGGTCTGGAGCAAGGCTACTAAGGAAGTCCCACTAATTCGTCTAAATACTTAAAAGATATAATCAAACTAAAGAACAGTTAAATAAAATATCTTCTATCCTCTTACGGCCATAAATACACTCACATGGCAATACATTTTTTTAAAATGCGTAAAGCTATGGTTTTTATATGACTGAACACACACAAAATACCAAGGCAACTAAATTTAAATATGGTTGCATATCTGAGTATTCTGTGCAGTCAAATGCTCTACCACTGAGCTATACCCCCAAATATCTGAGTATTCTGTGATGGACCGGAATTGTTTGGATAAGTATCAATAAAGACATCCCTAAGTTGTGGATTTTCATTATTCTATGACAATTCTTTTGTTCTTTCTAAATTCCAGCAAAATCAAGAATCATGCTGTTATCATCTAGATTGTCATATAATTTGCATTCTATTGATAGAATGTCAAATTAGACTACTTTTCTTAACTTGCTCTTTGATAGTTTCTTATTATTTTCAATTTGGAAAAACTTGACTGTGTTGAAGCAATAGCAACAAGAATCGTCAATAAAATTCTTAAGGCAATACTTGGACTTAGAAATGAACCATGAATTTTCCATATCTTGTTCAATTCTCATAATGGGGGCATCTAGGTTAAGTCATTTTTATCATATAAAATATTAGAAAATATTTTAATTTCATTATTAAAATCACTATCACTTATATTACACTACCTACTGCCTCTTAAAGCAATATCTAAACCTTTATGGTATTTCTTAAATTCTACCTCTTTCAATTTTTTTAATGTGATATAAAGAGAAAACTGAAAATAACAGTACATTACTCAGTTTAAGTCTCTCTTCATTTAAGACTATGCCTTCAACCAAAAGAGCCAGAAAATAGTCCCGATAAGAAATTAGTGTCAGGACTATTTGTACGGCTCATTTCAAGGCCTGGTGCATGGCTGTCATCCTGGAACACACCTTCTCTGCCTTCAGTTGGACTTCTCATTCCTAGAAGTATATTTCCAGAATCCTAGCTTCATTACACCCTCTCACTAGATTGATAGTTTACCACTGTTTACAATTCCACAGTCATTTCTTTTTTTTAAGATTTTATTTATTTATTCATTTATTTAGAGGGACAGAGAGCACAAGCAGGGTGGGGGAGGGGCAGAGGGAAAGGGAGAATCTCAAGCAGACTCCACGTTGAGCATAGAGCCTAACACGGGGCTCAATCTCAGGACCCTGAGATCATGACCTGAGCCGAAATCAAGAGTCGGACGCTTAACTGACTGAGCCACCCAGGTGCCCTCCACAGTCATTTCTATTCAGAATATTAAAGAATTGTGCCATTAGTCCCCAGCGTTGATGTCAGGAAGTCCAAAGCCATTTAGCTTCTAGTTCCCTTGTATATAACCCATTTGATTATTCTCGAAGATTTTCGAACACTCTTTTCTCAGATATTTGCATGATTGGCTATTCTTTTTCATTGTCCAATTCTCTGCTGATCTCTGTAGGGATCTTTCTTGATGAAAGAAGCCCTCACATGTCACTCCCACATCACCATTTTTTTTTAAAGATTCCATTTATTTATTTGAGAGAGAGAGAAAGAGAGAGAGAGCAAGCCTGAGCAGGGGGAGGGGCAGAGGGAGAGGGAGAAGCAGACTCCCTGTGGAGCAGGGAGCCCAACGCGGGGCTCAATCCCAGGACCCCGGGATCATGACCCAAGCCAAAGGCAGACACTTAACTGACTGAGCCACCCAGGCACCCCCCCCACATCACCATATTTTATTTTCATCAAAGTATTTATTGTTATGTGGTATTTTCTAGTTTTACTCTTTTCTATATTGTCCATTAAATAAACTATAAGCTTTACAAGAATTCATTTGCTTCTGAATCCCCAGTGCCTAGGACAGTGAGCAGGTACTCAATAAATGGTTATTGGGTAAATGAATGAAAGCCTGTGTACTAGCATTACTTCCAGAAGTACAGTAAGAATAGCTTTTCAATTGATATTTCTAAATTACATCAACAGGATCATGTGCAGGATCCCATTTTTGTCATGGTGTTTATATTTACTACAAACATGGTCTTCTGGCCATAGTAAATCATAAATCAGGAGCCCAAAACCCTTAAAACTAAAATCAAACTTTTGAGCAGTTCAATTTATTTGTCTTCAGAAAGCAACGGCCTCGGGCCAAATTATCTTCTTTCCTTACAAAAATTAATAATTATTAGGTTAAGAGTTAATGTCATCATCTTGATTCTAGTAGAACAATGACCTGAAGAAGACAATCCAGCAAGGTACACAAGCGTGCAGGCTTCAGCATCAGATGGCCTTGGTGCTGATCCCAAGCTCTGCCATGTAGGAGCTACATAGCTCCTTGGGTTTGTTATTTAACCTCTCTAAGCTAGTCTCTGAATTATGACAGTACTTGTCTCCTAGGCTATGATGAGGGTCCAAGGAGGTCATTCGTTTAAAATTCTAGGCAGAGTCCCTGAGCATTAATAAATGTTAGCTATAATTATTGTAAGAAATTATCTATTTGAACATTTTCATATTCTTTGCAAAATCTTGGCTGAAAGTATCATTCATTACATTGCATGAAATAATTTCCTCTCTTAGCTCAGTGCTAACACAAAAATGCCTCTTCAAACACACTTGAGATGTTCCTTAATCAGGTGGGGTGAAGTATATGACTGATCATGTTTTCTTTCCAGAAGGAAATTCAGGTCACTTGCCATAATAACCTCTTCCAGATATCTTTTTTTCTACTTTTTGTTTTTTCTTAACTGGCTTTCCTTGATTTTATTTTCAATTTTTCTTTTTTATAGTGTGTTTAACTTTGTAGCTTATGGCTCTACTATTTACCAACTGAGTGACTCTGGGGAAGTTATTTAACATCTGAAGTTCCACTTTCCTCATCTGTCAAATGAGAACTGTTGTGAACACTAATGATACTGTCACCTAGCACCCTTTTTTCGTAACCACTCCTCTACTCCATCGATATGCTCTTGCAAGCCATACAAGGGCCCAACCCTCTAGATTAGTCTAGAAGGGGATATCTAATTCAAGCCAGACCAAGGAGACACTTGCCAGGAATTTTGGATTAGGACTGAGAGTCAGGTCAATTTCCTTCTAGTGACTGAAACTTTATGTAAGACATAAACCTCAGGAGTTGCTAGTGGCTGTTTCCCACTTATGGAAGAAGCCAGTGCACAGTGAAAGAAAGAATGACTCTAAGCTATGGGGAGGAGGAAGACAAGGACTTCTTATGGTTCTAATGGTTCCTAGGTTCTCACTTTCCCTATAGCCTGGCTCTTCCATTAGACAGCCCACTATCTTTCCCATAAAGTCTCCTTTCTGCATACATAATTTAGGTTTGATATCCATCACTTGAAACAAAAATAGTTCTAATATGTAGAAAATAAACTCTATTTTGAATAATTGTTATAAAAGAATAAACGAGAGGGGCACCTAGGTGGCTCAGTCGGTTAAGCGTCTGCGTTCGGCTCAGGTCATGATCCCGGGGTCCTGGGATCGAGTCCTGTATCAGGCTCCCTGCTCAGTGGGGAGCCTGCTTCTCCCTCAGCTGCTCCCCCTACTTTTGTGTTCTCTCTCTGTGTCAAATAAATAAATAAAATCTTTTTAAAAAATTAAAAATAAAAGTAAATGAGATAAAACAATTAAGTGCCTAGCATACTACCTGGCATATAATAGTCACTCAAGAAATGATACCTATTAACATTATTTAGAAGATGGGGATACAAATTCTAAATCAATTAATTAATGAACATAATTTTAACAGCTGACAAATCTTTTTTTCTTATAGTTTCAAAATTACTCAAAGGGATTCTTTGGTTTTGGATCTTGAAAGAATTGCAAAATAAGAGAAATGCTCTGATTAAGTTTGCTACATATCACTGTATAAATCTAAGTAACTCATACATATAGTTAAATAATCTTAGAGAATAATAAAGTCTCAGATCCAGTAATCCTCAATTTCTTGCTTAACTCACTTGTTCAGGTAAATATACAGAGGAAAATTAGAAAAAGAATATAGACTTACATTCCACATATCTCACAGACACAAAAATAAGTCAGACACATTCAAGTGTGTAAAATACTGATTTGGCTGCATTCACAGAAGTCTTCACATTATATAAAGGATGCAATATAGTAAAGAGAAAATGGAATCATCATACCTGTAGAGATACCACACTGACATTATCAAAATGGATGTGTCCATTAGGCTCTGTGACAGCCGGATTTGCATAACACGTCACACCATTGATGGCAGGTAACGTTTTAGGTTGATGAGTTTTCTCATGAGAAGGACCAAAGTCATCATTTCTAAAGTGGGTATGATCATTCTACATGAAAAAATTTAAAAAGCAAGAGGAGGTTATAAGAATAAAAAATGATGGCTCACACATACAAGAAAGTAGAGAGTTTAGTGCTTTTTATTTGTAAGAGAAAATTTGTATGTCTATTCAATATATAATCTTTTTAGATTTACAAATGTATCTTCATTTATTAGATTGTTTTTTCATGTTAGGGTACATATGCCTTCTTATTTTGATGAACATGAATGAATACAAATTGTGCACATTTTTCTTGACATTAAATTGTTGGTACTTATTCCAAATTATACACTGTCAATCGTTTCTCTTATATTTATCAATATATTGACTTTTCTTTCTCCTCACATTCATGTCTAATAACTGAGCTTCACGTAATCATAAGAATAAATTCCTGGGGCACCAGGGTGGCTCAGTCAGTTAAGCATCTGACTCTTGATTTCAGCTCAAGTCATGATCTCAGGGTTGTGAGATCAAGCCCTGTGGCAGACCCTGCACTGGGCGTGGAGTCTGCTTAAGATCCTCTCTCTCTCTCCTGTCCTTCCCCTCTGCTTGCGCCCTCTCTCTCTCTCTCAAAAAAAAAAAAAAAAAAAAAAGAATAAAATTTCTGCCTTTATTTGCCTATAAAGCTATATAAAGTAGCTTTAAGGGGTCAAACATCAAACATTTTCAATAAAATCTATTTACCTGACCATATGTCTTTAATAACATCTTAAGCACTCTTTCAAAAAAGAAAAGTATGTAAAATCCACCAAACACAGCAATTGCCTTCTCAACATAGTTGTCACTTTTGGGATTGAATCCAAATGCCTGAGAGAGAAAAAAAAAAAATTCAAGTAAAACCAAGTAATTTAACCTGACTTCTGAAAAATAATAAGAAATCTTTCAGTATACAATTTTCACCAAAGTTCTAAGTCCATCTTCAGATCAGGTAATATTGGGAATTTAACCACCAAAATCACAAAACAAAAACTCTGAAACTTAAGTAACTAAACTGTAAGAGATCACAGAGGAGTCTTATACCAGAGGAACTTCTATTAATAAAACCCCCAGAGTATCTTATAGTTTCCTAGCTATAAGATAGTTTCATATCTTATAGTTTCCTACCTTCAGCAATATTTGCCTTGAAAGAGAAAGCTTTTCGTAGTAAAAGTGAAGCACTGATTCCCTTTATAGATAATATTAGATCTAGGTAATGAAGAAAAATGAGACATTGATAATCCATTTTCTCTAAAAGTAATATATTTGTCCATCATACCCAGATTCAAATTTTTAAAGCAAATATGACAAGCCATTTGGATTACTGTTTTCCCAAGAGAGATCCTTTTAAACTTAGAGGATCCTAGTAGGCCCTAAAGAGATAAAGAACTCAAGGGCTGGGCCCAAGAATGAAGTAGAAAAGATTTCTTTCACACACACACATACACACACACACACACACACACGTGAGAATGAAATAATCTACTGTTTAAAGGACATAGGGCAAGAGCTAGAGTTTGAAATTATAAAGAGTCAAGGTTTTCCTAACAGACAAGACATACAAACTTAAATAAAAGCTGCAGTAAATGTCTAAGGACATTTTGTGGTATATCTTCAGTAAATCTGACACTGTAGGCTCTTTAGAAAATAAATAAATAATAAAAGTACATAGAAAAATTAAATTTGCCAAATGCAAGACAAAATAAATTTTTAAGGCCCTCAGAGGTGTCCCAGAGCTGTCTGAGCACGTCCTGGTGGCTGGCCTCCTAGAATATTAATTTTATCTCTGACACTGATATCCCCTGTAGCTTGAGACAAGCTTTTTCATCTGCTGTGATTCAGCTTTCTCTTATCCAACACTATCAACCAGACCATAAAATGCTGTGAGAGTTATGGAGCCTTAAAATGTACAAAGTGCTAAAACATTTAAAAGAAACAATTATTCACAGAAACAAAGAGCCAGCATCCTTACCTCTGGAATAAGCTGGAAAATGGCATTTGAAAATAGAGTCCCAATAGCCAGACCCACGAAAAAGGTCAAAATCTTAGGGAAATAAGATTTCTTTATCAATGGAGTCAAAATTAATCCGAGGAGAGATGCCAGATTAATAATTGTCACTGACAGGAGTCCATATCCCCAAACTGTAGATCAGAAGGAAAGAGTAGAAATTAATCAGAGCAACGAAGCCAAATGAAGTCTTACTGTACATGAAGCTTGAGACAATTTTTTTCTTTAAAAGCTTGAAACAGATACTTCTTTAAAATAACAAGATCTTCTCAATGAAAATTACGCAGAAAACTGTGAACACAAATACAGAATAATAAATATAAATAGTAACACTGCTTACACTGTCATCAGCCCTAAACCACTCAAAGGCTCAGAGAATTTTATAGCTTGCAAGGAATTCGGAGAACATCTGGAATAGTGACAAACCATCTGAGGCCCACAGGCTCCAAGTCACCTACTTTCATCTGTAGCTCAAAGCCTGGTTTAAAACTCAGCCTTTCGGAGGAATATAGAGGCAGTGTGAGTTTCAGGGAAAAGGTACAAAGTGATGGGAGGAGGGTAGGGGTGGAGATGGGTGGGTATGGGTTAGCTCCAAGGTGACCAGAGTTGCAGACACTGCACTTGTCATAATCACTGGTCTGCAGGAGCCTGTGGAGTGCACCTCCGTGGGAAGGCAGCACCTTGGCCCTCCAGCTGGGGCCTCCAGGACCTGGACTCAGCCCAGTGCAGTGAGCACTCAGGAGGGGAGCACGTGGGAACCAGAGAGTAGCTGTGTTGCACAACTCGCCCCGTCGAGCCCAGATTAGGGCGAAAATATCCTATGTAATGAGGACTCTGGTGACAGACGGAGGTGGCGAGTCTTTCGACTCTCTATCCCTAAGGCCTGGTACCCAATAGGTGCCTAATAAATATTGCTTACAGTGAAATGAACGAATGTTATCCTAAGCTTTACAGCTAGTGGCATGTGTGACCTCAGTTTCCTCCTGATTATCCTCTATCGAGGGGTTGGTTTAAGGACACCGTGGGAGCGCCAGTGAAGCGTGCCGGTGAAGCCAGGACAGCCTCGGATGGCAGTGCGGGCTGACATACACTGGGCCCCGGAACCGCGACACCTGGCTTTGCCTGCGCCCCACACACAGCACACGAAGGACAGTGTGAAAGATGAGGAAGCTGCCTCTGCACTGTCGCTTCTTTAAAATGCCCAGAAAACATTTTTAAATGTTAGGCCCCTTTTCTCATTGACACTCTCAACGGAGTACCGTAGCAACACCTAAGGGTTATGAGTGTTTGCCGTTGCCAGCTGCTGTGCTAAGAAACTGACAGGTAGGGGCGGGGCACCTGGCTGGCTCTGTTCATAAAGCATCTGCCTTCGGCTCAGGTCATGATCCCGGGGTCCTGGGATCGAGCCCTGATTCAGGCTCCTTGCTCAGTAGGGAGCCTGCTTCTCCCTCTGCCTGCTCCCCCTGCTTGTGCTCTCTCTCTCTTTCTCTCTCTGTCAAATAAATAAATAAAATTTAAAAAAGAGAAAGAAAGAAGGAAACTGACATGTATTCATGAATTTGATCCTCACAAAACCCTGTGAGGTAAGGGCTACTATAACCTCCTTCATACAGTTGAGGAAACCAAAGCATACGGAGTTCAAGTGAGCTGCCCAAGTCATGCAGAGGGAAAGCTGGAGTTTGAACCCAGGCAGTCTGGCTCCAAAGCTGACATATGTTAGCAATATGCTTCATTACTCGTGTAGAGGTATTCTAATTTTTAAAAAGACCAAGGGACTCAGCAAAACTGTAGATATTTTATATTGTGCTTCATGAATATAAGGTTGCTCACCACTATTCTAGTTCAAGCGATTCTATCTACAAATAAACAACCTTAGCAAATGTTTATGGAGCCTCGCATATAGACCGAACCATGGTTCCTGCCAACAAGGAGCCTGGATCTTTTGCTTGGGGAACGGGGAAATGAGTAGGCACATGTACACACAAAGCAGTACAGGTCGTCTATGCTGCATACCAAATAAAACGAACAGGAAGTAAATGTTACTGTTACCACAAGAATCATCACAGCACTGACCGTGACTTTATCTTCTCCAGATGCTTTCCTATCGGTTCCAGATCCCTGACCAGGCCCTGCAAAGTCATTTCATTGGAACCATGAAGGTCCACCTCATTCCTGTTTACTACCTTATCACCTAAAACAATACTACCTACTCCCCTCAGACTCTCCACTTAGAGAAAGCTCGCAATCCCACCTCTCCCTCCATGGTGTAGTGATGTGGTAGTTTCCTTTAATGCGAATAGCCTTCTATCCCTTCACTAGCCTACACGCATTCATTCATTCAACAAATATTTATAATCTCATCAAGTAGACAGGATACGTACATGTTGAACCTAACATAAAGATGCAAAGAAGTTTCTGAGTACCAAACTGAGGCAAAATCACATACACATAAGAAACACATCACCTTCCCTTGAGAAATCTGTGATCTCCGTAGATAGCAGAAACGTTAGAATCAATTTCAATTTCTCAATTTCATAGATGATTGACGACCAAACCCTATCAATTTTGCTTGAGACATCTCTCACTCCAGCTTCTCCGTCCTCATTGCCAATGCCTTGAGTTCAGGCCCTCATCATCTCTCACTTCCTCTTTGGATGCATTATGACAGTCTTCCTCCCACTACGTGACGTGGCCACCAGACTTACAACCCTAAAACACAGCTTGGATCATCTCATGCTCCTTTTCGAGACTACTGTTCATAAACTGACTCCCACACGACTTTTCCAGGGTTATTTGCACACTTCTCAACATGGCCTTTATGCTAACACAATGCTTTCCAAGTACAGAATGACCTTTACTTGTGGTTCTTTATCTGAAAACATCTATCTTCATTGCCTGAGAAACTCACACGTGTTTCTCTAAGCCGACTCCAAGACATCTTCTCTAAAGCTTTCCTAGCTCTTCCAGGCAGCTGCCCCTTGCTCCTCAGGCTTCCATGGCTCTTTGATCAAAACAATGAATCATGGAACACTACATCAAAAACTAATGATGTAATGTATGGTGATTAACGTAAAGTAATAAAAAGAATAAATAAATAAAAAAGTAACTGGACCACGTACCATGTTTATAAAATCCTTATATCATGACTCCTTTGAATAGTTTTACTTTGGTTTTTCACTTCTTTGAATGAACTCAAGATTGACTCTATATTAAGTGAACGTTACATCAAGAATCCAGGGCTTTTCATTACTTAAAAAATAATTTATTTGTGGGAAAAGAATAGGCTTACACAGGGAGCAGGGAATGGAGTGAACCTATGAACACATGGATAAGAGGAGTGAACACATAGTCTTCCTTCTCTGTGTCAGGCACTATTCCAGGCATTTGCAATATTAACTCATTTGATACAATTCTAGAAGGAACGTACTACAATTCTAGAAGGAATGTACTATAATTCTAGAAGGAACATACTATAATTCTACAAGGAACGTGCTATAATTATCTCCATTTTACAGATGAGAGAACTGGGGCACAGAGATATTAAATAAATTGCTCAACACAGCTGCACACAACTGCACATTTTAAAGTACAAGCGAGTACGCCCAATAAAGGCAATGTAGTGTCAAATTAAACAGATTAGTAATAATGAGTACTTTACCAGTTTCCCTAATTCTCCAGAAATTTTTCTCTCTCTTCTCCTACCCTGTCCCACCCACTCCAGCCCCATTTCAATTCCTAAGATAATGTGTACCCTACGCGGCATTTCTGTCTTTATTGGGCCTCTGTCCAAATATTTGGTGCCTGTCTGATCTTGTAATTCAGAACTATTGATTTTCCATTTTATGACTTTGCAGTCTTGACCCTGAAATGCTCTCAATTCCTGTTTCCCAATTCCCTGATCCTACCTCCTGGTTCCTGAGATAGAGGAAACCTAGGAATTAAGGTTAAAAACACTTTTGAAGGTCAGTCACTAACCTGCACGGAGTAGAGGACTTGCTTTTTCTGAAGCTTCATCTCCTATGCCCAGAATCATGTACATGGTAGATATATTTTATTTAACAGATGTATATATAGGGCCTAAATACATTCCATATTATATTCTACATGCTTTACAAATATTAAGTTATTTAATCCTTATAGCAACCTTATGATAAAGGTACTGTTTTAGATAAGAAAACCGAGGCAGAAAGACATAGTCATGTGCCCAATTGGAAAATTATAGAGCTGGGATTTGGGCCCAGGTGGGCTGGCTTCAGAACCTATGCTTTTCATACGTTATACTACTATTAAGTGTTGATATGTAAAGCATTTTCTGAATTTACTTTTAAATATAAAATGCAAACGATATTAAACAAACTTGTAGAAATACAAACATATTCCTATTTAGTATACAATCTAGAAAAATATTTGCTTAAACAATTAGTTAGTTGTAAAATTATTGCTATTCACAAAATTGCTAACTATATTAATAAAGTATGTTTGGGGCCTTCTGTTCTTCATGTATGTAATATAGAATATAAAAGAGAACGTGGATCCTGAAGTTGAGACAGCTTGGGTTTTGAACCAGGCTTTATCATGTACAAGTTGTGTACTCTTGAGCAAAAGACTTGAAACTTCTCTGGACCTACATTTCCTTGGCTGTAAAATAGGAACAGCAGTTCCCACACCTACATATAGTTGTAGGAAGATTAAATGAGTTAACACAGGTCAAGTATTTGGAACAGTACCCGCCACGCAGTAAGTACTACATAAGAGTTGGCTATTATCAATATTTTTGTCACTGTTGTAATTCCTGTTACTCAGAGAGAGATCAAAGTATTCATATATACAAAAAGGAATCCAAAAGTCAGTAGAATAAGCACTCCCTTTGTTGAGGTGTCCCTTTTCTTCTCTATATTTTCTTTCTTTCTTTCTTTCTTTCTTTCTTTTTAAAGATTTTATTTATTTATTTGACAGAGAGAGAGACAGCGAGAGCAGGATCACAAGCAGGGGGAGTGGGAGAGGGAGAAGCAGGCTTCCCGCGGAGCAGGGAGCCTGACGCGGGGCTCGATCCCAGGATCCCGGATCATGACCTGAGCCGAAGGCAGATGCTTAACCGACTAAGCCACCCAGGCGCCCCTATCTTTTCTTTCTTTATAGTCTTCTATACTCAGTATAGATGTGCTCACTCAGACCAGTGGCTTCCCATGCCATCTCTAAGCCGACGAGTCTCTAGCCTTGACCTGCGGTCTGAGCACTAAATGTGTGTATGCACGGCCTACTGGACATCCCTCCTTGTGGGTCTGTGTCAATGTCTCAAACTGACCATGTGAAAAATTACACCCGATCCTCACCACTTGCTTCCCCCATAAGACACTGCTCCTCCGGTCTTCTCCATCCTGGGAAATGGCAAATCCATCTCTCCAGTTTCAGTGGCTCAAACCTTGATTCATTCTT
Organism: Halichoerus grypus; assembly: GCF_964656455.1. Taxonomy (NCBI): domain Eukaryota; kingdom Metazoa; phylum Chordata; class Mammalia; order Carnivora; family Phocidae; genus Halichoerus; species Halichoerus grypus. The sequence goes on from NC_135714.1 coordinate 83,475,823, forward strand.
CCCAACCCCCACATCCAACCAGAGGCAAACCATTCTAACACAGTTTCTAAAATCCATCCTGGATCTGATCACTTCCCCTCCCTTCTACCTCTCCCACCTTAGTCCATGTCCCATCATCCTGAGCACCAACCCCTGGGAACTGCCTCCTGACTAATCTCCTTGCTTCTACTCTTACCCCATTACAATCTGTTCTTCAAACTGCAGGTAGAATAATCCTTTACGAATCCAAACAAAATCATGTGCCCCTGCCCTGTTTAGAGCCCTACAGTGTCTTCATACCATATTCAGAACAAAATCCAGTCAACTTACTGTATCCTACAAGGCCCCGAGCTTCATTTCCTTCTATTCTTCCTCCTGCTTACTATGCTCCACACACACATGCTTTCTTACTGTTCCTTACATACGCCAAGCTCATTGCCAAGCTTATGCTGACTGTTCCCTTGACCAAGAATGTTCTTTTCCCAGAAAAGATCTTGCCACGGTCCTCTCCCTACCCTAAGTCAGGACTCTGCTCAAATGTAATGTCATCAGAAAGGCCTCCTCTGACCTATCAACAATCACACTCACCCACTGTCTCCTTCTATCCCTTACCTACTTTATTTTCTTCATAGTATTTATCACCCTGAAATTCTATTATTTATTTGCTTGTTTGTATAAATGTTTATTCTTTCTCTTCTCCATTACACTGTAAGTCCTAAAAGGGCAGGGAGTTTTCTTGTTGACCACTCAATCCCCAATGCCCAGAACAGTGCTTGGCATGTCATTCAATAAACATTTATTGAATGAACAATGTACCAACAGATGAGAATTAAAATATCCATGTGGGTCAGGTTAACAATTTGAGGATACCAAGAAATTGCACATAGATCAGGGGGGCAAACAGACCACCTGAACAAGTGGTTTATTTCATTTGCAAAAGAATTCTTCTACATGTTTAAATATGTGAACTATATAGTAAGCATGCACTTGTTTTCTTATATTTTAAAATTTCTTTGCAGCAGGTTATCCCTTTGAAATCCAACATCGATGGCAATACGATTAGAGGCATTTAAAATAGTCACTGGCATTTTCTTTCATTTACAAAAATTAAAGCAGTAATAACTCAGTACTTTAGTATTTAATCTAGAACCATGCTATTCGCTATCCCTTTACTGAAAATTATGGATAAATGGACAAGTTTTTAAAATAATATGATAAGCACGAGGTAATGGAAATTGATCACTTATGAGCCAAATAGTGAATGTACAATCCAACATGAACAGTATAAAGCATATATATATATATTTTTTTAAAGATTTTATTTATTTATTTGACAGAGAGAGAGATAGCGAGAGCAGGAACACAAGCAGGGGGAGTGGGAGAGGGAGAAGCAGGCTTCCCGCCGAGCAGGGAGCCCGATGTGGGACTCGATCCCAGGACCCTGGGATCATGACCTGAGCCGAAGGCAGATGCTTAACGACTGAGCCACCCAGGCGCCCCAAAGCATATATTTTTTAAAATCAGGAATTGAGGGGGGCATCTGGATGGCTCAGTTGGTTAAGCGTCCAACTCTTGACTTTGGTTCAGGTCATGATCTCAGGATTATGAGATCAAGCCCCACATCGGGCTCCGTGCTGAGCATGAAGCCTGCTTAAGAGTCTCTCCCTTCCCCTTGGCCCCTCTCCCACCCCACACTCACTCTCTCTCTCTCCTTTTCTCTCTAAAAAAAAACCAATAATAGGTAAATAAATAAATAAATAAAATAATAAATAAAATAATAAAATAAAGTCAAGTATTGAGTTTTACAAAGTTTTTAAGCAGTACCAAGTGTAATTTTGACTCCACAAATAGAAGAGCACAATTCATGAAGTTTAAATGAGTTTTAATTATTCTTGCTCTAAATACTTTCAGAATATAAGTACTTTTGTACATTAACTAAAAGCAATAAAGCAAAGAAAGAAGCATGTTAATTAATTTCGGACCAGCCTATAGACTTTTCGAACAAACAGAAGAAAAAACTTCCAACATACCTTCGGAAATACTTGGTTTTGTTTTGTGTTTGGGCCGATCCCCACAAGGATGGAAGTTCAGTTGCTGTAAGACTGCTGGACAGATGACAGAGAAGTTGGAGCTGCTTATCTGAGTAGCATTCGAAAAGCCATGAAGGGAAAAGATCTCTTCAGCTGATAGACACTGAAACAGGATAAACAAAATAAACATGTATGTGTTAACATAGTAAAAGCATGCCAGCAAAGATACTTTAAAGAGACAGAGAATATTTCATCTAGGCACACAGCACTAACTCTGCACAAAAGCCCTAAAATTTTAAAACAGTCTATACCTCTTTAAACCTAGAAACAAGAAAAAAATAGCAAAAAAAAACAAAAAACAAAAAACAAAACAAAACAAAAAAATCCTTGATCAATAGTCTACCTATGGCAGCAGAAAAGGTAAGAACTGGTTTGGGGGTTTCCAAGGACTTTACAAACATTAAAAGTAGACCAATAGCTTTCAAATCAAAAGCTTTAAGAGGATTCTATATTCTCAATCTCTCCTCTCTGTCTTCAGATTGGATATTTTGTGTAGGCTATTGGAGTAACTCTCTGTGACATTTCTTGTAGACAAACACCTGGCTCCTTTACAGTTTCTTAATTAAGAAACCCATCCATGCTTCTAGACAGCAATAAGAATTCCAACATATAATAGTTGTTTTAAAGTATGTCTTTAGCAAATATGGTTATTTGCTAAAATATGTATTGTTCTCAATGATGGTGGGTAGCTTTTCTCTACTATATAAGGTCTTGAAAATAGTGCTAGGCTGTTTAGAAATTCATTAACTATTAATAAAATTTTTCAGGAAAAAATCTTTATGAAAATCACTTTTTAAAGGTATCATTTTATTCTTGGGCATATTTTAACTGTAAACTATCATCCACATACTTGCATTATTGAGAATATAAAAGAAATTAAATGTGTTACTGTGGTTAGTAATCATCGTAAGAATTACAGACTGTGAAAAATATCCATTCTCTCAAACATAAGAGTCTATTTTTAATAAGTACAATTCAGAAAAGTTCTTTGCATGCTTCAGCCAATATTTAAACCCCACTAAGGTTTTACTTGGCTTTGTGCCACAGACTGGACTGTGTTCTCCCAAAATTCATATATTGAAGCCCTACCTCCTATTATAATGATATTTAAAGTTGGGGCCTTTGGAAAATAATTAGGGTTAGATGAGGTAATGAGGATGGTGTCCTAGTCCAACTAGATTAGTGGTCTTCTAAGAAAAGACACTGAAGAGCTTGCCTGCCCTTTCTCTCTCCACCATGGGAGTAGACAGCTAGAAAGCAGCCATTTGCAATCCAAAGACAGAGCCCTTACCAGACATCGACCCCTCTGACCTCTCGATTTGAACTTCCAGTCTCCAGAACTGCGAGAAAACTAATTTCCATTGTTTAAGCTATCCAGTTGACGGTATTCTGTTACGGCAGCGCAAGCTGACAAACACTCTATGAATGGCATTTGAGAACTCAAAAGTTGATGTTAACTGTTTGACCTTGAAGCTCTGTGATTCCCTTTATAACAGAAACAATGAAACTAAAAATTTAAGATGTGGGTAAAAAAAGATCACTACTGATTATTAAGAAGAAAAAACATCAAATACACCAAGATGTGCGCACGTGTCAAAACTAAAATTGCAAATGCCTTAAAGAAAGTACACATTTAGACTTCTTTCTTTGTTTTTTTAATGCCTAAGTATGTGCTTAAAGCTATTACGTTCAAGCCATGACAATGGGTTTGGATTCATGACAATGATAGATGTGTACCATCTCTAGAAGAGGAGACTCACCACTCTCAATGCTCCATTCACAGTCTTCCCTTTGGCTGACTAGGGGGATAATAAGCTAAAGGAGGGGGAAAATAGCTCTACTGGGCGAAGGAAAGTGGGAATAATTTATTTGTTACCATGAAGCCACCCAGGAGCATAATGGCTAGACTCAAAAATTAGAGTCCATGTGGTCAAACTGCCCACACAGCATGGCATGGTTCCAGGAGTAAATGGCTACAGTAGCATAAACATAAAACGGCCCTGTTTCCCTACAAAGAAGTCTTACCTACTTGGACTTCAAGTTCCTCCAACTCTAACCCAGGATAAAAAGGGGAAGCTGCCCATAGATAATTTCCAAAGTCTTCTCAGAATTAACATACTAAGACTTCCTAAAACTTGATGGCTGTTAAGCAGTTCTTTTCAGACTCAGATGGTGACTCGTTAGTGGGTCAGGAAATCCACTTACAATGTCACAGTCAGCATTTTGTAAGGAGCTAAAAAATATAAGAGAAACTATAGAGCATACCACACATCACAAGAGTAAGTATTATTTAGTGAAACTTTTGCTCCAGTTACATAGCATGCACAGAGATACTGGATCACAACGTAAAATGCATTTTTTTTACCGTAAATGGCAGTGAAGAGTTTGAAAGTCACTGCCCTCAAAAATGCTTTAATTGCGCTTCATACATCATTAAAGACACTCTCCTCCATACAGTTGGGGGTAAAGCTCGTGTAGCCAAAGGAACATATAATCAGTACTTTAAAACAGCTTGGAGTCTTGATGATCTGTGAAGCGTCTGTGTAGAAATTTTCGCTGGACAGGTGGTCATGGATAAGAATACTTTGAGAGTGGCAACTGCTCAGTGTCCAGAAAGAACAAGGAGGTGGAGAGACAACAAAACTCTAGGCTTTGCCTAACTGAGAGACGGACTCTTAACTCTAGAGAACAAACTGATGGTTACCAGAGAGGAGGTGGGTGGGGTGTGGGGAAAACAGGGGATGGGGATTAAGGGGTGCACTTGTCATTCTACACCTGAAACTAATATAACGCTGTATGTTAACTAACTGGAATTTAAATAAAAACTTAAAAAAAAAAAAAACTCCAGGCCTTGCTTTATGAGAATAAGGACAGAATAATCACAGAATCCTAGCAGTATGGCAAAACTCAATTAATGGTAGGCCTGATTTATTTAAAATAGCCATCAAGGCTCTTTCCACAGTTTGGCTATTGTGGACATTGCTGCTATAAACATCGGGGTGCACGTACCCCTTCAGATCCCAAGATGTCCATTGACAGATGAATGGATAAAGAAGATGTGGTGTATATATATATATAATGGAATATTATGCAGCCATCAAAAGGAATGAAATCTTGCCATTTGCAATGACATGGATGGAACTGGAGGGTGTTATGCTGAGTGAAATAAATCAGAGAAAGATGTGTATCATATGACCTCACTGATATGAGGAATTCTTAATCTCAGGAAACAAACTGAGGGTTGCTGGAGTGGTGGGGGGTGGGAGGGATGGGGTGGCTGGGTGATAGACATTGGGGAGGGTATGTGCTATGGTGAGCACTGTGAATTGTGCAAGACTGTTGAATCACAGATCTGTACCTCTGAAACAAATAATACATTATATGTTAAAAAAAAAAGAAGAAGAAGATAGCAGGAGGGAAAGAATGAAGCGGGGGAAATCGGAGGGAGAGATGAACCATGAGAGATGATGGACTCTGAAAAACAAACTGAGGGTTCTAGAGGGGAGGGGGGTGGGAGGATGGGTTAGCCTGGTGATGGGTATTAAAGAGGGCACGTTCTGCATGGAGCACTGGGTGTTATACACAAACAATGAATCATGGAACACTACATCAAAAACTAATGATGTAGGGCACCTGGGTGGCTCAGTTGATTAAGCAACTGCCTTCGGCTCAGGTCATAATCCCGGAGTCCCGGGATCGAGTCCCGCATCGGGCTCCTTGCTCGGCAGGGAGTCTGCTTCTCCCTCTGACCCTACCCCCTCTTGTGCTCTCTCTCTCACTCTCTCTCTCTCTCAAATAAATAAATAAAATAAAATCTTTAAAAAAAATAATGATGTAATGTATGGTGATTAACATAACAATAAAAAATAAATAAATAAAAAAATAAAATAAAATAGCCATCGACCAGCAAGTGGGATGCCAATAGCTTTATGCAGCCACCTATTTGTCTTTACAATCTCAATTTCCATAATGCTTTGATTTAACAAAGTTGAACCTGCAACAAAGGAAGCAGTTGTCTAAGAAAGGGCGGTGTTTCTCAGGGCAGGGACAAACAGGATGAGAGCCCAGTGCCTGAACAGTGAGGTGACAACAAAACCGGTGGAACGGTTGAGGAAGGTCAAACATCCTCTCAAACATACCCCTTCGCCTCCACAACAAACAAGGAAGAAATTATGAAACCAGTAGGAGCCACAAGGTCTCTTTGTGAAAGGATCCAGGATGATGTGCCTGAATAGTATGTGTCTTAATAAAACTTCCTGAGCTTTTCTACCATCTGCTTTACATTTATGTACTGAGCTTTTTTCTTTACATCTATTTGTTTTTACAACACCGCTATTCTCGAGGGTACCACCCTGCTGCTTGCTGCGGCCCTTTGAGCTTTGTGTTACAGGAGGCAAACTCCAACCAGCAGATACCCTAGTATTCAGTGGGTTGACGTCTTTCTTAAAGACATTTTCTCAGTGTCTGAGTTAAACTCCTTGAGTCTCTTGCCACATTAAGGGGATCTCAAATGGGTCTTCTGTAGATGAGGTGCCAAAGTAAGGAAGTAGTAGAGGTAAGGGGGTTGAGATTCAGATCATACACGAGATCTCAAATTATATTCAAAACCATTTAACCAAAGAGTTCCATGCATTTCTTCTTCTACTTCCCCTACTCCTTTTTCCTCACCAATTCTGACTAATCAGAAATTTTTGGGGTTTTTTTGCTGTTTTTGCATCCTTCCCAGACATATCTTTCTGGAAATGCTGGTGCAGGGAGGGGACGGGGCAGGGTTGAATGATAAAGGCAACTTCCTCCTCCAGCATTTTGTAGAGTTAAAACCTGCTTATGATAAATGCCAAAGAGTCAGGTAAGATTTGAAATTACACAGCGTGAATAATGATACAGGGGCTGTCCTTGACTAAACTTTGATCAGACTCCTCTAAGCCCATGAGGCCTCAGTCTTGCGTCCATCCTTATAGGGCCTGCACTGTCCGGTTTTAGCAAGAATCCTGTTAAGTTACTTTAGAGAGAATCCTCCATCCTTGATATTTGATCACCCTGGTCTGCCTTCAGCAAGAATCCTATTAAGTTTAGGGGCACCTGGGGCTCAGTTGGTTAAGCGACTGCCTTCGGCTCAGGTCATGATCCTGGAGTCCCGGGATCGAGTCCCACATCGGGCTCCCTGCTCAGCGGGAAGTCTGCTTCTCCCTCTGACCCTCCCCCCCTCATGCTCTCTCTCTCATTCTCTCTCTCTCTCTCAAATAAATAAATAAAATCTTTAAAAAAAAAAAAAGAATCCTATTAAGTTTGCTTAACCAAAATCCCCCCCACCCACCCATGATGTTTCCCCATAGTAATTTTCCATTCATTGACCCCCACCCTGATCCTCAGCTATAAATCCCCACTTGTCCGTTGATGTCTTTGGAACTGAGCCCAGTTCTTGAATAAAATCTGTCTTTACCGCTTCAGCTACTGTTGTACTATGCTACTAGTATCATAACCGTGTAATTGTACTACGCATTGCATAAATGCTTTCCTTCGTCCCACAAATACTTCTGGAATCATAAAATCTGGGTATAATATTGATGGGAGAAGGGGAAGGTGGGGAAGCTAAAGGATGACAACCAAGAAAAAAATCGCACAAAGGTAAGTAAGTCCTAAGACCCTCCATCAAGAAACCTAATAATTGTGGCAGAAATAAATCTCACACCCATATCTATAAAACCAAAGAAAAAGTGATAAATTCGTGAAACATAATGATAAAGAACTAGGGAAGTTCCTATAAGAGAGAAATGATATGCAGAGGAAATTGTCAAAAACAACTTTGAGGTTAGACCTCTGAGAAAGTAGACAGATGATATTGCCACCAGTGTGACTGGGGGTCCTCAGAAAAGAAACACATTTGGGAGGATGGTTGCCAGTTTGGTTGTAGACATTTTAAGTGATAATGCCTGTGGGACACCAGATAGAAATAATGAGGGAGTTTCTTCTGAGAAAGGTAGAGGCCAGAGATAAGGACGGGGCTGTCTTCTGTGAGGAGATAAGAGATGAGTCGGAGGGGAGGAGATCATCAGGAGACAGAGCACAGAAAGAAGAGAAAGCTTTGGGAACATATATATCGTTTGTGCAAAAGCAGTAAAAGAGAGCCAGAGAACAAGAAAGAGTAATATAAGCCCCAAACAGAAGAAATCATCTAGGTCAGTAAAATGTAGTGAATGCCTGTTGTTTTTGCCTGTCCGAGATCCCCATCATCAGCAACAGACCACCTTCCTGCCACGGGAGCCTCCTTCCATGTGATGTAGTTGGGGCTGACCAGGGAACCTCCCACACCTGCCCACTGTCTGGTAGAACAACTGGAAAAAATCTTTTTTGACTAGGATTGCTATGAGTCTGGGATTTCCTGAGGCCACTTTTCTAGCATGAAAAAGGTGAACTAATGCATAGAGACAGACAGGTTTCCAATACCATCGCTCATCCCCCAGATACAGCTGTGCCTAAAGCTTGACTCCAGTGAACCGAGACAATGAACTGCCTTTGTGACTTAAGCTAATTAAGATTAAGTTTTTTCACTTACAAATGAAAGAGTCTTGATTGATATATAATCATTCAAAAGACATTTTCAAAGCTAGGAAATGAATGCTACATCCAGAACCTATGGGAAAACAAAAAGATAAGCTTTTCCACTCTTTAATAAAATCTTCTCCATTCCTCCTTTTCTCAACACATAGGCTATTTTCTCTAGTCAAATGGCACAGATTAAACAATACAGAACGTTACGACCACCTGATCCCACATCCACTGTGCCAAGGCCTTCACCACCACAGCAGAAGTAAAATATCATCCCATTCAAAAGTCACCCCAAAGATGGTTTCAGATTTTGTTTTTCCATGAATTGTGCTTCTGTGGAAGCTGAGCAATTCACAAACCCAGTAAGAACTAACACTGCTAGGTGTGGCTGTGTTCTCTCTTATGAGGGTAAATGTAGGAAGAGAGAGCACCTTGTAATGCACTTAGACTCAGGGACAATCAAAATTAGAATGAAACACCTAGTCCAGGCTGTTGTTTAGGATGTCAAATAACTGAGCCACACAAACCTTAAATTTCATTACCAAGCCCCAGGGGAGCCAGGGGTAAAATTGGAACTAGAATCCAAATCTGAAAAAGCCCTGTCTAAACCCCTTTTCGTTTAGTGACTCCTCTACCCTGCCTTGCCCTGCACACCTGTTGTTTGACAGCAAGAACTACAGCTACCTTCTGGAACTTTCCATGTATGGAGCTGAGATGAAAGCCAAACAACTCACCCTTCCCCAGACCCCAAGTGAATGACTCATCTCCTGTTCTTTGAAGAGATGTGACAGGTAAGAGTTTGCATAAGAATCCACCCAAAATCTTCATCTGTGCTACTCTCGTCAAAGCCAGTCCCACTCCTCCCTCACTGTCATTCATGTATTCATTCATTCACCAAACACAGGACGATCCACATCTTCTCTGGGCCAGGTGTTCTGAGAGGTGTTGAGAATAATACATGGTTCCATCTTCAATAAGCTCACCATTCAGTAGACAGAACATATATATACAAATACTATAGCTATAGTACAATGTAGGAAGGGGAATAGTAAAGATATGTCCGAGCTATTGTGAGGGAAGAGGTCTGGGAAGGCTTCCTGAAGAACGAGATACATGCGCTGAGTCCGAAGTGTTCGTTCAGTGCTTTTGCTGGCTGGAGAGATAAGACAGGAGCCACAAAAACTTACATTAGGCAGAAATCAGTAATGTAAGTAAGTATGTGATTAGTTGACAAATGAATTTTATAAACCATAGTTATTATAGGAGTACTGAGAAGCACAGAAAAGCTATAGTCGTCTAATCCCCACATCAATGACTAAAGTAGATTTAAGGAGAAATCTGGGATGAAGAAATCATGTCTTAGAAAAGTAAATTGTCCAGGATGAAACAACTTATAACTGTTAACGACAGAATTCAGACCAACGACTTTGAGCATTTTCTGACTTCTAAGCCCATCCTCTTGCAGCTATGCCCCTATGTTTTGCTGGTTGAACACGGATAAGAACACAAATAATAAAAGAGAGAACCATTTAGACCCTGGTGAGGAGTATATTTGTTGTCCCTAAAGTGACTTGAGTCATAGAGTTAAATTACTCTTAGATTATATTTAGCATTATACCCAAAGAGAGATCTCAAAAACAATCAAACATGAGCCAGGTTTTCTCACCGTGGTGAGAATTAAGAAGGAAATGCATGATGGTCGTGATTCTTTGCCTTTCAAATAGCCCTCCTACCCATCAGCCAAACAGGAATGCTGGGCAGGCACAAGGACCACACTCGAGCAGCACACAGCCCAGAATCTGGCACAACCCTCTCTGCCACCTATGCCCGGCTGCTGACACTACCCTGAAGTCCTCCTGTAACAAGTTCATCAAACCTAGAATACCTGGATGTGTGCCATTTTGAATGCTTTGCTTCCCTGTTACTATTTTAAAGTCAGTGTTTTTGCAACTCAACCAGAGAAGGCAACTGGTTAATTCATCCACCCGAGCTACCATCACATAACCATACTGGACCATGAGACCAGTACAAGTGGCCATAGATTGTTAGGAACATATTAAGAGAAGGAAAAAGTGAAGATCCAAAATAATTATGTGATGGGAGAGAAACCTCTGGAATCCTTGAGATCATATTTACCTCAGTATTCACGAACACTAATACTAATAATATAATACTGTGTGCCTGGCACACAGTAGGGTTCAGTAAATACTTGTTGAATGACTGAATGAGTAAATGCATGAATGACCTCCTCACTCGTCTTCATGGTATTTTTAAAACCCAATTGCCAAAACATTTTAAGTTCATAGTAGTAACCTAAACAAAATTACGAAAAAGTAAACAAGTGCAGAAAGTGAAGTATACATAAGAATGTTTCAAATACGGCAACTAGCCAAAGTTCCCAAAAGAACAACTTAAATACTTAAATGTTAGAAGGGTAGTTGGAGTTTAACAATCGGGGGTGGGGGGCACTTCTGGCCCTGGAACAAGGGAGGAGTCCCATGCCTTTATCCTTTCCAGGGTGATTGTACAAGCTAACAAGCAGTGGCTCATAGAAGCACACTGGAAGAAGGGTGTTCAAAGTAAGAGTGACTGAAAACACACTTCCAGATTTGTTACTGAGGCAATAATGGAATGACCAAAGCTTAGTCACCAGGAACTGAGTACTTACCATTTCCGAACCTCCTTGATATTGCTCAATGCACATGTGCACTGAGTCACACTTACCAATGTTCTCTTGAACTTTTCCCCTCTTAATTTCCTCTCCAAAGTTTTCTCAATACTATTTTACCAAGCTAAGACAGACTTTTCTAAGGTTTGAGCAAAAAACATTCTAGACACGTGATCTCTAAGTTTAAGAAATGGCTAATCAAGTGATTCCCGACTCGGTTTTCCCAATTCGTTTTTCCATTTTTCCCCTCAAGTTTTCTTACACTTCTTACCGAAGGCACTAGAGTGCTGATGCATTCCCACCCAGAATGCACACACAGACACACACATGCACACGCACATACACATACGTGCACACGTTCACATTCACTCTCCAAACTACTCCTTAAAAGAAGATAGAAAGGGCCTTTCCTAGATATGGTATTTAAAGAAGATACCTTGTTTTATGACACATTGTTCAGGAAAATAAGATTATTATGAAATAATATGCACAGAGTGACATCATTGCTATGAATAAGGTTAAATAAAATCTGGACATGTATGCTTCAAAATATTAACAGTGTTTATCTCGGGGTGATGAAATTATGTGTGACTTTTATTTTTTCCTTTCTGTTTCACAATATTTGCCAAAGTTTTAGACAATATATATGTATTCCTATCTCAATTAGAAAAATAAAGTTAAATCATGGGGAGTTTCTTAAGTCTCTTTTTCTAGGTTCCTCCAAACACAATTAAGACAAGTTGGAATTTTTTTTTTTTAATTTTACTAAAGAAAAAGGAATTTTAAAGCCATGATACACTTTTTAAAAGAGGTTTACAAAGTTTTCTGATTTTACCATAGCTATTGACACATTTCTCAGCTCTATCCCATCCACATTCAGTTTCTTAAGGCCCTCTCACCTCTAAAAGCTTGGCATTGTATCAGAGCGTAGACACTGAGTCTGGATTCTTGACTTTCTGACCCAGACCTGCCTCCAGATGGCAGAAGCTACCCTATTTTCCAACACCTGTGAGGATGACCTTCTTGTATTTGCTGCCAGGCTCAAAAAGTCTTTGGGCCTTGCTGCTCACCAAAGGCCTCCCACTCAGTCCCTCCAGGATTAAGTTGTAGAAGGTATGACTGTTCTCCAGGCAAGACTGGGGCAAATGCCACCGGAGTGAGCTCATCCTTCAAAGTCATCTTACCTCTGCATACAAGGAATGACTTTATCCATCACAGCCCCAATTTTATGACAAGCCTTTAGCACAGTGGCTCTCAAAGTGTGATCCAGGGACCCCTAGGGGTTACCAAAACCCTTCCAGAGAATATATTAGGTCAAACTTATTTTTATAATAATACTAAGACAGCATTTTCCTTTTCCACTTTCATTCTTTTATGAATGAACAATGGGTGTTCCAGAGGCTATGTGACATACGTCACAACAGACTGAATGCAGAAGCATATATGAGAATACAGCTGTCTTCTACTAGGCCAGATAGTAAAGAGATTTGCAAAAATGTAAAACAATGTCATTCTTCTCACTAATTTTTTGTCATGGAGAATACTGTTATGTTTTCATCAAAAATGTTAACATAGTATGGGCTTATTAATGCTATTTTTAATCTATGAAATAAGTATTTAAAATTTTTGTCAACATTAATTTCTCTAATAGTAAATATCAGTAGATATAAACCACATACACTAAAGGTCTTTGGTGTTCTCAATAATTGTTAAGAGTACAAAGGGGCACAAACTTTAGTCTGGCACATAAGAATGACACACAGACCCCTATATACCACTTAACTGACAAGTTGGGAGCTTCTATTTGATCTTACCTAATATACTTTTCACCCTGTTTATCCTACATCCCCATAAGATGGTTTCTGCTGAAAACTGCCATTGTCACTCTTCTACTCAAAATGGCTCCCCACACAAAAACAAAAAACTTCTCTTCTGCCAAGAATCTAAAGTCCAAACACTGAAGAACTTCAATTATCTGTCTCCAATCTTCCTTACTCTCTTTACCATCATCCAAAAGCATATTTGAACTCTCTATTCTAATAAAAAGTTTTAATAAGTCTTGTATTTTACCTTCACTGTGACTTTGCGCACCCCATGCCCCCCCCCACCTAGAATGCTGATGTATCTCCTCTCAAAGTATCCAACTCCGATGTGTGCTAACATTTGGGCCCCGCCTCCTCTGCTTAATACTGCTATGCTCACTAGACTACTACGCCCACAGTATTTTTGGCATTCACTGTGTGCTTCCTTGTATTATCATCCATTCGTGAAAATGGGTATCTCTTTAATAAGATCACATGAAGATCTAGAAAGGATGTGTGTGTTCTTTTTATATCTTCTTCAACCCCTACCAAGGCTTTGGACATGTAAGATGCTCAATGTATAACAATCATTAATTTGCCAGATTAAGGAAAGTAAGGGTGGATGAAAAAAATTAGAAACTAGCACACAGGGTGCCTGGGTGGCTCAGTCGGTTGAGCTTCTGCCTTCGGTTCAGGTCATGATCCCAGGGTCCTGGGATTGAGTCCCACGTCAGGCTCCCTACTCATTGGGGGGCTTGTTTCTCCCTCTGCCCCTCCCCCCACCCATTCTCTCAATATCTCTCTCTCTCTCAAATAAATAAAATCTTAAAAAAAAAAAAAAAGAAAGAAACTAGCACACAGTACCTGAGTATAATTCTGAGAAATACAACTGGATAACCTGAGAGTCATTTACCTCTGAAGAGCCAAATTTTCCAAACATTTGTTTCTCTGCTCATGCCAGGAAACTTTCCCAGAACCAGCTCGATGTGGCCCTAATACTATAAATAAGCTATACTGACAGCAACATTTCCACTTGCCTTAGAAATTATAATTATAAGCTATGGAGAAAATCCAAGTCTAAATGAGAAAAAAAAATCTGACAAAATTCACAAATTAGAAGGAATAAAAACTATTATTTCCTTCTACCTCAATGATATACAGGTTGTATTTTAACATACTATTTCCTTTATACTATTTTAAAAATTTGTCTGCAACAAATAAAGGAATAGCTGGTTTACCTTGAATTAAGTGAGACATCTAGGCTGACTTAGAAAGTTACGTTAGTATAAAATTTAGTGTTGAAAGGTGGAAGTTTTCATTCATTCGACAAATATTTCCTGAATACCTACTAAATGCCAGATACTATGCTAGTTACAGAAATAGAGAAAGTGACTGAAATGCACCCAGCCCCTAAGCTCCCAAATCTTAGAGACTATTACAGGTTTGGATAGAAATATAAGTAACTACAGGATGGGCTGATAAGGGCTAGGGTGGGATCCCTTAATGAGAAGAAAGGATAATTAACCCACCCTAAAGTTATGGGACTGTCAGAGGTTACCAGGAGAAAACAGTATCTAAGCTGAGATGTAAAGGAAAAAGGAAAAACAAGGTTGGAGAAATACGGGGGTAGGAATACTACTGCAGGGCCTTAAATATCAGACAAGGTGCTTAGATTTTATTCTAAGAGTAATGAGAAGCCATTTGAGGATGGTGTAATGATCAGATCTGCATATGAAAGATTAAGTCTGGTGGCAACGCAGAGCACAGAGCGGGGCACAGAGAGGGTCAGAGGGGCACAGAGTGGGGCACAGAGAGGGGCACAGAGGGGGCACAGAACGGGGCACAGAGAAGAGCACGGGGCAAGACTGGGGGCGGCAGCAGCCACATGGCAGACATTTATTGAGCACTTAGTTCATGCCAGGCACATGACAAAATGGCAAGATACAATAACTCATTTAATCTCCACAACAATCCCATCAAGTAGGTAAAATTACCCCCATTAGACAAGAGAGAACTCTGGAGTTTAGAGAGATTGAGTCAGAAATATGTTGACGTTCCAGTGACAGGACAGACTGAGGTTGTGCAGAGAGAGTGTGTAAAATCACAGGGAAGAGGACTTGAGACAGAACCCTGAGGAACATCAGTAGGTAAAGAATGAGCAAAGGACACTGAAATTGAAAAGAAGCAGAGAGGTAAGAAAATCAAGGCACACACAGTTGCTGGCAAGGAAAGAGTGTTTCCAGTAGGATGTGCTCCACACCACCAACACTAATAGAGAGAGGTAAGGCCTGAGAAGCGTCCATTGTGTTTAGCAGTAAGAAGGTTCTGGGTAAGGTCCTGTGGGATAATTTCATGAAAGCATGGTCAGAGCCAGACCAAGCCAGACCACAATGTGCTGTGGAGGGATGGAAAGGTGCGGAAATGGAATGGAAATTCATATATTTCCACTGTCCAGTTATATACAGAAAGTGGGGCACAAAGACCATAGCATGTTCAGGGGATTCACAGCACAGGGGCCCCACTAACACAGCCTCTGCCCCAAACCATGAGAAGAAATGGGCATTCGAACTTGGAATGTCTGTTCTCCCAGACCGATTTGGACACTTGGTGACTTCTGCCAAATGACTTATTTGTGTCTCAGTTTCTGGGGAAACTGATATGTCTTCATTCTCTCACAGTACTGTTTTGAGTATCAAATGCCAGTAATCAGGAAATAACATTGTAAGGTTGAAAAATGCCTGCGAAGGAACTAACATCAGGTTTTAGAGCTAACTCTGACTCCTGCAGAGACAACTTCAGCAGGGGAAAAAAATAATACCTTTTTTCTCGTTTTACTGAAACAAGAGTAATATCAGCAGAGAATACCTTCCTACTTCAAATGATTATACAGGTCCAAGTGGCTACAAGAAGCTCCCATCAGTTCTACCCTGATATCCAGGCACATGGATGACAGTAGGGGACACTTGGATTTTTGAAAAATCAACCAGCCCCTCCTTGGGATGATATTCTTCAGCCTGAGGAACAAAAGGGGAAAGAGCACAGGTTCTGAAGTCCAGTCAACCTGGAATGGAATGCTCACTCTGCCACTTCGGAGCTATGACTCTGAGTGAGGTATTTAACCTAGCTAAGACTGGCCTTCCGGTGAGATTAGAGGGATAATGGGATGGTGTATAAGGAAGCACTGAGCACAGTGCCTGGAACATGATAAGTACTCAATAAATATTGGCTTCATTCCTCTTAAGACAGAACCCACTTCCTCTCCTAAGGTGAAGGTCCTACTCAGAATATTTCCTTAAAAAAGGGAAAAAAAGGAGGAGGGCGCCTGGGTGGCTCAGTCGGTTAAGCGCCCGACTCTCACCAGCTCAGGTCGTGATCTCAGGGTCGTGAGATGGAGCCCAACTTAAGATTCTCTCTCTCCCTCTCCCTCTGCCCCTCCCCCTCCTCTTCCCTCTCTCTAAAAAAAAAAAATAATAATTAATTAAAAAAATAATATTTCCTTAACTGGCATTCATCCCAAGATTAGGAATAGAGCCAATGTCTAGCTTTTCTTATCAAGGTGTGTAGGTGAAGTAAGCAAAGAATATCCCTAAATTCTGAGATCCCTAATCCAAAGAGAACCGTAGAGCATGATGACTTGATATACAAACTCAATCAGCTGGTATCATCAATAGCATGCATTCCTTAATAAAAGAGACTGTGTTTTCTTGCACACGTGCTCAATATGTATATAAAGCAGGATCAATCTGTGACCCAACTCAGAATTGGCCTACTGGTTTTACCATTCCCATTCCCTTTCATCTGAAACCTGGGCTACCTTTCATCTCTCACTTATTCCAGTGAGACCAAAGCAGCCCCTGTTCTCTTACCTGCTTTCAACTAATAAGGCCAGCTAGACGGGAAGGGCCCTGGATTCTGTCAGCTTATAAAACCCATACAGAGATCCTGAAGTAAATCTAAACTTCAAACCACAAGTGCATGAATTTCTAGAAATAGAACATCAACTCCCAACCATTCACATTTCAGGAGTGATGTAAATTTTGGACAAGGGTAATAAAATACAGCCAACTCCTAAATGTAACCTCAGAAGTAATCTGGAGGAGAGGAAATGTCCATAATTTCAATGCATGCTGAAATACTCAATATTATCTCATTAGCCTATACACCTAAGGTTTACATTTTTAGGAATTTATCGGAAGTGTTTGATCAAAGGGAAGCCGAGGCAAAAGGTAAAAGACTCTAGAGGTGAGAGTTGTCATGGAAACTAACACTGAAACCAAAGTCAATGGACTGACGTGTTTCTCACTGAACTTTTCATTTCATTAATCCTTGCTGTCCTTTTATAGCAGTGTTTTCCTCTGTAAGTTGACTGACCCTGGGGTACTCAGGCCTCCAGTGAAAGAGAATTTTGTTAAGAACAGTATAGCTATATCAAGTAACACAGTATTATAATAACTATGCATTGAGCATATATTTGAGCCAGGCAATATGTGTTTTACATATATTGTCTTACTTGTTATTTATTATTTGAAGTAATACAGGCAATGAAGAAAAATCTTATTTGAATTACTACATGTAATGCAGTAAATATATAAGTGCCTGAAATATAGTGGTTGCTCAGTAAATGTTATTATTGTTCTTATTTTTTAGTTCAAACAACCATCCTATGAGTAAGGTTCATTTTTTTCAGTTCACAGATTTAAAAACTAAGGATTAAGGAAGTTAAGTGGCTTGCCTGTGATTCCCCAGCTAATAAGTGACAGAATTAGAATTTCAGTCCAGGTCTGTTTGATTCCAGAGGCCAAATTGTTAACCATTATGTTGTATTCTCTACTATAGTTAGAGATCTAAGGAGCTCACCAAATAAATCGATGACAACTCTGGATTATTTTTGAGCTAGGTTCATGGAACTAAAGCCTTAGAGGCTTTATCAATGCACACCTGTTTTTGTTCTCTAGCCATTCAGTTAGTTATAAAACAGTCAAGGTATTAAATATTTGGACTTGGAAAGCATAATACTACTTTTCAGGTTAACACCTTTGATCTAGATTCACAAATTTTTGTTTTTGTTCTCCTTAAACTCCAGGCCAAGAAAAACAACAGAGGATCTTTGGAAGGAGACAGAAACCAACTGAAACAAGGCTCCATTCTGGAGATTTTCTATGCTCCCAAATCCCATCATCACAAAGGTAACTCAATGATAGTTTCATTTCTTTATAAAATAAATCTCAAGACCTAGTGAACCCATTTGGCTCCTGAAATGGACAACTGGGAATAGTTTGAGAATAAATTAATTAGTTTCAATTACAAGCAGGAACCTACTGCTATCTGGAGTTGGGGATGGGAAAACTCTCTGAAAACTACAGTTTCTTAGGTGGTCTGGAGTTCAGTAACATTCTTTTTTTTTTTTTTTTTAAATAAATTGCATGGTAAGTGATCCTAATATTAACTGTTTACACCTAGCAATATGGACAATCCCTTGAGGAAATGCCACTCTGAATACAAGTAACTTGCAGACTCTTATTACCAACCACATTAAGCTGCCTTCATAAAGGGGTTGCTTTTCTTTTCCCTGAGGAATATCAATCCCTCTCAACTTCAGGCCTCATTTTCCATTCCTATTTATAGTCCTATTTTTCTCCCCCAACCCCTACTACCACCAAAAGAAATGGATAACTTAGAGGATTCAAATGTACATTAAATTTAAAAGAAAAAAAAAAACCTTAAACTACAGTCATAGTTGAAAAGCAATGGGTTTTTATGATGGGTAAATGAAGTCCCTGCCTCTCAGCATCTCCCAGGATGGGTCTCATGGGGAAACAGGAATATGGCATGACTCCTGGAAAGCATAAAACCTGCAAGGCTCCCACCCAGCTACTCTACTCTGAACATCCCTCGTGAGGAATAAGATCTATCCCCGTTAAGGAAGAACGTTTTTACCTCTGCCCTCTCCTGTTCACGTGTGTGAGAGCTCAAGCTCCCTCACAGCATAGACCTGCCCCTGGTCAGAGCTAGGAATTCCGCTCACCGCCTCTTCCCTCATTGCTTCCTTCATGCTATCACTAGTGTTCATATGTTGGTGAGTCACAGCCAGCCTAATGCTATCTCTCACCATATTTGCCCCAGGGATTACTTAACTACACAGTTTTGCCTTGCACGCCTTTCACAAGTCTCCATCTTATTTCTTATTTCGATTCGAAGCTCTCTGAGGAAAAGGACCCATTATCACCACTGTGGTTTCTGTAGTCTTGGCACAGGTCCCTTCTTGTGACCAAGCAATGGATAAGCTGATTGTGATCAATGATGAGTAACTTCTATTCATAGTTCAAAATCTGAAGGAACAGTTGCCCAAGCTAGAGAGAGTATGGTTTTCAAGACTATAATTTAAAACATCCACTACGGCACTGTGTTTAGGATTGCCTGAGGTCCTACCACTTACTGTGTTACACTGGTTAAGTTAATTAACCTTTCTGTACCACATTTTTCTCATGTGTAAAATGAAGATAATAATGGTGCCATTATCATAGGATTGTTGTGAGGATGAAATGTGATAATACAAATAAATCAGTTAAAAGATATGGCACATAGTAAAAGACCAATAAATTCTGAGATACAATTATTTATGATATGTACAAATGGGTGCATGAGACTCTCCGGGTAGTTAGACATGGAAAGAATAAAGAGCATTTTCCCATACGGATCCCAGTCATACCTTGTGGGAAACAGAAAGCTGCAACAACCACTGGTGCATGTTCGCTCAGACTCCGAGATCTCTGAGAAAACTCGAGATTGCAGGGTTAGAAATAACCCGAAAGGATCAGAGTGAAATGCCCTTGGAACGTGTGTGGTCAGTTCTAAAGTACGCAGCAGAAGATGTCTTGTAGATAGGAAGCCAGCTGTAAACAGCACACTGGGCACTCCCCTCTGTTCCTTTATTCTGTTTTAAAGATTCTTACGTGCTTGGGCGCCTGGGTGGCTCAGTTGGTTAAGCGACTGCCTTCGGCTCAGGTCATGATCCCGGAGTCCTGGGATCGAGTCCCACATCGGGCTCCCGGCTCAGCGGGGAGCCTGCTTCTCCCTCTGACCCTATCCCCTCTCATGCTGTTTCTCTCTCTCTGTCAAATAAATAAATAAACAAAATCTTTAAAAAAAAAAAAAAGATTCTTACGTGCTTGACTAATCCTGTATACATGGAGGAATGTGCCTTACTATGCCCCTGCTATAAACCATTATAGATCTATATTGCTGTAGAAGGTATATAAGAGTATGGAAAATAAACCTCGGCACCTCGGGCCGCTCGCTCGGGGTCCCCTGTGCCTCGTTCTACTGTCGTCTCTTTTTCTCAGTTCCTTCGCTGCCCCAGGTCCCCGACTCTCTGAGGTCGACAATACCTGGCATGGAGGCAAACTAAGCTCTGACATCATAGTCAAATGAATTATGAGCGTCCTTCATTTTCCCAAAACCTCTTGGAAACAATGATCTAACTGTACACCATCAACTAAAATGAGAATGATATAATAGATGAGAATAGATACATTGTCTTGAAGGAAAAGCAACCAGAGACCTAAATGCAGCCTCGCCCTCTGTCCTGCCCTTCTGTCTCTCCCTTCATCTCTCACCTGAACAAGCAGGCTGGAAGGCATTCCTAGAAGATTTACCCCCACCATTTCTCAGAACATAAAGGTCAAAAGAAAACCCCCCTCCGACCACGTCAGGGGTTCCCACAGCCTCCCTCATCTAACCCACCACTACCCCCACCCCAGGAAAAAGTACAATAGAGAACAACAAACTATGCACACAACACATATGTAATGAACACACACGCACACACACACACCCCTTCTGTTGGCTACACACTGCTAACCTGGCCATCCGGTGAAGTAAAAAGCCAAGAGTTACCTCACTGCCTCTCCCTCTGGCATCATTAGGCTGGAAGCAATGAAGGAAAAGATTTAACAAGAGTCAAATGACACTATAAGCAAAAGATAGAAGTAGAAGATATTTATTGGGGGAGGGGAGCTTTTTTGCCTGCTCTTCTACAAGAAGCAGAGCCTTTATGCTACCTCCTGACTGTCTCCAGGCTCAAGCAATCATTACATCGGCAAACCACTGCAGTCTCCTCCTTCGTTCCATCTAGACCCAGCCCAACACATTCCACACTCTCATGCAGATGAATTTTCTGAAAACACAAGGCGGATCCCTATTCCACTTTCATTTGCAATTCTTTAATTAGACATATCATGTTATTGTGCATTATTATAGTTATGTGTACATATGTCATACCTCCCTCAATAAACTGTAATGCCATGGGAGAACCCAAACTATATTACTCATATTAAACAATCTTCACTCATTCATTCAAAACATGCATAAAATATGTGTTATGTACCAGGCACTATACTAGCCCCTAGAGATGAGTCAGGTCATTCCCTTCAATGTGTTTAAAATCATATGTGTATATGTCGGTTGTGGGGGCTGGGTGGGGAGAGCCATATAAACAGAAAATTGTAATGCATGAAATTATTTACATTGTATAATATTATGATATAATTGCAATATATAATATACTACTATCGCATAGGCACCAATTAACATAAGATCACATAGAAGGGGCTCCTACTAGGGACGCCTGGTGGCTCAGTCGTTAAACATCTATCTGCCTTTGGCTCAGGTCATGATCCCAGGGTCCTGGGATGGAGCCCCGCATCGGGCTCCCTGCTCAGCGGGAAGCCTGCTTCCCCCTCTTCCACTCCCCCTGCTTGTGTTCCCTCTCTCACTGTGTCTCTCTCTGTCAAATAAATAATTAAATCTTTAAAAAAAGAAAAAAAGAAGGGGCTCCTACTAAACCCTTGGGCAGATCAAGAAAGGCTTCTCAGAAGAAATAACATCTAAACTGATAGCTGAAGCATCGGCAGATACACAGGGAGAACCAGGAACTATGGGCAGTCCATTAAGACATAGTAGTGGCCAAGAAGAAGGCTTGAGAAATATACAGGAACCAGATCATAAAAGGGCTTAAGCCACATTAAAGAGTTTGAAGTTTATCTTGAAGGAGTTGAATTGTTTTAGTAAGAGGAGTGATATGATCAGATTTCTACTTTAAAAATGACCACTTTAATTAGAGTATAGTAGTCATTCAAAGTATTTGTTGAACACATGACTAGTTAAGTGTAAGTAGCGTAATAAAAAAATATTGCAGGAATTCAAAAGAAAGAGAAATCAGTGAATCGGTGCTGGCTGTGATACCCCAAAAAAGTTTTATGGAGGAGTTTAACTCGTCTTTCAAAAATGTACGATTTTGATAGGGTAATTCAAGGAAAAGCACTTCCTAGTTGGAAACAGGAAGGGTACAAGGAAGATAATGAGCTAGGAAGTGTCTGTGCAAAAGTTTCAGGTGAATTCACAGAAGAGCAAATAGTTTAGTTTAGTGAGTGCTAGGTCTGGAGAGATAGGTTGGCATCTCAGGGTCAGCCTTGAGGGATGGGGGGCCTTGAATGCCGGTCTCAGGATTTAAACTTCACCAGCAAAGAGACTGCCAGCTCCTGGCTGAGTTTTGAAAGGAGAGAGGCATACTCCAAGTGTTGTGTTAGGAAGATTGAATATGAATTGGAAGAGGTTTAAACACAAGGTCCAGGTAACAAGGTATAGGAATGTAAAAGGAAAAACAAAAGCAGGAGATGTGCTGCAAGATACATATCAAAAAAAAAAAAAAAAAAAAAGAGTTAGAAGTAAAAGCATAGGGTTGGGTGATGGGTGAAACAAAGGTCACCTCACATGCCAACCTCCTACATCTCCAGCACCCCTACTAATTTCCCTGGTAGGCTGATTTATCTGAATAGACGAATCTCCTGCAGCTTTGTGTTATCATTTGGATGATGAGAGTCTTCTCTTTTATGAAGCTGTTTAACCAGTGTCTACACCTAAGAACTAGGAGGTAAGGTTTTTTTTGAAAAGAAAATGAAGAGAAAAGAATATTTGGAGAATGAAAGAAGACGATCGGAACAAACAAAAGGTAACACTGAGGCCATTCTTAAGTCCCCTAAATCAGTCACCCAGGGTATTCATTCAGTTGGGGCACCACTGTTTATTGTAGGAACCCCCTGAGATAGATCAGACTTACACCCAGTCCTGGGACCCCAGAGACTGAATTAGCTCAAAGAGTTCCCTCCTCTCATTGTTGGGGTCACCTCCTCTACCCACTCTTTGTAACCTCAGTAACCACAAGAAGCAGAAGGATAAACTCAATTGTTCTGTTGTCTCCTGTTTGAACTCGGGTCACTTTGGTCTCCCAAAGCGACAACTTAATTTAATAGTACTTAGGAATACTGAAAAAAAATATTAGAAACCCCCTTCCAAAATTGTCTAACAAACTTCCAGGGTACAGTAGTCTATTACTTAAGAAAAGCTGACCTAAGAAACATCACAGCCCTCATCCAAAGGAACAATGTCATTTACAAATAGATCTCTTAGAAGAGTCAATAAATCCCTGGCTCATCAAAATAAATTCTATTTTCTCAGCCTTTTTCAAAGTCAGAAAGTCAGGCTTCTCACAATAGGCCCATGTATTATTTATTCTACTTTACGGCAGGTGGGTAAACTGAAGTTGCATTCTTTAAGATAGAGATATTAAGGGGCGCCTGGGTGGCTCAGTTGGCTAAGCGTCTGACTCTTGGTTTCGGCTCAGATCCTGATCTCAGGATAGAGAGATCAAGCTCCTTGGCAGGCTCGGCACTCAGCAATGGCTCTGCTTGGGATTCTTTCTCTCCCTCTATCCCTCCCACTCATGTATGCTGCCCTCGCTCTCTCTCTCTCTCAAATAAATAAATAAATCTTTAAAAAAAAACAATAGAGATATTAATGGCTCTAAATTTTGTTCCAAATTGGATGGTGTCTTGCTATAACAGATATGAATGCCAGCTAATTAGTAGATTCTCTGCATTTCATTTGTCACTGTTTAACTGATGACTATTGTTTTCTTTAGTACTTTTTAGTTGATGTTTGTTAGGCCTGATTACATGATAAAATTTCCTCAGCTTCCCTTTGTTTCCAAAGTAATTATAGGCTTCTTCCTCTCTCTTTTTGATGCCCACAGACGCCATAATGAAGGCAGTTAAATATGCAAAATGAGAATAAGAAACAAGGTGTCAACATACATATAATTTACTTTTGAGGCATCCGACTTACTCATAAACTAGGGATCATATTGCTAATAAAATTATCCGATTTTCCAAAAAAATTTGGACATATTTTCCAGTGTCTTCGCCAACAGATGGTTCAGGGGTCTTTTGCCACTTTGTAATTCATCTACACCTCTCCAGACATGACAAGATAAGGAGATAATGTAAGTGAAAACAATGTGTGGGCCACAGATATGCAGCTGCAAGCAAAATCCCCACACTTCTTTCCAAGCATATGACCTCCCCTACTCCTACCTAGAACACTTTAGTCAGCTATTTCCCCTAATTGAAAAGAGACTGCAACTAGACAGAAAGTACTTAGGAAGGTGTTTGCTTTATTTTCTAAAATAGCTATATACTATGGGGGCATTTCAGTTACCCAACATAGAAGTTCTCAGACTTTAAACCAAAGGTTTGGTTTAAAGTCTGGTACATAATTTACCAAAGAACATATATAAGCAGACCACAAAACACTTCCAGATCAAAGGCAGTTCACTTTCTGAAACCCCCACGGCATCAGAAAGCCCTACTTCTTCCCGAGTATTGTATGTTTTAATTGAGGTAAGCTATTTGTAATAAAAAAAAAAAAAAAAATGCCAACCTATCTGTAATTTTATTAGCAAGGATTTTACCTGATTAAAGTTTCCTTATCTGGCATCTAAGATTAGATACGTTGGGAAATGCTAAATTCCTGAGTGGAGAATACATAGTATGCAGTATTTCCCAAACATCTCAGAACACAAACATTTTTTCTAACACAAACTAACATTGCCCAGAAGTGGCAAACACTATGCAAAATACTGCATACTGCTGCTCATCATCAGTTGTCACTGGAACAAGAGCAGAAGGAAAAAAAAAAAAATCAAAGCGTTGAGTTAACTGAATTTTTAGAAGTGGGGAGGAGTTCTGGGGAGGATGCTAAAAGCACACTTTGCCTACCTCACAGTTTTAAGAAATACTCAGTCACAGAACATTTATTATGGAGGTGACTAGGAATCTATAATGGCATCTTTTTTTTTTTTTTTTTTGAAACTTACTAACAGGTATGATCTTAAAATTCTCCCAGGTAGCTCATGGCTGTCTTTAAATCCTAGGCATTACCAAATGTCTGGCTAATACTGTGTATACATACTGAGAAATATATTTTTATTTTGAATGAAAATTAGAATCAAACACTTGACCTGACAAATGACTAAAAACTAAGACTCTAAACCCAGTCTGGGCATCAGCTGGGTATGTGATCTTGGTCAAGGCCTCCTTGGTTTCCCGATCTCTGTACAATAGACCCTTCAGCTCTGTAAGCCTCATGAAACCCACCTAGGAAAGACACCTACAGCAGTTCTTACCCCTCAAGCAACAGTTGATGAGGGTGGCATGTGAGCCACTATCTTTGCTGGGAAGATTTAAGTACACCGTTCCAATCTAAAAAGCATCTCATAAGGTGCTTCCAGCCCTCAAGTACTTCATAAACTGCTCTGTAAAATTTTATAACCACAGGCGTCTGCCCTCTCTGCTCATCAGGAGTAAAACTGCAACATCTGGCTCCCTCAGCAACACCAGCCCTTTATAAAACCCTGGTAAAAGAAAGCCCAGGGTGGTGCGAATCAAGGGCCACCGATCAGTTACCGCCTCACACTTGAAAAATGCCCCGATAGTCTTCCTCCCTCACTTTTCCCAAATAAATAGCGTTCTTATACAAATGAAAGTCCACGGACCCCGAGAGGCTGGAAGGGCCGCGAGGGCCCGGCCGTACCTGATTGAAGTGCAGCTGCCCGGGCTCGGCGACACCCTCCTCGGGGGCGGCTCCCAGCTGCTCCAGCAGGCGCGCGAGTTGCGCCGCCGACAGGCTCCGATTCGCGCCGAACACGCTCAGCACATCCTCGCTAAAGGCGAGCCCGGGCCCCTCCGCCGTGCCTCCGATGCCCGCGGCCGCCAGCAGTAGGAGCCCAGCCACCGCCCGGCCCGGGGCCATCCTGGCCGGGGCTGCCTCTCGAGGGCCTGAAACGGGCTGGAGCGCCCCGGGACGCTCTGCGCGCACCGGCGTCGGTGCCCAAGGGCGCGCGGATCAGGCGTCGTCGGCGCGGGTCCGAGTCAGCCGTGACTGGGGCGCCCGTGGTCCTCCGCCGCCTTCGGAAGAGCAGCAGCCCGCGACCTGCGGGGCATTGAAGTGGAGGTGCAGCGGGGGGGTGGGGAGCGATAAGCAGAGCGGGCCCCCGGGCCTCCTGGAGAGCCTAAGATAAAGAGGACAAAGGGGGACAGAGATAAAGGCCAGCGGGCCACCCGCCGGCCAGCCCCGGGAGCACTGCCTTGCCCGAGCCCTCGAACGCCCGGCCGGGCAGGGGGCCAACTGCCCCGGAGCAGGGTTTGCAAATGTCCCAGGATTTGCATAGTGTGGTGACACACGCTCCTCCCGGATATAAAGCCCCAAACCAAACAATTTCTTTAGGAAGAACTAAAACCACTCTCACTATAGAACCCCACCTCTTCTTCCTGTCTTGCTGCTAAATTCCCTCAGAGCAAACTTAGACGCGGTGAGACAAGGCAGTCCCCAAGGAGCTGCAGGAAATAGCTCTTTCGGAGTCCTGGACTTTGCGTCTAAACGGGACCTCCCTCTCCCAGATCTCTTTGCTGGGCTTGGCAAACTAGCCTGCTAACCTCTCACCTCGCCTGTCTCTTTCTGCTTCTGCGTCTCTGTGTGTCCACGTGAGTCTCAGTCTCTCTCTTTCTCTCTGTCTCTCTCTGTCTCTCTCTGTCTCTCTCTCAACACTATCTGGCAAGTCCGCTCGGAAACTCCGAGCTCGGGCCCTACCCCCTTTACAGATAAGAGGCGGGCCCTGTCCCCGCCTCTCTGGCACGTGGTGACACGCACTCCCCCAGCCTGAACTCCCGCTCTCGTCCACGCCGGGGCGCAGAGCCGCCGGCATTGCGCATTCCTCCCCCGACCCGGCTCTCCACCCTCACCCCGGGGGGTTACCTGAATGCCACATCTGTGTCGGTGTCCCCAGCCTCCTTTCTGGTCTCGGTGGTCTCTTTGTTACCTTGCTGAAACCAACTTCCTGGAATAGAGTCTGGAGCCCCATGCATTGTCTAAGAGATTAGCAGGAATTGGCTTTTTTGTAGTACTTCGTAAACTCCGAGGAAAAAAAGGAAACCAAATCTCCAGCGTGGTGGCGGGCTCACTGAGCCTGCACTTCCCAAGTCGGCCCTTCCTGACGCCGCACAGGATATCCGCAGATCAGAATGAGTGTTTGTTTGTTCAAATGAGGGTTCAAGAAAAGCTGACTTAGGTGTGAGATCAACAAGCTTGTGCAAAGTGAATGCGGTGTTTGGGGACAAAGGTTGTGTCTAGTGGATATAATTGTCCAGAAATAAAGTAAATCTTGGTTCACTGCTCCATGGCTAAGTACAATAAGAATTCAAAGTGGTGTTCTTGCCTTTCACTCGGAGAGTGCACAGCCTCCTAAAACAGCCGAATTTAACAGACACTAAGTGCAGAAAAAGGCAAGGAGATGTGGAAGGGGGACTTAAATGTAAATGTGAAAAATAGAGACAGAGAGAGAAAATTCCAGAGGGATAAGGATCTAGGTGGACATAACTGAGGGCTATCATATGGAAAATGTTTAACTGTATTCTAACCAGTAACAGGGCAGAATCACCAAGAAGAAGGTTTCTGCAGAATATAAAGCACAAGTGCTTTGGGAGGTAGTGATTTCTCCATGATTGAGAGTGTTTCAGACCCACAGGTAAGTGGTAGAAGGATTCCTGTCTTGGAGGGAGATCAGCAAAATGATCTTGATGGTGTGTCCCTTCCAATTATAAAATATGTATATTTGTTAGGAATAATTTATGAATTTATAATGGTACAAAAAGGGCAAGTATTTCACCCAAGGGCCAGAAGTAAGATCATGTCACAGTTAAGCTCTTAAATTATACAAATGATGGGACTCTTCGAGATTTTTATTGGATTCTTAAATGTAGTTTGTTGTTTATTTTTCCTTTTGACCTCAGTGACTCAAGGTGATTCTTTGAAATTCATGAATGCTTCAGGTAGTTCATCCACATCCAGCAAGTTGTTTATGCCCAGCTTGAACTGCAACATTGCTAAGATGTTGGATTTTCCACAAATATAAATGGGTTTTAAATAATACAAATTTGTATTGCAGTTTTTTTAAATAAAGTTTTTGTATTAGTCATTCGTGTCTAAATACATACATTTTGTCTGCCCATCAACCCCAAAAGACAATAAACAGTAAAATAAGTAATAATCAACTTGCTTGGCAACTTTACCAAATACAGTTAATATGATTTAAGCATGCAATTAAGAGAGAGTATTCAGAAAATTACAAGGTACTAACTACCAAATTGGCAACGCTAATTTCTAGATCTTCCACTCTAATGAAATATAATCACCAAAGTACTACTCAGATAATGTTTTAGGGCTCAAAATATGGCATTCTATCAGCAATATCATTACTGAAAAAAAAGGACTTCCAGTTTAAAATATAAAGTGTAATGTTAATAACTATAATTTCTCTCAGAAATTTGCCTTAAAGTTTAAGTCATTTTAAATGGTAATATTTAACGGAGCATGCTAGGAACACCAGCCAGGATATTGAAAGATGCTTTCTCTTTCTGACAATGTCACCTGGGAAACTTGGTGACAGGTTCAATTCCCTCATCTATGAAACAGGAAAACTGGGATAGAAGAACAAGTATCTACTCCAGCCTTATTTCTAAATGTCTAATTTAGGGCGCCTTCGTGGCTCAGTTGGTTAAGCAACTGCCTTCGGCTCAGGTCATGATCCCAGAGTCCTGGGATCGAGTCCCACATCGGGCTCCCAGCTCAGCGGGGAGCCTGCTTCTCCCTCTGACCCTCACCCCTCTCATGCTGTTTCTCTCTCTCTCTCTAATAAATAAATAAATAAAATCTTTAAAAAATAATAAAAAAATAAATGTCTAATTTAGGAGTCATCTTTGAGAACAAAACATGAAACTCCTAGAAGAGAAATAAAAGTTCAGTTCTCCAGAGGCCCCTGGGTAGCTCAGTCAGTTAAGCCTCCGACTCTTGATTTGGGCTCAGGTCAGGATCCCAGGGTCCTGAGACTGAGCCCCTCCCTCTTTGTCCTTGCACTGGGCTCCCTGCTCAATGGGGAGTCCGCTTATCCCTCTCCCTCTGCCCCCCACTCCCTCTGCCCCCCATTCATGCTCTCTCTCTCTCTCACTCTCTCTCTTTCAGATAAATAAATAAATAAATCTTTTAAGGAAAAAAATGATTCTCTCTCTTCTTCGGCCCCTCCCTTCTTCTCTAAAAAAAATAACAATTCTCCAATGGAAAGGACATTTAAAGTCAAGCCTTACTTTTTCTAATAGCTTCAAATTTTCTTTTAAACTTTCTCATGCATTCATTTCCCTGTGGAAGGACTAACAAGCAAATCGAAGAGACATCCCTTTCCCTTCTTCCCCTTCCCTTCTCTTCTCCTTCCTCCAGTCTTAAAGCCATGAGGTGGAGCATAGCATGATAAATAGTATCTGTGTGGAGGGCAGTCACAGTGACCCAAAGAGGGGTGCGTTTGGAACCTGAACGAGAGAAGAAGTGTATCCAAGGAGGAGGGAAATTTAGTGTGGGCAGTCATAGCCCACGCAGGGTGGCAAAGGTGTCCAGATGGTAGAGGGAACATGGAAAATCAGAAGATGCATTTATTTCTGGACAACAGGAGTGTGTGCACGCAGCCCAGCACAGAATGTCAGCACCCAGGTATGATGAGGGGAGCATCCTTCCCAGTATAGTTTGTCAGAGCCCAGGCTGGAAGGAGAGTGCGTCCACAGTGGCTTGGTGTGGGGTCTCAGAGCCGGAGCGAAGATAGGAGGGCATCTATGGGTGGAGGGAGAGAGAGGCAGCTGAGTGTGGAGAGTCAGAGCCTGAATGGGTGAGAGAGGCGTCTGTGCTTGATGATGACCTGCATAGGAAGTCAGAGATGGAGAAGGGTGAGGAGAGAGACCCTGCTGAGCAATAGCATGAGGTACCAGACTGTGTGCAGTGAGCAGAGAGCTGCCCGATACCAAGTGTGTGATAGTGGGATTGATAAAAAGAAATATGTATTTGGTCTTCATCCCAGTTTCTGGCACACAGCTCCTAAAACCCTTGGATTTCCCAAGTTATGAGAACGACAAACGTGTCTGAGGCGACTTTTGGACCGCACCTGAAGTTGGGGGCTGCTTGCCAGGAGAATCAACCATATGATTAATTATAAGGCTGTAACTTTCAGTCCCACTCACCTGACTTCTGCAGAGGGGAGATGGCCTGGAGGTTGACTCAATCGCCAATGGCCAATGATTTAATCAATCATACCTATGTCATGAAGCTCCCATAAAAACCCAAAAGGACTAAGTTTGGAGGGCTTCCAGGTTGGTGAACACATGGAGATTCATGAAGAGTGGTGCCCCTGGAGAAGGGTAGAAGCCCCAAGCCCCTTTTCCACACCTTGTCCTGTGCATCTCTTCCATCAAGCTGTCCCTGAGTTATATCCTTCTATAATAAACCGGGGATCTAGTAAGTAAAGTATTTCTCTGAGTTCTGTGAGTCATTGGAAACTCCAATCTATAGTCAGTCAGTTAGAGCACAGGTGTCAGCCTGGACTTTGTAACTGCTGGGGGTAAGGGGCAGTCTTGCAGGACAGAGCCCTTAAACTATGGGTTCTGATGCTATCTCCCGGTAGGTAATATCAGAACTGAGTTGAATTGTGGGACCCTCAACTGGTGTCTGAAAATTGCTCAGATGTGTATAGAAAACCCCTCATATTGAATTTGGGGTGCAGAATCATAGAGTGTCACAACCCAAGCAAGAGAGGGAGGGAATGAGGGGGAAGAAAATGGCAGCAGAAGTAAAAAATTAATTATATATAAAGGGATTCATTAAACACATGACTATATTAAAGATAATAATCGCAACCAGTTTTCTCACTGTCAAGGAAGGAATTTGCAAACTTGGAGAGGGAGAAAACTTAGAATGAACCCATGCTGTTGGGTTAGAATTGGAGCTATCATTGCAAATTCATGGTTTTCACTACATAAACAGATTTAAAAAAATAGATATAGTTGTAAAAAATATCCTAGCTCTGGCCACTGGCAGGTCCTAGAAACAGTGATGCCCCAACAACAATCAATGAGCATACCTATGGCCCTCAGCTTGGCTTCTAAAAACTATTCTAAGGGGGTGGCTGGCTGGCTGGCTCAGTTGGAAAGAGCATGGGATTCCTGATCTCGGGGTCGGGAGTTTGAGACCCATGTTGGGGGTAGAGATTATTTAAGTAAAAATAAAACTTTAAAAAAATTAAAAACAAAATAGAAACTATTCTCCACTAATAGGAGGGCTCCTTAGAGAAAAGTTTGATTCCAGGACAAGGCAGACAAAGCACAAGCTAACCCTCAAATCTCTCATTGTGCCTGAAAACAAGGAAGTGGTCAAAGAATGCAGAAAATACATATTAAAGTATTCCAAAATAGTGGAGCATTAGATCAGCAACTTACACTCAAATGGTTCAGTGAGAAAAGGTCTTTGCTTACTTACTTTTCTGTAAGTTTGTAATTGCTTCAAAATTTAAAAAATAAAATATTGAGTATTGAAGATAAGAAGAAAGTTCCCACAACAAATTACATAGAAATCAAATCTGAAAGTTTTGCTAAAATTCCAACCTTATAGTATTCAGTGAAATTGATTTACTCATTTCTTACATATTTTTAACATCTGTATCACAGTCCGTGCTGTCTGGGAATACAAGAATGAAAGGATGCATTTTATCTTACCTTTAAGAAGCTTGTAGTTCAGTTTAGACAGTAGTAAGATGATTGCTATAGTGGAGATTATAAAGGTTGAAGTAGAGAAAGTTAAAAGCACCTATATTTGCAGAAGATGCTGAGCAAATAATTGACAGAGCAGGTAACCCTTGAGCTTGAAGGATAAGTAAAGTTTGAGAGAAAAACAAGGAGTAGAAGCACATTGCAAGATGAAGAAATGCTGAGAGACCTGAAAATAAAAAATAAAAAGAAAATTAAAAAACGCTGAGAGACCTGAAAGAGCAAGGAGGACTTTGGAACTGGAGAGTCTGGAGCATAAAGCAGCATCTAACAGAACCCAAAAAACTCTCCAAGTTCCACTGGGTCAAAGATGTCTTCATCTGCTGATGCTCCAAAAGATTCTTTGTGGTCATCTGTGGTAAAAAATCTCCTCAGTGAATTTAAGCCTCCTTTTTCCTATATTATAAGCACCAAATAATATCCATTCCTCATTACTATAAACATGCCACACATAAAATTCTCAAGTAAGGGCAAGGTAATGACTCTGTCCATATCATATGTGTCTATATATCTCTCCAGCCATCAATGCTACAGATGATGTAGGTAGGAATCAGATTTCTGCAAGTCCTCTGTGAATTATTCGTAATCTATAAAATGGGGGTTAAAATAATATCTGCGCAATCTATGTCACTGAATAACTGGGAAAATCAGATGTGATAAGGTGTGTGAAAACTCTTTATAAACTATAAAACAGAATGTCAGTATTATTATAAGCCAACATGGTAGGGTAATGACCTTTGTAATCAGCCCAGTGAGGTGCCATTGAGAAATGGACAAGAACAACCAAGAATACCCTGGAACAAAAGACTGCTTTATAGCTAACAAAATTCTTGAGGTGTTTTTTTTTTCTCTCCAGGAAATTAAAGCACTAATCAAAAATAGAAAGAACCATGGACACCAGCAAGTCTAATCTGGTGGTTTCTTGAGTAAGGAAAAGAAAGGTCAAGAGAGTCAAATGAAATAGTAAAGTAACACATTTAGACAGTTAGATTGGAGCGCCTGGGTGGCTCACTCAGTTACTTGTCTGCCTTCGACTCAGGTCATGATCCCAGGGTCCTGGGATTAAGTCCACATCAGGCTCCCTGCTCAGTGGGGAGCTTGCTTCTCTCTCTGCCTGCCACTTCCCCTGCTATGCTTTCTCTCTCTCTCTCTCTGACAAATAAATAAAATCTTAAAAAATAAAAAACCACCAATGTTTTAAAAATCATATTTGTGTGACTTTGAGTGAATTAAACAAAATTATATTAGCCTTTGTTTTACTTAGCTCTTCTTCCTTCTTTTTCTTGAGTTCTTTTCTAATGGACCAATAGCCCATAGCCTTTTGCTCCCATTCAGCTCAGCTCACCCAGCAGGACCTCATCATGGCTTTTGTGTTTTGTAATTCTATACAATTTTTATCATATTCTTAAAATTCTGGGAAAATGTATATGTACTAACATGGAAAGGTGTTGAAAAAATTAATGAAAACAGTAAGAACAGAATATGTTGTAAAACAATATAAACAGCAGTGTGTGTGTGTGTTTGCACTTAAGTTAACAAAAGTCTGGGGGAATATGCACCAAGCTGTTTACAATGTTTTCCTCCTAAGGAGCAGGTTTGGTGAGCAGGGGATTCAAAGGGAAGAATAGTATCTTTCTCTAGAAAGAAGAATAAGGAAAACATACCTTTTTCTTCATATACTTTTGTGGTGTTTGAATTTTTTAAAAGGTATATCTTTTATAATTAAAGGACCAAAAAATTATCAAACTATAGATAGTGGCAGAAGTCTGGGTGGCCTCTAAAATGGGGAGTTAGAATCCGTCAATGCATCTCCAGGTGCCCAATGGGGACCATCTTGAGCAGCAGATGCAAAGATCCCATGCTGTGTGGCTGGCATGCTTCTTTTTATCACAGAAAGCTTGCAAAAAGAGCACAGATTTATAAAAAAGAGCCCCAAAAGGCACCCAACCCCTTACTCTATGAATCCAGAATAGCCCCAGGTCTTTGATGGGGAATGGAGTAAGCTCAACAGCAGGCATGAATAAGTCTCCACAGGAGAGGTTCTACCCCTATCTCAACCCTCCCAAAATTTGAGGCTCAGAATCCCAAAGCTTGACTGAAATTGAGCTGCTGGGAAATATAATCATGTAAGAACAATAAAGAATTTTGTTTTCAAGATAAAAACTTAGTACAAAGCTTAGCCTTAGGCAAAATTATAGAATGAAACTATAATAAGGAACTCTTTTCTCCTCTGGGTTCTCAACCCCTTAATACCCGGGACCCACACCCTCTGCTTTGCCTTCCCTTCCTCCACAAGTTCTAATCCCAGGATCTCCTGTTCCCTTTAAAATATAAAAAATTACGAATTAAAAAATGATAATTGACTATTTGCTTTTTGTGTGTGTGTGTGCCAATGGTATCACTGGTTTTTCTAGTTCACAAAACATTTTCGACTTAAGAATTTAAATGAGAGGGGCGCCTGGGTGGCTCAGTCCTTGAGCGTCTGCCTTCGGCTCAGGTCATGATCCCAGGGTCCTGGGATTGAGCCCTGCATTGGGCTCCCTGTTCCACGGGAAGCCTGCTTCTCCCTCCCCCACTCCCCCTGCTTGTGTTCCCTCTCTTGCTGTGTCTCTCTCTATCAAATAAATAAATAAAATCTTTTAAAAAAAGAATTTAAGTGAGACTACTGGAAGTAAGAAAACAAAATAGTAAGTGTCGTCTCCTCAGTGTCTGGGCTAGTAGAATCCTCTTGACCAGTTTCACTTCTAGTCTTTTCCAGGAACTCATTCACACATTTTTGCTGAACAGAAGTGCTCTCACTGTTACTGCACGTTCATCTAGGACTCCTGATAAGGCGGTAAAACCCTGTTTGAGAGAGTTCCGTGATTTCCAAGCAACGTGCACGGAGACTACTCCCACCCCAGGTCTCCTGGCAGCAAGATATTGAGGAAGAAAAAGTGAAGAAGAATCAGAAGACTTGAGTTCTCCTTCTAAGTGAAGCATGTGAACAGTTTTGTCATCTCTGTAGTTGGCATTCCTTAGTTCTTCCAGGTATCCCAGGGGTCGTTACAAGAGTTCCTTGAGAGAATACAAATTAAAGCATTTCATAAACCACAAAGCCAAGGAAAACTAAAAAATTCCAAATGAGCCAAACCAGATTGAGATGTCATTTTCAGCACAGTTTACAGCATTGTGACACAATTTGTCTCTCTGAGGCACACAACAACCTCAAACAAGCCAGGTAGCTCACCTTCTCCAGAGAGAAAAGTACTTCTCTGTAGGACCAGAGCATGGTCCAGAGAGCTCACTCTAGAATACCCAGTTTGCTGCTTTTTTTTTTATAACTTGGATGGAGTTTGTCACTTTATCAAAGAAACTTTAATGTTTTCTAGTTCTATTTCTTGTTTTGATGCCTTTGTTTGGTACGTTTCAGAAGGAGGAACATTATTCTTGGCACACACAAATGAAAAACCAAGCTTTGATACCTGTGGCTTTACACTTAAATATGATCCATTCTTAGGTGAAAGTCTTAATGTAGATAAATGTACTCGGAATAAAGTATGATTTACACAAAAATAGAATAAAAGCAGGATAGATATTACAAGGAAAGATAACAGTTACAATACACTGAAAACGTCCTGTCCAAAAATAACATATCCTAATGGCTGAAGGACTGTAGAGTAGTTTTCAACTTGTATTTGCAATAGAAGAAATATTCCCCAGACATAAAATCTGGTGCCACTGAGAGACTTATGAGTTTACTAATGTCCAAGGTTTTTTTATGTTGCAGGCACAGTCTCTAGACTGCCTTGTCTGGAGGAAGGCACGGACAGACAACCGATGGACGACTGATGGCCTTTGGGTGTCTTCTAGGATCTCTGCAGCTTATATCTTAATTCAAGCTATCCAAACCATGTTTGCTCTTTTTCGTAACAGAAAAATATATTTTCCATTGAAGTTTGGTAGCTCAATTAGATATGAGAAAAACTCACGTTGAAAGAAGCCTAAATATTTACTCACACAAAAGCACCATGAGTCTTTAAGCTTATTGCAAGCAGGAATAAGTAGGTACTTTATTCCAAAGTCCTATAACTACTGCCTAGGTTTTTCTCTTAAAGAAGAAGAAAGAATTGCTATCATGGTGTTCATTCCAGGAAAACAGAGAGTTTAGATGGATTTCTTCTCCATCATTGATTATCTTCACTTGTGAATTTGAGGGGAGGAGAAAAGAAGGACAGTAGAGGGAGATATTCTATAATGATATAAGTTTGATAAAATGAGTTGCATATACTGAATTAAGTTCTTATTTCCTCTGACACTTCCCAATTAGTTTTATTATTAAAAATGGAATCTAATCCCCAAACAGTGATTTATAAACTCTTTTATATTTTAAAGATAACCTGAGGGTTTATTATGTATTTGAGGTCTCACCCTGCCACTATTGCTCTTTAATTGCAGTTTTCATTATTTTAAATGTCATGGGAAATTGTTGCTGAGATCGCCTTAATTTTTTTAAATGAGCTTGAATTCATTTTTGTAAAAAAATAAGTTGATAAATGTGCACAGAGAAAAGACTTGCATGCATAAATTTATCAACCCTGATCATCTCTAGATGGTAGGAATGTGAAGTTCTTTCTTCATGATTTTTTATATTTTCTAAATCTTCTAAAAAAACTATTTCACAATTAAACGTTTAATATTAATTTTAAGACAGCAACAACCAAATGAAAAGTTAGAGAGTTAAGTAGAATGAGGATATGCACAGCTTTTTATTGAAAAGCCGATGTTGGGCGCCTGGGTGGCTCAGTCATTAAGCGTCTGCCTTCGGCTCAGGTCATGGTCCCAGGGTCCTGGGATTGAGTCCCACATCAGGCTCCCTGCTCAGCAGAAAGCCTGCTTCTCCCTCTCCCACTCCCCTTGCTTCTGTTCCCTCTCTCACTGTCTCTCTCTCGCTGACAAATAAATAAAATCTTTATTTTAAAAAAAATAGAAAAGCCAATGTTAAGGTGGGGTGAAGTTTTCCCATTGTGGATTTCATGTCTGTGGGATTTCCCTTAATTTGAGGAAAGAACTCTTCTTTCTCCTTATTTATAGGGCTAATAATAGACTCACATTAAGAATAAAAACTGAGTTAGCAAACTCAATATGTAGCAGGGGAAAATCCCCAAAGGCCAGAATTTTTATGCTTCATAAGACTTTCCAACTGTAATCATTCCCTCCTACATGCAAAGGAAAAAGGTAGACTAAAACCATAAATTCTAAATGATTAAGATAATAAATGGCCCCCAAAATTCTAAGCAGTTACCATTTTGCAAGTTTTTATCTAAAATATTACATAGGAATACATAAGGCACTTGTGATGAGCACTGGTGTTATATGGAAGTGATGAATCACTAAATTCTTAAAAAATAATAATAAAATAAAATATTACATAGGAAAAATAATTACTTTAGAGAGTTTTAATCTAAAATATCAAATATCTAAAAACTAAATAAAACTAATAAATCTAACTAAAATCTAAATAAAACTAACAACTTAAAATAATCTAAAACATTTCATCCAAAATATCTAAAATTGGAATAAGTAACTTCTCCAAGTTGTTTCTTCCTACTTATTCCACTGAAGGTTAATATAAAAAGGATTTTACCAACATTATGTTCAAGTCTTTAATCTTAATCATGCAAAATTATTTCTATTAGGTCTCTGCCTACCTTATTCTTCATCATTGTGTGATTCTAGGCTTTGAATTTTCAAAGAAGACTCAGAAAAATCTTGGAACAAACTTGGAGCCAAAATAAAGTTGTCATCTAGAGAGCTCAGACAGGAAGTGAAGCTGATAAAACTCAGTGTCTTTTCTGCTCTTTTATATCAAAAGAGATTTGTAATGCTCCATTTGGCCAACTCTGGAGAACAAGACTAGCAAAATGGCTGGGATTAGAAAAGGAAGAGGAATGCCAGAGCTTCCCCATCTGCATACACTGCCCCTGGGATCTGTAGCTATAGAACCAAAGAACGGGGTTGGGTACCATCACAGACCAGATCATATCAAAAACCATTTCTAAAGCAGGTTCAGAGATGCCTGGGATTTAAGATAATTAGAGAACATTTGTATCACTGTCATGTTTTACTCAGCTATCTCCCCGCTGACACTATAGAACTCAACACTGATGGCCGCAGATCCAGCGCCATCGCCAAAAATCGTATCTGTAATCTGCTCTCTCGAATCCATAGTTACTACGAAGACAGAATCTCTCTGAGGCAAGCTGGTCTGGGGGGCCCGGGTCTGATGGAAGCCTACAATGAAGATAACAGCGTTTTCACTGCATCATCCCCATTCGTGTGTAGTTGGCCAAATGCCATCTTTTCCTTATGGATGTTATTCTGGTCATATAATCTGTGCTTGAACGACTACCTGGCATTTCAATTCCAGTGTGTCAATATTTGGGAAGTTAATTCATTGCCTTCACCAGAACCCTTCACATATAGTTTACGTTCTTAACTATTTTAGGAGTCCATTTAAATCAAAGATAGGGGGCGCCTGGGTGGCTCAGTTCTTAAATGTCTGCCCTCGACTCAGGTCTTTGGTCCCAGGGTCCTGGAACAGAGCTCCGCATCAGGCTCCGTGCTCAGCAGGGAACCTGCTTCTTCCTCTGTCCCTCCCCCTGCTTGTGATATCTCTCTCTCTCTCTCTCTTTCTCTTTCTCTCTCTCTCTCTCTCTCTCTCGGATGAATAAATAAAATCTTAAAAAAAATAAAAATAAAAATAAATCAAAGATAGGCCAGATACAGAAAGGTAAACTGGTTTTTTAAATGTTGACTCATTTAAAACAAAGACCAGCATTAACATCATATGCAGTATATATTTCAAATTTGTAGTCTTCTTTTGATATAAATATTGATAAGGGTGGTAAAGAGCACTACCTGCTAACTAACTGATCTGCATTTGAGAAACAAAAACAAAAAGAGACAATGTCTCGTCACTAGGCTTCTTGCCAAGAAGTCGGGTCAAAGTACATAGAGGCTGCAGTGTTTGATCAGTCAGTGAAGTGGGTTACAACGAACCCAAGTGTGCTCATTCATGGTATTTTTCTCCCTGCAACTCTTTTATAACTGTTAGAATGGGTTCCCTTTTGTTTCATTTTGGTTTTTTGGTTTTATTTTTCATTTTTTTGGTGTTTTGTTTTGTTTCATTTCTTTTCTTGGCCTAGATTCTTCTGACAGCTAATTATTATCTAAAATATATGACAAAAAATAATAATAATATGGAGTTCCTTAAACATTTTAAA
Source organism: Halichoerus grypus (assembly GCF_964656455.1). Lineage (NCBI taxonomy): Eukaryota > Metazoa > Chordata > Mammalia > Carnivora > Phocidae > Halichoerus > Halichoerus grypus. The sequence goes on from NC_135714.1 coordinate 83,515,204, forward strand.
AGACAAAAGAAGGACTTTTTGCTTTGGTTGGTTTGGGACCACTTGATCCTGTCACTTATAGCACATGGTTGATTATCGATAAACACCAGTTTTCATAAAGTAGTTTTCTTTGGTAAATATTCACTAATTGATCTTTAATCTATATAAATACTAAATACTAAATACTTCTTTTAAAAAATGTTAAACCCTGTTCTTCTCAGCTTTGCACTGATTACATTACAACCTTCGCAGAACCTATTGATATGACAACGTGCTATTAGTAAACCTCTAGACTACTATGTGAACATATTTAACACTTAGCCCAAACCTTTGTGGTATATAGAAAAAGAGGATCTTTAGCCACGAGATGCCTTTTTCAAATATTGTGAGAATTAGAGTAGGCCATATATGTAGAGGATCTAGCATAAAGGCATAAGGATGTGTGTATGTGCCTCAAGCACTGTGCTATACTTTCTTATGTGCCCCAGTTCCCTAAAATAATACTAATTGTGATTATGACATTGATCTGAATTCCAAATCAGAAATATCTGTTTCCACTGAGAAAATATAAACCCTCAGAAGAGAACATTATCTTCCTACATCGACTCTGTAGCCCACCCTTATCTGAATTCTTAAACTACCTTCTTCCCTGGTAGAGCATATGAACTTTCCAAGCTTTTTTCCAAGCCCAGCCCTCCACTGGAACAACAGATCATATCCTCTCTTGCTTACTCAAGGTCTTTGTCCCCACATTATACCTTCTCTCCCCAACCTTATCATCGGTTTTCCCCTCAGTACTCGATCATTCCCAAGAGAAAACATTATCTCTTACCTCATACAAGTTCCTTTCACCACATAAATGTCTCAAGCTATCACTCTATTTGTTGTAAGTTGAATTGTTTCCCTCAAAAGAAGACAGAGTGAAGTCCTAACCCTCAGTAACTCAAAACATGACCTTGTTTGGAAATAAGGTCATTGCAGATGGAATTAGTTAGGAGGAGGTCATCCTGGAGTAGGGTGGGTCCTGATCGAATAGGACTGGTGTCTTGTAAGAAAATGGGCATGTGGAAACAGAGAGACACACATGGTGGGGGGGGAACACCACGTGACGATGAAGACGGAGATTGGAGTTGTGCAGCTGCAAGTCAAGGAATGCCAAAGATTGCTGGTAAACCACCAGCAGCTAGGAAGAAGCAAGGAGAGTTTCCCCTAGAGGTTTCAGAGGGAGTATGCTTATGCCAACAATCTGATTTCAGACCTCTAGCTTCCAGAACCGCGTGAGGCAATAAATTTCTGCTGTTCTAAGCCACCCAATGTGTGGTACTTTGTTACAGCAGCCCTAGGAAACAAATAGACCATTTCCACTCTGTATTACATTATTCCCATGAGCAGAAAACATTATCTTTTATCACTGAAAAATTCCCTTGACCCTAAATCTTCCTTAAGCTAGCATCCTAATCCTGTGCTTCCTTTTTATAGGAAATGTCTTTAGAGAGTCACTTCTAAGTAGTGCCATTACTTACTCTCCTCCCGTCCTCTGGTGCACTCATTCTGGTGAAGAAACTCACTCTTCTCTCCACTCCTCAGCTGCCATTTTTGTCAAGATAACTTACTGTACTTTGTTTTTCTTCAAAACAAATAACATTATATGTTTATTTCTTAATTTAGCTATCGTCTATCTCTCTCACCGGAATCTAAGCTCCACAATGACAGGGAATTGGTGTATGTTTTCATTGGCCCCCTCCAGGTCCTGGCACTCAGTAGGTCCTTAGTGAAATTTTGCTGAATGAGGCAATGCATTTACTTTTAGAGTATTAATTACATGTGATACATAAAGCTTCCATTGGGATTTAAATATTCTTTAATTATGGATACTAGAAATTTCGTAAGGAATTTGTTGCAGTTTTCAGGAGTTTGAAGACTACTAATAAAAAGTGATTTATGCATTGCAAGCATATATTATCACTCATTTTTCACCCTAAGGTAAACTGTGACGTCTTTATTTTATATTATACCTTCCCAAGCTATGAGCAGATATTAATCTTCACATTCATCCTATGTATTGGGGAAAGGCAGTTTTTTTTTTTAACTTGTATCTTACAGATTTGGAAACTAAGGTACTTATGAGCAAAGGGGCCTTCTTGTAACATCTAAGTGCATAAATGAGAAAATAGAAACTGATCAAATCAGTTTAATTTCCGCTAAAATCACCCACCATCAACCCTACCTTATAATTTTGTTGACATTTAAGATTATTATCTTGATTATACTAAATGAGAAAAAATAACTTCTTCCTGGATATTATGGCAATTTATAGATGAGAAATATGAAATCAGATATATTATGCAAACAAATGCATAAATGAAGATTTCTTGCTCAGGTCAGGGCTCTGAGGAGCGGCAGACATTTAGCACAATGAACTGAGTAAAAAGAGAAAATTGAGAAGCACTGTTAAACATATTCATAACGTGCATTATCTGCAATGTGAATAAGACTATGGTCACATTAGTCTATGCTGTGATAGTTCACAGTGATCAACCATCTATATCCACATAAACTTGTCTTCCCATTTTCTCATTGCCCTCTCTATCAGTAACAGCAAGATAAGGCAGCAAATTAAAGATACGGAATCTTTGCTAAAGAAGATATCAGGGATACATTGTTACACTGCCTATGGAGGCCTCCATAGAAGAAGATGAATTTTTTTCAAGCTATTTTTTGGAAATGGGAGTAATATAACAATTGTATTTCTATCACCCATGTATATATACAATAACAAGACTTTTATGAATACTGTGTTTCGTATTTCCACTAAACTCACCTTTTTAAAAATTATGTTAACTCACTAATTTCATGAAGAAAATTAATTCCAGAAATTTTAAGGACAAGTGATATTGGATTTAACAAGACAAAAACTATTTATAAAAATACATTTGCATTCTATTTTATGAAATCTTACTTCAACCCTTGGTTTAGCTCAACTATCTTCTCTCTCCTCCAAAACCCTGCCTCTTAACCACCCTTCCTTACTTTCCAGTCAGATTTCCCATCATTTTCTCCCTCCAACCTAGACAAATGGAAGAGGAATCTCTACACTTCTCTGAAGACAGTCCCGTACCTGAACTACAAAACCTCTTCTCTCCCTGCACCTGAAGCCCTGCTCACCAATTGTCTCCTCTCTCTCCCATACCTTCATCCTTTTCCTGGCCCTTGGTTTCTTCCCAGCAGCACTCATACTTGTCTACCTACTCCATGCTCCGCTGGAGCCAATACACTATTTCACTCTTCTTCTCCCAGCAAAGTTTGCACCTTCTTTTCAATTATCAACCCACAGGCTCAACAATCTCAGGGTATCCCTCCTTTGCTAGGTCTCTCAGCAGCTTTTGGCATTGGCTGACCACTCTCTCCTTGAAACAACCCTGCCTTGTCTTTCCTGAAGCCACACTCACCTTGTTTTTCTTCCACTTTTCTATACTCCTTATCAGTGTGTTTTGTTAATGCTAAATATGAGTCCTGCTAGCGTTCGTGTTCCTCCTATTCAATGCTGGTGTCCCTCTAAAGCCTGTTCTGGGACACATGGCTGGCTCAGTTGGAAGAGCATGCCACTCTTGATCTCAGGGTCGTGAGTTCGAGCCCCATGTTAGATGTGGAGATTGCTTAAATAAATAAAAAGCTTTAAAAGAAAAGAAAAGCTTTAAAAAATAATAATAATTTTTAAAAAATAAACCTTGTTCTAGATCCTCTTTTCTTGAACAAGCTTGTTTATTCCCTTTCTATCAGTTATACCTGTTAGGGCTGAATTATGTCCCCTCAAAATTCGTATGTTGAAGTCCTAATGCCCAGTACCTCAGAATGTGACTACAAATGGTCTTTAAAGAGGTAATTGAATTAAAATGAGATCATGTGAATGGCCTTCATCCAATATAAATGATGTTCTTATAAGAAGAAGAGATTTAGGCACAAGTAGACCCAGACAAAAGACGATCTGAAGACACAGGAGATGACCAAAGATAGAGTCCTCACAAGCAATCGTCCCTCTAGACATACTGGTCTCCAAGACTGTGAGAAAGTACATTTCTGTTGTTTTGGCCACTCAGTGTGTGGAATTTGCTTGGCGACCCCAGCAAATTCATACGTGACCCATGATTAGGCTGTGGCTCCTAAACTCCTTACTGTGGTGCCATCTCTCATCACCAGGTCATATCCCAATTCTGCTGAACCTCACCACATGGATGTCTCAAAAATATTTCAAGAATTCACCGTATGTTGGGGCGTCTGGTTGCCTGAGCCAGAAACATGGTCACTGTAGTAGATGTTACTTGTGCCCCATGTCAAACCCCTTCGCCCACCTCAAACTCCAGTTTCACCTCAAAAAATTCTCTCAGATTTTCTGCCTTGGGGTTTTCTCCAAAATTCTAAGAACTTGCTCAGCAGTTCTCAAGAGCAAAGGAGTTATCCCTGGAGGTACTCACAAACCAAAGGGAGGAGAGTCCAGTATAAAGGCCATCTCCAGTGGTCCAGAGGGACACTTCTGAGGAGCTTTCAACACAGTTACACAGAAGATTCCCTTCAAGATTGTGCTCCAGCTTTTGCAGCAATAAACAGCTCAGTAATGTACACTTTTTTGGTTTTCCTCCTTCCTAAATTGGCTTTTCTCCTTTTCTGACTCACTCTCTCCATTCCACCACTCTTACTTCCTGAGATCACCTCTAAAATAAACCTCCTGAACCCCAGTCCTAATCTCAGACTTGTTTTGAGGGGAAAGCCACATGAAGACAGTCAATGTCATTCTCTTAGCTTTCTCCTTTACCCATTTTATCTGGCCATCTATTATTAAATTCTGGTGATTCTACCATGGATTTCAAATTAGTTTACTCTCTCCAAGCCCACTGCCTTTACCCTGGGTTCAGGCCACCATCTACTCTTAATTGGATAATACTACAATCTTCTCACTAATTTTCTTTGCCTTGTGAATTGCCCCTCACCAAATTGTTCTACCGAGGGAAGTCAGTGTGTGCTTTCTAAATAGACTGTCTGATCCTACTTACTCACTCATAAAAACTTTTAAATATTCCCAGTTGTCTTTAGCATGATGTCCTTTACATAATTTGCAAGGTCTTTTAGTTTTCCTCCCCAGTTTCATCCTTCATTTATCACCTGGTAGACTGGATCTATTAAGCTATTTTTAGGTCTCTGACCAGCCATGCAATATCTCGCCTCAGGGCCTTTGTACCTGCTGCTCCCTCCTCTTGAAATGCTTTTTTCCACTCTTCATCACCACTACCACTCAGCTTTGCCATTCCTAGTTTAGTTGGCACTTACTCTTAAAAACCTCTGATTTTGACTTATTAGCTGCCTCTTCTATTTCCTCTCAAGACATATTATGCTATGTCTTAATTGCCTGTTTATTTGTTTATATCAGACATTTGATTATAATTTTTGAGGGTTTCTATTTCCTATCATTTCTCAAGTACTGCACAGATATTCAACAAATATTGGTAAAATAAATGAATTAATAAATGAAAGACAAATTGTTGAATAATGTTACCCAACATTTTTACAACAGAAAACCTGGCAAACAAGTTTTCAAATCATATAGAAAGGATGAAGCAAAACAGAAGGAAGATTAATAAATAGAAACTCTATAAAAATCTAGGACAAAAATGCTATCTTCAGAATTCTTTGATACCATTACTGCTGTAACCATGGATACATGCCTACTCAAACTTTTTAAATCTATTACTTAGGAAGCAATTTTAAAAGCTTGTAATACAAAACCAGCATTTTCAGTGGAAAATTAAGTCAGTCGCATACCCTAATGAATTTTGAAATGACTTTTTAATGAGATGGTTCTAATTTATGACCTCACTCAATGGAACAGTACAGTGCTAACCAGGACTACCCTCTCAGTAAGACTGACAAGTAAGTAAAACTTGTTCTAGGCCTTGACTCTATGATTTCTCACTCTGATAGTGCTCTTTCTCCTCTCACTGCTTCCACCTCAGCTCCGTGCTCTAAAATCAGAAGCCTCCTTTGTCTGCCCACCACCCTCCCTTCCCCTTGGTGAATCCGAGTTTTGCCAGATGTCCCGGTAAACCGCCCTTCCCAGCTATCCACCATCTACATAATGTGTCGTCGCTGCCGTTCCCTGCCTCTCCACTTTATTGGATACAAACAAATGACAGCACTTGAGTGCATGAGTGGGAATTTGGGGTGAGCTAAGATGGGGAAGTTGGTTTTCTGGGCATTCTACAAGGAATCTGTGGCATCTTACCAATCACCCTAGGTAAATGATTCCCATCCCAGGAAGACCTGAGAAGCACTTCCTAGCTGAGACTCTGTCATCAGGGCATCGATGCTACCATGTAGGAGTTGTTTCCAGCATAATCCAGACAGTGTTGCTCAACCTCTTAGCAACACGGTGCCATTGTTCTCAAGAGAAGGGGCAGGGCAGGAACCATACTACCCCTTTACTGACGTACCCTAAATTGTAGACGTATTGTCATCACTAACCATACAAGAGAACCACTACAATACTCAGTTCTTTAAAAATGCTCTATTGGAAACTGCACAATTATTTTGACTCCCAATTTAGCAGGCAATAACTTTTACTATCAGTTCTTGGGTGACTCTAAGGTGTTAGCTAATGAATCCATACAAATTTCCAAAATACAATTCTTCCATTTATTCAACAAATGTTTTCGGAGTGCCTGTTATGAGTCTGCCAGGCACTCTTCTAGGTACTAAAGGATCTTTGATGAACAAAGCAGACCAAAATCCTTGCTTTCTTAGAGTTCATATTTTAGTAGGAGTAGAGCGAAATAACATACAGTTCATTTTAAAAATCACTTATCATACAATGAGTCACTGTGTAGTTTTAAATATCATCTCCCAAAGAATGAAATTTAAAGATTTGAAAATATGTACACATAATGTTTCCATATTAAGTGGGAAAAAGACTGGGATACAAAACCATATATATGTATGTATAGTTCTCTCTATATGATATAGCTCTCTCTATATGATTCCCAAGCTTATAAAAAAATTAATTGAGGCAAATGTAGACATAGATATAGCTTCCAAATATAGCTAGATATAGATTTAAGGAAAAAAGAGAATATAGATATACACTAAGAGTTACTAGTGCTTTCTTTGGAGTGAGATGACCAATAACATTTTTTTACATTTATTTTCTTTTTTATATTTCTTGTATTTTTTTAAATTTCATGATGAATATCCTTTTATTAATAGCAAATGAATACTAAATTATGTATTTTTTTAAGGATTTTATTTATTTGACAGAGAGAGAGACAGCAAGAGAGGGAACACAAGCAGGGAAAGTGGGAGAGGGAGAAGCAGGCTTCCCGCGGAGCAGGGAGCCCGATGCGGGGCTCGATCCCAGGACCCCGGGATCATGACCTGAGCCAAAGGCAGACGCTTAATGACTGAGCCACCCAGGCGCCAGCACATTATGTATTTTTAAGAGAAAACTGAGGGAACGGAAGGGGGCTTATGAAAACTCTGTACTTTTCACTCATTTTTCTGTACACTTAAAACTGCTCTAAAATAAATCAATTAATTTTTTTAAAGAAATAGGCTAAGATGAACTCTCTCTTTTACCCTCCAGTCTATAAAACACTGTACAAAACAACAGCTCCCAGATCTTGGAAGTTCGGAGACCAGTAAAATTTCTCAGAAAGAGACAGATTTTTTTCACTTTCCTTTGCCAAGTAAGTACATTAAATACACACATGCGTGCACACATACACATACCAGTATATCCACACTCACTCCACATAATATTCCTTTAGAAGGAAGGATATTTTATCACCTAAATGTAAAAGCATAATCTTAAAGTGAGAGAAATTCTGTCAATGCAATAAACTTGGCCTTATGAACAACCCACTCCATTTTGTGACTTTTCTCATTTCACCCTGCCTTCGTGAATAACTGTACCACGTGCGTTGGGAATCACTGGTATACAGCCCAGTGTTTTATCCAACGGCAACTCAGAAGAGGAGAAGGATGTGTTACAAAAATCAGGACTCTTCAGCCTTATCTTTCAGAGGATGGAGAGGCAATCTCCCCGAGCCATTCTTGAGCAGTTGGCTCATTGCATGTTTCATGCTGTTCTTAGTCATTTATCACGGTTGTGAAATCATATCAAATGTGCAAATGCCATCCTCCTGTAGACAGTGAATTGGTCTTCCAGGCTGGTCATTGGATTTGTTTATGACCTTGAAGTTCTCACACCTGTTCTTGTGAAACAGAACTAGGAGTGAATGTTCACAGACCGGATCCCCTGGCAAACCCTTTAGAGTATGGTCCACTGCAGACTCAATGAAGTGATGAAGGAGGACTGCCAGGGGACAGAGGTGCTGTGCCTCACTGAAGATCTCAAACAGGTACTCCCTGCTTCTCAACGAGAGACTCAGAACTTCCAGACCCAGTGCCGCGGTCCACTGGTTCTTCTGCAGACTCTCGTCTCTGGCCCAGGCTGGCAGCATCCCAAGTGTGGCTCAGATAGGCTTTACCTCTCCAAGAGGGACTAGAGAGTGGGGGGCACTTGAGTTGAGGAGCTGGAGTCACAGCCAATTGTTAGTTGTATGTTGTTTTACACAATTACTAGAAATTGCAAAGCTTGTTCAGGCCACAACATTCAGGGGGATTCCGGATCCCACCATCCAGCTAAATTCTCTCACTACCAGTCTAGGGCAAGTGGGGACTCAGTGCAGACTGCAAGGCTTTAAGGGCAAAGTCACTGAAGGGGGGAGGGGGGTGGTCACACACACCCTTCCCTTCCTCTTCAATCTCAGGCAGGTAAGAACAGGCCCACATTCTTCCTCTCACACTCTCACCAGAGACTAGAAATAAAGACTTTGAACTCTGTGCTGGGCTTCTCGGGCACTTGAGTGATTGTTATTCTGGGATGAAAGCAATGGGGCCATATCCTTTTATCTGATTCCTCTGTAAATTGATAAAGAGAAAACAGATGAACTCATCCAGTTATTCCAGTTCCACAGAAATGACTCCCAATTTAAAGAGAAACTTTTAGGTAGAAATCTTGAGGATTGAACTGCAACATAATATATAATGCCTCTATTTATTAAATAAGAGAAAATTGATCTTTCTTCTGCAGGTATTGGTCCTTCCAGAGAAAAGTAGTCTCACGCAGTAGTATCACAGAGACTGTGATAATATTTAACGCATCCATTGTGCTCCATTTAAATTATCTGACTTCACTCACTGACTGCTATTTGTAACAAATTAACACCTCAGTTTTGAGGGTGAAACTGCCAAGTTCTACATACTGACAAGTGGCCTGAAAAAATAACCCTGCATTGTTAATAAGTGACCCCTCAGCCCAGACAAAATGATGGAAGTGCAGAACATACCAACATGGCAAAATTCAAGCTTGGAAGCAAGAGTCCTTCTCTAGACACACAAATTTAGACATGTGCTCGAAGCCCCTTTTCCAGTATGTTTTTTTTTTTTCAATCTGTAGAACCACTAGGAGAATACAAGCAGCCTGACTCTTCTGTCCTCCTGACAAAACGATTGATGACCTCTGAACCAATTTTCCTAATTCTCCAGCTGTTGATTTGTTTGGACAGATTACTCTGCTGGGGTTGAGTCTTGGTAACAAAAGAGATTGGGCAACTTGCCTAAACCTGAAAACCAGAGTCACTTTTATTAGGGCCCATTGACACATCTTGCTTAAAAGAGGTAAGCCCTGGGTCATCTCCCTTTGGCTCAGGTCATGATCTCAGGGTCCTGGGATCTAGCCCCACATTCCATTCCCTGCTCAGCAGGAAGCTGCTTCTCTCTCCCTCCCCTCCCCCTCCCCCACCTTTCCTCTCCCCTTCTGCCCTACCCCACCCTTCCCCCTCCCCCTGGCACACACTTGCTCTCTCTCTGTCTCGCTCTCTCAAATAAATAAATAAGGTAAACCCTACATTTTCTCTCCTTTCCTCTTCTGGTAATTTCAGACCACTCCCTTTCCTGTCTTGCATCTTCCAGCTGTACTGGTTAATACTTTATCTGCACAGTTAAGAAATGACGTGTTACTGTCCTGTTTGCCAATCCTGGTTTAACCTTCTTCCCAGATTCTTTCTTCCTCATTCAGGGAATGAACTATTAAGGTCCCGACTTAGCAAGAAATATTACTTTTATTTTGTACGTATTGCAGTGACCTCTAGGTAAAATGGTAAAGGTGACATTTTTCTCAGAATCTCTCACCTTTTGTCCCTTCCAGGCACACATTTCAAGCTTCCAGTTTTTCTCTACTCTTACCTCTCACACAACTTGCTTTCCAGAAAAATTAATAAATCATTCACTCTCGAGTACAAGATTGGCAAAAATTAGCCCCTTTCAAAAGATGTTTCCTTTAACAGAGAACCAAAATCTCATTTCTAATGTTAGAAATGCAACATCAGTAAAAGGTCTTAGGGGAAGATACCTTTGTGGTATCCTTTAAATCTTACCCCTTGGGACATAGTATTCAAATTGGGGATAACAACCGATTGAGTGGGTTAACACTAAGTTATTTATTAACGAAATAGAAATGTTAAGGCAAGAATCACTTTAAAGTAAAGGTAAATACTGTTTCTTAGAATTTGCATTTCTGTTTCTGTTTTACATATAATGTATTATTCGTATACGTATTTATATGTGAAAAATATAAATGCCTGTCTTAGAATAATCATTATCAAAAAGTTTGAGAGTTATTTGCCCCTTGACTCTAAATTGCTAAATTCTTCTGATTTTTCTTGTATCACTTCACTAACATCCAGCCCTGCTCTCCTATTCCCACCAGTATCAGTGCAGACTGGACTTTCAATTCTGAAATAATCACAAAGTCTACATAACTGCAGTCTCCTTTGTTCTTCTGGGTTTTTGGAGTTCAGAAGCAGAGCACAGCCCTATCCAAACTCATTTTTTAATTCTCAAACATTTGCAAGACAAAAACCTGCATTCCTTAGCCTGGCCCTCTACCACCTGCCCCATTTTCACCTTGTCAACCTTTTCTTCAGCAGCTCTCAGACTTCCCTGCAGGCATTCTTCTGTCCTGTCTCTGTGGCTGTGCTCACACCCTTCAGCCTGAAATGGCCTCCTCATCCTCATCCTCATCCTCATCCTCAGTCCTATGAATCACACCAGCTTTGGAGGTATACCTCAGTCCCCCGCCCCCTATCCTCCATAGGTAAGTCCTGTCCTCCATCAGGCCCCAGACCCTCCAACCTCCATAGTGCTTCCCACTGACCTCACAGTATCTCACCTTCCTGGGAAGTCCTACATTTTATTATTTTTAACCATTCATTGGCCGTATTGTCATTGTCCTCATATTTTCAGTTATTTTTTCTATTTTTATCTTACTTGTTCAAAGAGATTATAAGCCCATTAAAAGGCAGAATCTCAAGGTTTTGTTCATCATCCACAGCACCTACAACAGAGGTCCTCAATAAACATGTTCAATTGATGGATTTCTCCTATTATACACATGACGATCACTATGACCTAACAGTCAAAAATTTGTCTATAAATTTAAAGAAATACTATTCGGTTTATTTTTGATATTTGACTCTCCATCAAATTTCATTTTCTAAGTAAAAAGAAATTAATATTTATTATTCTTAAATTACATGGGAGCAATTCATTTTAACTTTCTAGCTAACTGTACTGTTACTGATAATAATAATCTTGTCTCATTTAGCTTGCTTTACCACTCTCTGCAGAAAGTTTTTTTTTTTTTCATTTTATTTGTTTATTTGACAGAGAGAGACACAGCGAGAGAGGGAACACAAGCAAGGGGAGTGGGAGAGGGAGAAGCAGGCTTTCCGCGTAGCAGGGAGCCCTATGTAGGGCTCGATCCCAGTACCTTGGGATCATGACCTGAGCCAAAGGCAGACGCTTAACGACTGCAGGTGCCCCTGCAGAAGGTTTTAATGAGAAAAAAATTTAGGTCATTGAAACAATAAATGTTCTGAAGTGCTCAAGGTGGAATGGGTGATAGTTTCTTCTCACCAGAGGGTTTGAACCACAGGTTACATACATACTTAAAAAAAACTAAGGGTAGGGGCACCTGGTGGCTCAGTAGGTTAAGCCTCTGCCTTCGGCTCAGGGCATGATCCCAGGGTCTTGGGATTGAGCCCTGCATTGGGCTCCCTGCTCCACGGGAAGCCTGCTTCTCCTTCTCCCACTCCCCCTGCTTGTGTTCCCTCTCTCGCTGTGTCTCTCTCTGTCAAATAAATAAATAAAATCTTTAAAAAAAAGAAAGAAAGAAAGAAAAGCTAAGGGTAAAGGGAATTCAAGCATTGGAAGATGGTTGAACTTTGTGGACTTGCAATTCAAACCTTGAAATCCCATGATTCTAAATTCTACTTTCTCAATAAGCAAGTCCTGAACAACCAAGAATTACCTTTTCCCTCCCTCCCACTTCACCTCTGAAATATGTCCTGAAATTTATTCAGATCACAGTGGTTCATTACAGTAACAATAATAAAACTTAGAGTGAATGATAAATTATAAGAGAATTAGCTTTTTTTTTTTTTTAAAGATTTTATTTATTTGACAGAGAGAGACACAGCGCGAGAGGGAACACAAGCAGGGGGAGTGGGAGGGAGAAGCAGGCTTCCCGCGGAGCAGGGAGCCCGATGTGGGGCTCGATCCCAGGACCCTGGGATCATGACCTGAGCTGAAGGCAGACGCTTAACGACTGAGCCACCCAGGCGCACGAGAATTAGCTCTTTAGTCTAGCATTCTATATATTATCTTCTGGATTTTTAAAAGATTATTGTGTATACTATAATTTTTAATATCCTAGTCTAGATTTATTTATACTTTACACAAAATGAAGGATTAATCTTTAAAATCTTCAAGTGTTAAGATTATGAATAGCCTAAAAAAATGATAAAGTGAACCCTCACAGGAGGGATTGGGCTGAAAACACAGTGAAAATACAGCCCACATTTTATATATCTCTGATTGAAACAGAAGGGTCACCAATAAGATTAGTAACAAGACGGGGATGTCTGCTCACACAAGTTCTATTCAACATTGCTTTGGAGGTTCTGCTAATGCAATTAAACATGAAAAAGAATTTAAAATATCCAGATTGAAAAGGAAGAAGTAAAACCACTCATAGATGGCACGATCTTGTATATAGAAAACTTTGAGAAATACACACACACAAATAATAGAACAAATAAATGAGTTCAACATAGTTATAGGATTCAAAATCAATATGCAAAACTCAGTTGCTTTCCTGTAACTAGCAATGAAAAATCTGAAAACAAAATTAAGAAAACCATTTATTTATTTATTTATTACTTATTTATTTAAGTAATCTCTACATCCAACATGGGGCTCAAACTCATGACCCTGAGATCAAGAGTCACATGCTCTTCCAACTGAGCCAGTCAGGTGCCCCTAAGAAAACCATTTCACTTAAAATAGCATCAAAATGAATAAAATACTTAGGAATAAATTAAAAGAGGTGCAAGGCTTGTGCACTAAAAACTACAAAACATCACTGAAATAAAGAAGAACTAAATAAACAGAAAGACATCCATATCTATTGGTCAGAAAATTTAATATTATTAAAGTGACAGTCCTCTCCAAAATGACCTATAGATTCACTGAAGCTCTACCAACATCTCAGCAGACTTATTTTTTTTTAATTGACAAGCTGATCCCATAATTCATATGGAATGCAAGAAACACAAACTAGCCAAAACAGTCATGAAAATGAAGAACAAGCTTGCATGATTCACACTTCCCAACTTCAATACTTACTACAAAGCTACAGTAATCAAACTGTGTGGTACTGGCATTGAGATAAACATATGGATCAATGGAATAGCTTAAAAGTCCAAAAATAAACCCATACAAACATGGGCAATTGATTTTCTACAAAGGTACATGGCAATTCAATTAGGAATGAATAGACTTTTCAACAAATGATGCCATGACAACTGGTTAGCCACATGCAAAAGAATGGAGTTGGACCCCTAACTCACACCATATACAAAAATTAACTCTAAATGGATCAAAGGCCTAAATGCTAGAGCTAAGATTATAAAATGCTTAGAAAAACATAGGTGCAAATCTTTGTGGCAATGGATTAGACAATTGTTCTTTCAGATTTGACTACTGAAGCACAGGTAATGAAAAGAAAAATAGACAAATTTGAATTTCAAAATTAAAAAATTTGTGTTTTAAAAACACTGTCCAGAAAATGAAAAGACGACCCATAGAATGAGAAAATATAGTTGCAAATCATGTATCTGATAAGAGTCTAGAATCCAGACTATATAAAGAACTCTTATGATTCAATAATAAAAAGACAAAGAATTCAATTAAAAAATGGCAATGAATTTGAATATACATTTATCCAAGAAGACATACAAATGGCCAACAAGTACATGAAAAGGTGTTCAACATCATTAGTCATTAGGGAAATGTGAACCAAAACTAAAATGAGATACTTCATACCCACTAGGATGGCTATAATAAAAAGATGAATAATAACAAATGTTGGCAAGAATGTGAAGAAATTGGAACCTTCATATGTTGCTGGTGGGAGTGTAAAATACTGCAGACACTTTGGAAAACTGTTTGACAGCTCCTCAAAAAATTAAACGTAGCTACCATATGATCCAGCAATTCCTACATATGTACCCAAGAGAACTGAAAACATATTTTTCAGAAAAACTTGCACATGAATGTTCATAATAGCATTATTTAAAACAGCCAAAAAGTGGAAACAACTCAAACATTCATCAATGGATGAATGGATAAACAATATGTGACATATCTGTACATTAGAATATTGTTCAGCCATAAAGAGGAATGAATTACTGGTATCTACCAAAACATGGATGAACCTTGAAAGCATTACATTAAGTGAAAGAAGCAAGACACAAAGTTCATGTATTATAGGATGCTATTTATAGGAAATGCCCGGAAGAGGCAAATCCATACATACAGAAAATAGATTAGTGTTTGCCAAGGCTTATTATGATATGAAGAAAATATTGAAATCAGAGATTAATTTGATGACAGGAAACCTAGTTATCGGTTATTTATAGTTCTTGATTACCTCTTGATTACCTATAGCTATTTGTTTACATGTCTGACATACTTTTTTTTTAAGATTTTATTTACTTATTTGAAAGAGAGAGAGAGCATGAACAGTGGGGAGGAATAGAGCGAGAGGGAGAAGCAGGAGGAGGACCCCAAGATCATGACCTGATCCCAAGGCAGACGCTTAACTGACTGAGCCACTCAGGTGCCCCTGACTCACATACTTTTAACAGGTGCCTCTCAAACCATCAGCAGAGTAGGATAAATTTTTTTTTTCAGTCTGTCTCAGACCAATGCTTTTTAAAAATACAATAAAAGTAAATGGCTAGCAGAATAAAATCAACACACATAAATGACTCTGTTAAATTGCTATAGTATTTCTTAGACATTACTTTCAATCCCTGTAATTATTTCATACAGGGCAAGAAACTGGGCGGACTGGCACTGGTCCATGACCCACACTTTGGATAGTGCTGCTTTAGGATGTATATTCCTCGAGGATGAGGGCATGTTTTATCCACCTTTGTATCTCCTCAGGTAGCACCGATTGATTGCTAGTTAAATTGGATCAATCAAACTGCTAGAGATAGCAGCTTCGGTGATAAATAATTCAAACAACCAGTGAAAAGACTTAGATTCAAAACTCAGGCAATAGAAACTGGCTAAAATCAGCTCAACAAGAATCAGTAGCTACAAAGTCATGGTTCACAATGGCAGCACTAATTATTCTGCATTAAATGGTAATTATTTTTTTCTCATTTCATAGGTTTATACCTTAACTCCATTAAGTAGGGTGACATCTTTAGGAGATAAGTTACATAATCAAAACAAAGCCGAAAATAGAGACAGAACCATTTTAGCTCTCAAGTGACAAAGAACATCAACATTGAACTTTCATA
The DNA here is from genome assembly GCF_964656455.1 of Halichoerus grypus. Taxonomy (NCBI): domain Eukaryota; kingdom Metazoa; phylum Chordata; class Mammalia; order Carnivora; family Phocidae; genus Halichoerus; species Halichoerus grypus. The sequence continues at coordinate 83,531,166 of NC_135714.1, forward strand.
CACAATTCATATATTATTTACAGAAAGTGATTCCTAACGTTGCTGAGAATAGCCTTAGTTGTTTTTTTTTAAGGGGGAGGGGAACTTGAAATGCTAGCAACTATGGAAGTGGCTCCTAGAAGTCTTCATAATCAAGAGAATGAGAGGTGTTTGAGAAATGGAATCTGGGACTGGGCTAGGGTGCCAAGCAGATTTCATAATACAGGTATCCCCCACTATCTGAAAACAGAGGGTTCCTGTGAAAACGTTTGTAAGCCAAAGTGGCCAAAAATGAAGAGTATCACCCAATTTCCAAAATTTCCAAAAAATTCATGTTAGTCTATTTCCCTTTTATGAAAGATCTACACTAGCACAGTAATGGAGTTTTTTCTAAAACTGAAAATCCTCTTTGGATTTCTTTTAGCAAAAACAGGAACTAAGGCAGATCTCTCATAAAAGCAAAGTGGGGTATGCGGTGCCTGGATGGCTCAGTCTTTTAAGTGACCAATTCTTGATCTCGGCTCAGGTCATGATTTCAGGGTCGTGAGGTCAAGCCTCAAGTGGGGCTCCACACTCAGCAAGGAGTCTGCTTTTAAGGATTCTCTCCCTTCCTCTCCCTCTGCCCCTCTTCCTGTGCACGCTCTCTCCCAAATAAATAAATTAAATTAAAAAAAGCAAAGTGGGGTAATGCAAACTTTTGGAAAGTGATGGATATCTGTACCCCTTTATTATTGCATAGAAATTATAAATTTTTAAATTTCAACAAACCCCACCTAAGGAGAAGATATTAGCTGAAAGACTCCTGAAGCCAAGATTTTTTAGACTTAGGAATGTTCCCAATTCTGTCTAGGGCTTGAAAAAATACGCAGTGCTTACTTGATCCCCTTTTCAGCACAGGAGAGTGAACAGAACTTTCTTACGGCTGCTCCTCTTTAATGAAGCGGTGCAAGGACGTGCTGGTGCAGAGCAGTTCCCCAGCCTGAGTGGTATCCACAACCACTGCGCCCAGGTTATGGCTATGATCGCATGCCCCAAAATGTCCGGCCCCCAGCACGGCCTTCCATGGAAGTACATCTCCTCTTTTTAATTTTTTGGAGATGAAGTTATTCTACTTCCTGAATGAAAGAAATAAAGTGAGATTATGAGAGTCTGGTCAACTTTAGATCCTCACATATTAACTCTTAATGAGGTAGCTATAATTTCTAACTTTCCTTTCTCTTGCAATATTTTACTGCCAAGGAATTTATGAAGTAAGGAAAATGGTTCCTTAAAATTTCTTATATAAACCTAAGGACAGAAACATCCATAAGGATAGTGATTTAATACAATGTAGTATGTCATAGAGCAGACAAACAGTGGTAATTTGTCTTGCTTTACAGAAAAATTACTATGTGGAAAGTGAGGGGCGCTAGTTATATTAGCCAAAGTACCATAATTCATCAACATTCTTATTGTGCTAGTTTGTTTCTCCTGTGACACACACAGTCATGACGTATATCTTGGCAAAACAGCCAATTTTTTTTTAATACTAGCACAATCGCTAGCATTGTAGGTAAGAGATTTTTTCAAAACCTTTTTCAAATTCCTTCTTCCTATACATATATAAAACTAATTATTCACCTACAGAGGATGATATGGAACCAATTCCAATTCTTTACTTAAAAACAGGGCATGGATCAAAAGTTTATCCTGCCTTTCCTATATACATTGTACTAGGAGATAACCCAGTAGTAAGTGAAGGAAGCATCTCTTCATAAAAGCATTTTAGCTAATAAATGCAAACGATGATAGAATTAGAGTATTACCCTTTACAACCCTCAATGAATGAAAAATTTGAGACAATGAGTGTTAATGTCGGCTCACATCAGATAAAGTAAAGGAGCCAGACATATGGGTCAATGGAATAAAATCTGAGACGGATCTAGCTCCTGGATCCAGCTGCCAATGTTTAGGAAACACAAAAGATAAAAGGTGCTGAACTTCACCATCAGGATGCAATAAGAAAAGTCCAGGGTGTAAGATACTTTATGTTAGATGGCCTACGCTCTTCAACAGATAAGCTGTAAGGCAAAGAATGTGATGGAGGATAAGCCTGTAGAATAAAAGAAACATAAAAGACATACCAAATTTTTTTAGATACGCAAAATCAACTATAGTATCTAAAAAAGCATACTCACGTGATAAATTCTAAGGAAGGAAGTGATTACTGTAAAAGCCAAGATAGTGATCACCTTTGGAGAAAGGGGTGGGTGTATTTGGAACAGATCACCTGGATGGGCTTCTGGAATGGTTGGCAAAGTTTTACATTTTGGCATAGTGGTAGTTAAAAGAGTGTTCAGCTTATAATAATTTGAAGCCATACAATTCTTTCGTGTGGTTTTTCTGGATTTGTATTTTATTTTACAATAAAAAAGAAAAAAAAAAAAAGCTTGTGATTAAAGAAAAAAAACTAATACAGCTTTATTTGACACCTCATCACTCACACGAACAACACCAAACAGGCTCATGGAAATATTTTCCCTGTGTGATTTACAAGTATTGCCTTCTCTCAAATGAGGAGTTTTTTCCTCTAGGTAGAAGTGGAGTTTTAAATTCCTTTCATATCTCCAAAGTACACAGTTGAAACTGGCCAAGTGGTTAGTTATCATTTTCTGAGTTAAATACCAGCTTTACTAGCAATTAAAAATCATACAAATATTTTACAAAAATTCTGGGTGGAAACCTACACATACATTTTGGCTTTAGGCTAGGACAAATACTGGCTTCCCAGTTTCTATTCCATCTCCTTCCAATCCTCCCCACACCGTAATCAAATGATCATTTTTAAAACTCAATGAGAAAGACATGAGCAATTCAAAAAAGGTCTGCTCATTTCTTGTAAAATGAAACAGACCTATTCTATGACCCATCAATTGCACTCCCAGGCATTTGCTCAAGAGAAATGAAAATACATGTTTATAGAAAGATTTTGTACAAGAATCTTTTCACAGCTTTATTCATAATTGCCAAGCACCACAGACAGCCCAAATGTCCATCAATAAAATGGGTAAACTGCTGAATATTTATAGGATGGACTACTACTCCACAATAAAAAGGAACAAGTTACTGATACATACAACAACATGGATGAATTTCAAAGAAAACATGTTGACTGAAAGACATTTTACACAAAAGAGCACATACTCTATGAATATATTTATAGGAAGTTCTACAACAGGCTTCATTAATCTATGGTGGGGAAAAATGAGCACAGTAGCTGCCTCTGGAGCAGAGGGTATGAACATTAACTGGAAAAGAGCACAAGGTTTTTGGTATGATGATAATGGTCTGTATCTCAATAGGGGTTTGAGTTGCACTGGTGGTAGTATTTGTCAAAAGTCAGCAATTTGTCGCAAAAATGAACTATTGGGACTTCATCAGGATAAAAAGCTTATGCACAGCAAAGGAAGCAATGAACAAAACCAAAAGGCAACCTACAGAATGGGTAAAGATATTTGCAATGACATATCAGGTAAAGGGCTAGTATCCAAAATCTATAAAGAACTTATCAAACTCAACACCCAAAAAACAAAAAATCTAGCCAAGAAATGGGCAGAAGGGGCACCTGGGTGGCTCAGTCGTGAAGCGTCTGCCTTCGGCTCAGGTCATGATCCCAGGGTCCTGGGATCGAGCCCCGCATCGGGCTCCCTGCTCGGCGGGAAGCCTGCTTCTCTCTCTCCCACTCCCCCTGCTTGTGTTCCCTCTCTCACTGTGTCTCTCTCTGTCAAACAAATAAATAAAATCTTAAAAAAAAAAAAAAAAAAAGAAATGGGCAGAAGACTGAAACAGACATTTCTCCAAAGAAGACATACAAATGTCCCACAGACACATGAAAAGATGCTCAATATCACTCAGCATCAGAGAAATACAAATTAAACCTCAATGACATACCACCTCACACTAGTCAGAATGGCTAAAATTAACAACTCAGGAAATAACAGAAGTTGGGGAAGATGTGGAGAAAGGGGATAATGAAGATGTGGGGATATATATACATATATATAATGTATATATATATAACATATATATATAATGATGGAATTCATTATATACATATGGAATACATATATATATATATATATATGGAATATATATATGATGGAATATTACTCAGTCATCAAAAAGAATGAAATCTTGCCACTTGCAACAATGTGGATAGAACTAGAGGGTATTATGCTGAATCAAATAAATCAATCAGAGAAAGACAAATACCATGATTTCACTCAGATGTGGAATTTAAGAAACAAAACAGATGAACATAGGGGAAGGGAAGGAAAAATAAAATAAGATAAAAACAGAGAGGGAGGCAAACCATAAGAGACTCTTAACTATAGGGAACAAAATCAGGGTTGTTGGAGGAGAGGTGGGTGGGGGATGAGGTAACTGGGCGATACACATTAATGAGGGCACTTGATGTAATGAACACTGAGTGTTATATGCAACTGATGAATCCCTAAATTCTACCCTGGAACTAAGGATACACTAAATGTTAACTAACTTGAATTTAAATTTTTTAAGAAGTCAGCAATTTGTGCATTTCATTTTATGTAAATTTTTCATTAAAATAAAAAGAACCAAAACTCTAAGTAATGATAAACACACCAAATTAATTAGAGGTAATATACTGGGGTCTGTAAATTATTATAAAATACATTTAAAAATCTGATAGATTAATGGATGGACAAGTAAATGCGTATGTGATAAAACAAGTTTGGAAAAATGTTAATAGTAGAATCTATGGACATCCAGGTATTCAATGTAAAATTCTTTCAACTTTGCTATATGTTTAAAATTATCATAATAAGATGTTGGGCAAGGGGAGCAAATGAGATCATTTCATTCCTTATTTAGAACCTAAGGAAGCTCCTCATCTCATTTGGAATAAAACACAAACTCCTGATGCATGGCCTGCACTGCCCTGTATAATCTAGGCCAAAGAGAGCTCTCTGTTTTCATCCAGTATCACTCCATCATGGTGTCATTCTGCTCCAATGACTTTGATCTCCTGTCTGTTCTTCAAGTATATACCAAGTTTATTTGTCTTCAAAGTGTACATATGTGTCTACCTGGAATGCTCATGTCCCAGACCTGCTCATTGCTGTTCTTTCCCAGTCCACTCCCAGCTCAGCTATAACCTCAAAAAGACCTTCCCTTACCAACCAGTCAACGCTAACATACCTAACATTCCCACATCCATTCCATCACATTGGTCTGATTTATTGTTCACATACCACTTACCTTCACTGAAATGGTTTATTCATTTGGAATTGCCTAAGGTCAGAGTTCTTCTAAATATGTGTTTCCAGACAGGTAGCTGGTATCTCCATGGAAATACTAGGAACTGCCTACATAACTAATCATGTAAGGATTACTACCAATATAAAAGAAAGAAATCAAAATGGAAAGAATCTACCACTTAAAGAAGAATTTAAAGTAAGCATAATAATTATCCTTAATGACACACAAGAGCATAATAGTAATAAGAACCCAGAAAAGAAGTCATAGAGGTTGAAGAAATATTATAATTGAACTAAAACACAATAAATTGGATAAATAAGATGGATACTACTAATGAATAAGTCAATAAACTGGAAGATAAAATGAAGGAACTTCTCCCAGAAACTATCAGAAAAGTGTAAAGGGACTAAAAATATAAAAGAAAGGGTGCCTGGCTGGCTCAGTCAGTGGAATGTGCAACTCTTGATCTCAGGGTTTTGAGTTCGAGCCCCACATGGGGTAAGAGATTACTTAAAAATAAAATATCTTAAAAAATAAATAAATAAAAATATCAAAGAAAACCTAAGAGACATGGAGAACAGAAGTAGAAATACCAATATCTTGAAAATAGGATCCTAGAAAGAGAGAAAATATGTAATTTCTAAATACATAATATAATTTCTCAATTGTAGTGAGAAATGAAGTCATTCAACTCAAGAAACTCAATGAGTAATTCTAACATTGATATGAAAAAATAAATGGCTACAAATAACTAAAGCAACCTCGAAAAAAAGAGCAAAGGGAAGGACCTCCTTGCCAGATATTAAAATGTATTATGATGATACTATAACACAAGAAGAGAAAATGAAACGATGTATCAGAATAGACAACTCAAAAATAGATATAGGAATTTAATATATGATGAAAAAGACACCAAGAATCAATGGGGAAGGTAAGGACTATTGCAGTGAATGCCAGTGGAAAAGTGAGTCAGTGTATGGATTGAAGATCTAACATCATAAGCACCATGGGATCACAGATGGATTACAGACCAAAGAATGATGTTAAAATGATATGCATTAGAGACTGATGTAGGAGAGTATCTTTATGAACAAGAGAAAGAACTTCTTATGCAAAATCCCAGTAGTACAAACCATAAGTTTAAATTTGATTCATTTGATTAGATCAAAAGTAAAGATGTCTTTCCAACAAATAACAATGTCAATAAAGTAAGCAAATGAGAAGTAGATTGAAAGAAATATGTGAAATCTGCTAGGATCTAATATGTAAAATAGATAAAAATTCTCTTAAAAATAAAAACAAAAAAGAAGACAAGGCTTAAGTTATGAACAAGCATCTCACAGAAGAAACCAAACTTATCAGCCATTAGAGAAATTCAAATTTAAACAACAGTGATCTTCACTTTATATACATTATATTGTCAAAAATTAACAAGCAAGATAATGCCAAGTTTTGACAGGGATATACGGATAGAGGAACTCCCATGCCCTACTGACAGGAGTGCGAACTGGTGCAGTCTCTCTGGAGAGAAATCTGACAACCCCACAAATCTGTAGGAAACATATTCAAGGATGCTCATCACAGCATTGTCATAAAAGCAAGTCAAAGGCAATTTCACAGTCTTCCTTCAGGGGAACTGATAAGTACAATGTGACAGATGCACAGTAAAGAATATTACACAATATTTGAAAGACTGTGCTATTTACACAGTTACACAGATAGATCTTACCTCAAGAAAGAAAGAAAGAATGAGATGAAGTCTACAAGACAATAGCATTTCTATAGTTTTTCTTTAAAAATACACATAAAACAGCCATACAGGTTTAGCAAAAACTAACAAACAAATGAATCAAGTCCACATATAAAATTTGCAGGGCCTGGAACAAGAATGCAAATAAATGCCTGCATATATGTAAAGATTTAAGAGTTATAAATCAAGCTGATGTATTGTTAAAATGTTTGATCCTTTTACTTTAGCAAATACACCTTCCTAATGATAAAATTTAAAAGCATATGTAAAGATACCTTTACAAATATATATATATATGTACACATATATGAAAAAGATATATATATATAAAATTTGACAAAATATCAGCGATGAGATTGAACTCATTGCACATGGCTGGGTGTTCTGTTATGGTACAACAATGTTTGGCTGAGTAATTATTGAATTACAGACTATTCCTTGGCTGCCATGTGTAACTGTTGCAAATAACACACTAATTCACAAATCCTTCTTCAACCACACAACTTGAACACAAGGTGAAGCAAGAAATGGACCCAAAGAGAAGTCAAGAAAATACTTAACACTTAAAGTGATATTTCATTGATCCATAATCTGTGACATTCATACTATCTGAGAGCAAGGATTTGACAAAGTAATTTGTCTTTTCTCTTACCTAAGTGTTTGCACTGCTCAAACCCTTCCTGCCCTGCAGACATTGTCTGTCCTGATGCTGGCAAAAGCACAATGCACAAACTTTCTGTGTATTTACCCACAAATGATACAGGCAAAGGACACAGAAGTTCTCCCCGGAGTAGTAAGTGGTGTTAGTCAGGAGTGTGAATGCTGAGAGAGACAGGTTATTCTGTATCTCTGGACACTGGACTCTGAGTGATAGAGGCTCCTGGGTGCTCTTAAATAAATTTGTTTTTGTGATATTCAGGTCCCTCTAAAGTGAAGTCTAAAAGCCAAGAGCCAAGGGTCAAAGGATGACATTACTTGGATATACAATAAATATGTTAGAGTTCATATGGGAGGTTGCTGAACAGAATTAGGAAATGGGGTAAAAACAGAATAGATGAGATAGATGAGAGATGGATAGGTGATGATAGATAGATAGATAGATAGATAGATAGATAGATAGCTGACAGAACAAGAGAGGGACTTAATAGAATAATAATAATGGTATGTCATGAGCCAAAAAAGTATTATTTTTTTTATTAATTTTATTTTATTATATTATGTTAGTCACCATACATTACAGCATTAGTTTTTGATGTAGTGTTCCATGATTCATTGTTTGCATATAACATCCAATGCTCCATGAAATATGTGCCCTCCTTAATACCCATCACCAGGCTAACCCCCACCACCCTCCCCTCTAAAACCCTCAGTTTGTCAGAGTCCATAGTCTTTCGTGGTTCGTCTCCCCCTCCGATTTCCACCCCTTCATTTTTCCCTTTGTACTATCTTCTGTTTTTTTAACATACAATGTATTAGCCTAAAAAGTATTATTAAGTTAACCTTTTCCACTTGCAATCAAACAAAAGAGGAGGAAAAACAAGTAAAAAATATGAGCCAAAGTACTATTTGAATTTGGGTGTGTTTTGGTAGCATTTTTCCAACAAAATTCCAAGAGATCACTGTATTAGATCCTTTACATTTGATCAGGCAGCATGGTCTAAGTCTCATCATTTCTGTAGAAATATTTAAGTGCTGGTACAGTAGTCTCCCCCCTTACTCACATGGGATATGTTCCAAGGCCGCCAGTGGATATCTGAAACCACGGATTCTACCAACCCTATACATACTGTTTTTTCCTATTCATACTTACCTATGACAACGTTTATTTATAAATTAGACACAGTAACTGGGGCGCCTGGGTGACTCAGTTGTTAAGCATCTGCCTTCAGCTCAGGTCATGATCCCAGAGTCCTGGGATCGAGCCCCCCATCGGGCTCCTTGCTCTGCAGGAAGCCTGCTTCTCCCTCTCCCACTCCCCCCGCTTGTGTTCCCTCTCTCACTGTGTCTCTCGCTGTCAAATAAATAAATAAAATCTAAAAAAAAAAATTAGACACAGTAACAGATTAACAATAACTAGTAATAAAATAGAGCCATTATAACAATACACTGTAATAAAAGTTATGCGATTGTGGTCTCTCTCTCTCAAAATATCTTAGTGTACGGTACTCACCCATCTTTTTCTTGTGAAGATGTGAGAAGATAAAATGCCTACATGATGAGATGAAGTGAGGTGAGCGATGTAGGTACTGTGATTTCATTTTGCTCAGATATTCAGAAATGTACTACTAACGTCTCAATTATTTAGCAGCTGACTTTTAAATAGTTGGACTTCTTGAGCACCTTTGACTCGACTTCTCTTCCTCTGTATATTGGGCAAGTCTTTCCTGAGGTTCAGGAGGACACAAAGAAGCAGAAACATTAATCACTTAATTTTAGGAAGTCTCGTAAGAGTTTTATGAGAAGGAAAGTGTGTGCTATTATATTAGTGTTCTTCAGAGAAAACAAAACCAATCTGATGTATATACGTTTCTATTTTTAAGCTGAGGTAAGTAAACCACCATTGCTCCACAGTAGGAATCATCTCTTAAGGGAGGCTAATTACTAAAAACAAAGATAAAGTCCTCTGTTTGCTGAAAGATGATGTGGTTTACCACTAAAGATTTATTTTGTGAAGTAATAATCTTCACCACTTAGAAACTTCACATGGGTAAAACTACGGTTATATAATTAAGCAAAAGCATCTGGCTTTCTTCCTGATAGACCAGGCACTCAACAAATACTTCTCATTGCCTCCTCCTATCCTGTATCAAAATATTAAGGAAGAACTCTTTGACATCAAGTTAACAGAAGATAAACTCAGCTCTGTTTTACTACTTCCCACTTTTAGAGACAGAGATGTTAACTGGGAGCATATTACTCTTTATGTTTCAAGTAACAGAAGCCCAATTCAAATTGCCTTAAGCAAACAAAAGAATTTACTGGATTACACAACCATAAGCACAAACTGCTCCAGAGATTAAGGATGTCATCGGAAGCTTTCTTCATCTCTTGGCTACATTAATAGTCAGCCTTTTCCTAAATTGTAATCAAGTCCATCTTTGGGCTCTATTTTTCCACACAGGGCCAGATTTACCTCCTACCAATTTAACAATCCCAGTAGAGAAGACCTCCCTCATGAGGGCTCCACAAAGGCCCCTCGTGACTCTCATTACACAGGCCTGAGACCATGCCCACTCCTGGAGCCAGAGAGTGGAGTTAGCCCCACACTTGGTGATGGCTGAGAGCGAACTAACAGTGGCAATGAGACATCTCCCAAAAGGAAAAAATGGTATACCAAGAAAGCAAAAACAACAAATATCCATTGTAATAAGGAAACTGTCTTTGATACTTAAAAAAAAATAAAAATAAACCATTTTCTAATGCCTTGGGATAATCTAGCAAAGACAAAACCTTCCAGGGACTCAGATATCTTGACTTCTTGTTTAGACTAAGGCCTCTAATTAGTTATGTGACCTTTCCAAGTAATTTATGCTCTCAGGATATCTATTTCATATGTATTAAATGAGAGAATTTGATTAGAAACTCTTTAACTTTTCTTTTAGGCCTCAATGCAACATTTCCATAATGGCTATAAAACAACACAATCTATAACTTGAGTTTCCAAAAAGACGAGGACTATATAAATGGCTTTCCTTTATATCATTAACACTGGATATTTCTTCAGATTTCTCCCTTTCTTTCTTCTTTTCTTTTTTCTTTTTTCCTTCTCTCCCTGATGGCAGCCAAGATGTGGCCAGAGCCCACATGAGGGTCCCAGAGGACAAGAAAGCAGCCCACCAGAAATAAGAGTCATACAAGAAGGATGTCTGAGTGAGAAGGGTGTCTCAGGGCCCACACAAAGAGGGTGGCCAAATGGGGCTGCAGCCTAGTGAGGTCAATAAAGCGGTACTCAGAGAGATTGAAAAAGTAAGTAAGTATGATGAGGATAATGGTAGCAATATTTCTCAGTGCCAGAGAAGAAAGGTATAAATACAGAAAGAAGGAAAGCTGGAATATACCTTGTGGTGTTGAGCTGCAATGGGAGACATGAGTGTGAACTCATGTTTTGCAATATAGATAGAAATAAATAAGATAGAGATGTGTGTGTATATATATATATTTTCTAATGCTGTCCACGGAAAGGATGTGAGAACAACAATAATTTGGGAGCAATAAGCACACCTATCAGCCAGATTTTGGACTTCTAAATATCACTCTCCACTAAGTAGAACCAAAGTGCTTGGGAAAAGTGGCTAATTCTTAGACTTGAACAGGGAAAGAACAAGATGATCCTAGAACATGTCCCAAAAATGATAGAGACTCATCAAACAGACTCAGAAACCATTTGAAAGGCTGTTACCAGCCAAATCTGGAATAATTTGAGCATCACAATAACTAGTAACAGCAATGAATTATAACCTATTTATTAAAATAAGGATTCAAAGGACCATGGATATAAATAAATATATGAGTAAATAAATGGAGGAAAAGTAAGTTCCTCTTTAGAGTAGAATGCCAACTAATAAATGTAGAATGAATGACAAAACTGAAATCACAATTTGGCAATCACCATCATAATAATTAATTTGCACAACTATTATCAATAAATGGTAAAACTAATAGGTGAGGGTGGAAAAGGACTAAGATTTTACCTGATCTCCACCTAAATATAAGACAAGAAACCATCAAAATCCTATAGAAGATAACAGGCAGCAATCTCTTTGACCTTGGCTGCAGCAGCTTCTTACTAGACACATCTCCAAAGGCAGGGAAACAAAAGCAAAAATGAACTATTGGGACTTCATCAGGATAAAAAACTTTTGCACAGCAAATGAAACAATGAACAAAACTAAAAGGCAAACTACAGAATGGAAGAAGATATTTGCAAATGACATATCAGGTAAAGGGCTAGTATCCAAAATCTAAAAAGAACTTATCAAACTCAACACTCAAAAAACAAAAAATCTAGTCAAGAAATGGGCAGAAGACTGGAACAGACATTTCTCCAAAGAAGACATACACACATGAAAAGATGCTCAACATCACTCAGCATCAGGGAAATACAAATCAAAATCATGATGACATACCACATCACACCAATCAGAATGGCTAAAATTAACAACTCAGGAAATAACAGAAGTTGGGGAGGATGCGGAGAAAGGGGAACCCTTTTGCACTGTTGGTGGGAATACAAACTGGTGCAATCACTCTGGAAAACAGTAAGAAATTTCCTCAAAAAGTTAAAAGTAGAACAACCCTATGACCCAGCAATTGCACTACTATTTATCCAGAGAATATAAAAATAGTGATTCAAAGGGGCACATGAGGGCACTCATGGGTGGCTCAGTCGGTTAAGTATCTGCATTCAGCTCAGGTCATGATCCCAAGGTCCTGGGATCAAGTCCCGCATTGGGCTCCCTGCTCAGCAGAGAGCCTGTTTTTCCCTCTCCCTCTGCTACTCCCCCTGCTTATACTCTCTCTCTCTCTGTCAAATAAATAAATAAAATATTTTTTAAAAAGGGGCACATGAACCCCAATGTTTATAGCAGCAATGTCAACAATAGCCAAAACATGGAAAGAGCCCAGATGTCCATCGACTGATGAATGGATAAGGAAGATGTGGTATACACACACACACACACACACACACACACACACACACACACACACACAATGGAATATTACTCAGCCATCAAAACGAATGAAATCTTGCCATTTGCAACAACATGGATGGAACTAGAGGGTATTACACTAAGTGAAATATGTCATTCAGAGAAAGACAAATACCATATGATTTCACTCAGATGTGGAATTTAAGAAACAAAACAGATGAACATAGGGGAAGGGAAGGAAAATAAAATAAGATAAAAACAGAGAGGGAGGCAAACCATAAGAGACTCTTAACTATAGGGAAAAAAGTAAGGGCTGTTGGAGGAGAGGTTGGTGGGGGATGAGGTAATTGGGTGATGGGCATTAATGAGGGCACTTGATGTAATGAGCACTGGGTGTTACATGCAACTGATGAATCACTAAATTCTAAACCTGAAACTAATAATACAGTATATGTTAACTAAATTGAATTTAAATTAAAATTAAAACAAAAACAAAAACAGGGGCACCTGGGTGGCTCAGTCAGTTAAGCATCTGACTCTTGATTTTGGCTCAGGTCATGATCTCAGGATTGTGAGACTGAGCACTCTAATCGGTCTCCACACTTGGTGTGGAGCCTGCTTAAGCTTTTCTTTCTTCTACTCCCTCTGCCCCTCCCACCCTGCTCACACTCACTTTCTCACTCTCTAAAATTAATTAATTAATTAATTAAATAAACAAATAAATACAGAGAAGGAGGCAAACTATAAGAGACCCTTAAATATAGAGAACAAACTGAGGATTACTGGAGGGGAGGTGGGGGGGGGAAGGGCCAGGTGGTTGATGGGCATTAAGGAGAGCACGTGGGATGAGCACTGGGTGTTGCATGTAAGTAATGAATCAGTAAATTCTACTCCTGAAATCAATACTACACTTTATGTTAACTAACTGGAATTTAAATAAAATTAAAAAATAAGGGGGAAAAAAGAGTCAACCAATAAAAAAAAAAAGATTTTAGTTGATCTCAAGGTGTCTCTCCACGAATATTTATTAAGTAAGTGGAAAAGCCACTTTATAATAAAAAAACCAGGCAGATACATCTAGATAAAGTGATTAATATTAACTCCACTGGTAATGGGACAAATAGCCACAGTATGTTCCTGACAGGATAGATGGGAAGAACAGAGAATTACTTCTCTGATATTCTGCAAAAATGCAAAACTCAGCTATAGTCACGAGGATACAATGGACAAATCCAGATTGATAGACATTCTATAAAATGATTGGCTTATCATGTTCAAGAGTATCAAGGTCTTGAAAGTGAAAGAAATACTGAGGAACCGTTCTAGATTGAAGTAGACTGGAGACCTTGACAACTGGGTGCAACACATTGTCCTGAATAAGATCCTTTTGCTATGAGAACCATTATTACAATAATGGGAAACTTAAATGTGGTCTCTGGACAAAAGATTTCTGGGAGTTCTTTGTAATATTCTTGTAACTTTCCTGTACATTTAAAATTATTTCAAAATTAAAGTAAGTAGAGAGATATTTCTACAAACTGTTTTACTTTGCTTACACATGCAATCTTTCTGTACATGATTGGTATTATGAATTTGTCTACCTCTCATTTAGCATTTTGGAGCTAAAAAGATAAATGAATGAGAGTCACACTTCATATGAATTTTTCTTATTATAAAAGTAATATATGGTTACTATAGAAAATAGAGATAAGCATAAAAAAGAAAATAAAAACTATTCAAATCTTCTCTCTCCCCCGCAACCCCACACACACACCCCAGAATGTTAACTTGGAAGTTGCAACTAAAGACCAAAGTACAAAAGATATCAGATATAAAATTGAGTTATGAGAGCGCCTGGGTGGCTCAGTTGGTTGAGCATCTGCCTTCAGCTCAGGTCATCATCCCAGGGTCCTGGGATCAAGTCCCCGCCTCAGGCTCCCTGCTCAGCAGCTTCTCCCTCTCCCTCTGCCCCTCCCCCATTTGTACTGTCTCTCTCTCTCTCTGTCAAATAAATAAACAAAATCTTTTTAAAAAAATAAAAAGATAAAATTGAGTTATGAGGCAGATTGCTAAGATGTGAATTTCAAAGGAAATCTTCAAGAATTATATGTATGACGTTTGGCTCCCTTCCTGGATCAGAAAGAGTAGAGTGCGAGAGAAATCCGTAAGGAAGATTCCTTTGGGGACAGCTCCTCAGACTAGCGGCCGCAGGCTCAGAGTCCTGACCTGCGTCACTCACTCTAGCTTTAGGCACGGTGAAGGCCCACATGGATTATGCTCTATAATTAGATCCCCAATACCGAATCCCTGAATTTAGTACCTGCTTTCATTAAACAGCATGTCTGAACCAGACGAAAAAAATAAAATACGGCCATCGCCTCCCTGGGACACAGCTACTAGTTCGGCCTCTGTAATGTTTAACCCCCATGGAAGTCAATCACTAGCTGTCTAGTACGGAATTTTGCTTTTGTTTGTTGTGTCTGACTTGTTTTTGTTCTCGTTTTTGTTTCTGTAGTGGTGGTGCACTGTGAGGAAGAGAGAGATGTTAAACCGAACTTCTCTCTTCTTGATTTCAGCAGGGCTGATGGAAGATTTGCAAAACAGTGGTCACTCTGGCGGTCATTGCCTGCTCATGCACTATTTTTTCCAGTCAGTAAAAATGGGAATCGATGTAGTCTCCCACAAAAAGCAAAGAAAGGGGACGCCTGGGGGGCTCAGTCGGTTAAGCGTCTGCCTTCGGCTCAGGTCATGATCCCGGGGTCCTGGGATCGAGCCCCGCGTCAGGCTGCCTGCTCCACGGGAAGCCTGCTTCGCCCTCTCCCACTCCCCCTGCTTGTGTTTCCTCTCTCGCTGTCTCTCTCTCTCTCTCTCTCTGTCAAATAAATAAATAAATAAAATCTCAAAAAAAAAAAAAAAAGGCGAAGAAAGACTGCTTACTGAGAGCCCTTCCGGGAAGGTCCAACTTCCGATTCACCGCCTGGTATTAATTCCTGGCATTTATCTGCAGTACATTTCACACCTCAGCAGCCTAAAACTAGGGCTCCTTACCTCCCTGGCTTTTCTTTGACTATTGATTATTGTTTCTTTCTAATTTGAATCTATAGTTCAAAGTTCTCTTCAAAGAGAATATCAGTCAACACACTACCCCAGAATTATCAGAGCTAGACTATTAGTTAGATATAGTCAAAGGCCCTTCAGAGATTAGATACACATCACCATTATTGGATTACTAAATCACCCCCACTGACCCTGAGAAACCTTGCCTCATTACTATTTTCTCAGAAAGTAGGTCCTTTCTTCAAATCAAAAAACTTGCTATACCTTTGGACCCTGGCCTGTGGGTTTCCTTTAATCTCATGCAAGCCTGCTGAACCCTTGTCCTGCAATGCGCAGCTTATTCTGAACTCCTCAGTGAAGAGACTTTTCGCATCGGCCACTGTCTGCCTCCCCTGGGACCCCACTACAGAGGCTCTGGCCTGCCCCCTTATATACTGGACGTGGTACCACAGTTTTCATCTTAAGTATGTCTCTTGTCCTAATCCTCCAATGTTTAGGCTTCCTCTCATATCTAGGCCCAAAGTACAGTGAAAAATAGAATTTGATTGTCCTTTAAATAAATTAAAATTAAATGACCAGGAGCTGAACATCTTTTTCATGATTAATCATTGTGGTAGTGGATCAACATGGGCACCTTATTAATCCCCCTGGATCCCACACATACACACACAAGTCTATCTTGAAGAAGGAAATAACGTTGACACAGGCAGGGTTTGAGCACCTAAAGTAAAGGATAAGGGAACCAACATGTGAAAAATGCTTGGTATGTACCAACTTCATACAGAGTGTGCTCACACTTCAGTCCTGAGGACAGCACTCGTGCTCCTGGAGGCCTGTGGAGCACCACCAACAAGAACGGGCTGTCAGTCCCACAATCCCACAGGTCTGCCTTGAATCCTCACTCAGGCACTCACTCATGATGATTTCAGGTATATTACTTAACCACTTTGTACTTCATTTTCTCTTCTATTTAAATGAGAAAGGAGAAAATCGTGCTTAGTTTATAAGGTTGGGGTTTTTTAAGATTTTACTTATTTATTTGAGATAGAGACATAGTGAGAGAGAACATGAGTGGAGGGAGGGGCAGAGAGAGAGGGAGAAGCAGACTCCCCGTTGAGCAGGGAGTCCAATGTGGGGCTTGATCCCAGGACCCTGGGATCATGACCTGAGACGGAGGCAGACGCTTAACCTACTAAGCTACCCGGGTGCCCCATAGGGTTGTTTTAAAGACCAAAAATAATGAATGTGAAGCACTTGGTCGATGCTCACTAGACATAGCTATTATTATTGTCTTTATTCTTCAGAGAAGGAAACGGGCTTAAAAGAATGTAAACCAAAGCCACTGATTCCTTAATTGAAGGAGGCACTCAGTGTATCAGTCACCTTTCGATATAATGCGCTTGATTTTGCTCCTTTGGGCAAGGTTTTCCAAGGTAAGGTGTTTCAAGGGACAGGACAAACCACAAGGACAGGATGGAAGAAGTACAGTCTGGATTGGGAGACAGTTGCCTTTTATACCTCCCATTTCCCAGCACTTTCTCTCTCCTGGTGCCAAAAAACCTTTCCCAGATGCAAATTTTAGAACCCAATCATTACTACAGAAATTTGCTCTTAGATACCTGTCTATTCATTTCCCTGGAGTCTCTCAAACCACAAGTACATTGCTTACATTAAATCTCTGGATGGGTAAGGGTTAACATTGTCCATTGGAAAAAAATCACTCTAATGAAAGAATGGATCTCCACCCAACAGCAGGTTAGAGCAGGGGGAGATCAAGCCTCTAAGTCACTACTAAGCATTTCAGATCATCTTGGAATGAAACAGCATTTACTGGAAGTCTTATGATAAAACCTTTTCTGTCCTTTCACAAATTGGTTCTTCTTGTTAGGTGCTTCCATTTTTTTTTTCTTTCGCTATCTCGGAATTGAGAAATGTCATAAATATTTACTGAAAAGGCCTGGACCACATTCAGGTGTGCAAGCCTCAAAATACCTCGTTGATTTAGTTTGTGCAGCTTCCACTGCTGCTCAATTGGCTCACCCTCCTCAAATTCCTTAGAGCCCTGCAAATCGTAGGCCAAGTAAACACAATAAGCAACACTCCACACACACACACACACACACACACACACACACACACTTTATGGGCATCGATGGCCTGCCCACCTGCTTTAGCCGTCATGCCCCCTGCTTCCCGCTCCAGCTCCTAGAACTCTGTGATAAATTATGACATCTGTCTCCCCCAAACACAGAGTACTGCTTATAAAGGACAACACAAGCCTGATTTTACTCAGTGAGAAATTAACATAGAAGAGCCATGGATTTTAGAGGTAGATCCCAATTTGGGGACACATCTGGCAATCAAAACTCAAAGAATGGCACAAATGCCACTTATCCTCACAGCTGTCAGTACTTCTCCCTCTCACTCTCCCCCACCTGTCTCTTCTTTCTTGCACCCACAACTCCTGCACTTGATGCCCACGCAGAGGTAGCAACCAAATCAGAGAAGCAATTCTGTCTGAAGTATTAGACTCATAGAGCACTGAGACTCATAGAGGTCAAATGAGCTGCCCAAGGTCAAAAAAGTAGGTAGTTGCAGAATCAAGATTTTTTTTCAAAGATTTTATTTATTTGAGAGAGGGAGAGAGGAGGGGGGTAAGGGGCAGAGGGAGAAGCAGACTCCCCGCCGAGTAGGGAGCCCGACTTAGGGCCCGATCTTGGGACTCCAGGATCATGACCTGAGCTGAAGGCAGATGCTCAACCGACTGATCTACCCAGGCGCCCCCAAAATCAAGAGTTAAACCCCTGCTCAATCTACCTTCAAATCTTACACTCTTTTCTGTAAGACACTGATGAGAAATGGGATGAGAAGGAAGGAAAAATAACCAGAAGTCTGCTCTGTGCCTGGACTTACTCAGGACCATGTACTTCCAAAGTCAGAAAAGCACGGCTGGTTACTTACAAGATTTCAGCAAATTAGCAAAAAGTGCTCTTTTTATATTCCACCCAAATGAGATCTGGCCCCTGGGGATGTAAAAACTTCACCCATCCACCAGTCAACACATATGGAAAGCAAGAATAATAGCTCCACAGTGGAGGTGATATTGAATCTGAGTCTTGAAAATGAGTCAACACTTACCAGGCAGTTGGAGAAAGAACATTTCAGACTTACCACCTTTAATCGGTAAAGCATTTTCTGAATATTACTGATTTGACACTAAAGAAAAAGAAAACAAAAAAAACATTTCATGAGTTATATGGGACTGTTACCATTATCCCCATCTTAAAGATTAAGAAACTAAGGATGAGGGAGGCTGAGCTGGCATACTGTACGTCTTCACACTTTCGGGCAGCAGTATACAGAGAACATAGTGAGGAGGGGAGCTTTTTGTGTGTGTAGTGTTAAAAATGACTAAAGAAAACAATTTAGGTGACACCAACAACTTCCATCCAACACTCCATGAAGCGGACAGCCTCTATTCCCAAGGATCCAGAGAACTACAAAATGGGGTGGAAGGCAGGAAACTTTACTGGATAAAGAATAAGGAACAAAAAAGAGAAAAATAGAAAAATGAATAAGGAACAATAAAATAAGTATAGAGTCCAGACTTGGCTTGGAATTGGCTGACTGGATATGCTATGGCTCGGGTCAAGGGGGACATTCACAAGGAAGGAAAGTTATCTAAGGATGGACTTGGCACCAGGGGCAGGAATGGCTCCATCTTGGGCCTAGATATTCACTTAAACAATGAGGTCATGAGGGTGGCACACCCTAATCTAATAGGACTCATATCCTTAGAAAAAGAAAGAGACAGAGATACCAGGCATGTGTGGCACAGAGTAAAGACCATATGAAAACATGGCAAGCATGCAGCCTTCTACAAGCCAGGAAGAGAAATCTCCCCAGAAGTCAACCCTGATAGCACCTTGATCTTGGACTTCCAGCCTCCAGAACTGAAGAAAATAAATTGCTGCTGCTTAAGCCATGCCCCTCCCCAGCCTGTGGTATTTTGTTATGACAACCCTAGCAGACTAATACACCACCTGGCAGAGCAGATGGCGCATTAGATCAATTAGAGAGACACAATCCAGAAAGAAATCAGAATACGAGACAGGGATTGCCCTTGGCCCTGCACCTGCAGTGTGGTGCTCTGTCTGGAGTTTATACCAGAACTCTGGAAGGCAACTGGTGAGGAAAACGGAGTAGCTCAGTTAATTTAACGTGTATCTACTGAGCTCCCACAATGAGCTAGAGGTGAGGAATCCGGAGTATATAATTGGACAAGGTGTACACGTAAACAAATAAATGTGAGGCCATATGAGAAGTGCTACAACGAAGGCAGGGTAGATAGAACATGGAACTGGAACCAGATTTATCTGTCTTTGAATTCCAGCTCTCTTATTTACTCTAACATTATGAACTAGGGCAAATTATCTAGCCTCTCTGTCCAAGTCTGGATTTCTCATCTATAAAATGAGTTTAATACACACACCCCATAAAACTGTTGTGAGAACAAATGAGCTATTTTATGCAAAGCAAATCTAAAGTACATGACATACCATAAATACTCAATAAAGTGTATATATTGTCATTATTGTAATTAGGTACAAGGTCTATTGAGGGCAATCATAAAAGGATTTTCACTTCTACATGGAAATATTGAGGAAGACTTCCTAGAGAGAGTAATATTTAATCTGAGTCTTAGAAAACGAGGCTGATGGAGAAAATGTATTTGAAAATGCAGTTCAGGTACAGGGAATAGCAAGGTGAAAGTAAAAAGATATGAAAAACCTCTCCCTCCCTTTCTCTCTCCCTCCCCCTCTCCTCATGGACTCTCTTTCTCTAAAATAAATAAATAAATAAAATCTTTATTTAAAAAAAAAACACATTGCAAGTTGAAGGAACAGTGAATTAAGATACGGTACAGACTGCATATGACAGAGACTCAGAGTAGCAGTGGCTTGAATTCGATAGTTCATTCTGCTCTCACATAAAAGTCGGAGTAGGTATAATATCTCTGCTCTGTAAAATCATCCAGGTCTCTGTTCCTCTTATCTTTGTCTTTATCCACATAGTCCAATGTAGCTCACCACCACATGTGTGTTTCAGTAAGTGGGAAGACAGACAGGGAAGAGGAGAGAACCTTTCCAAGAGCAAAAGCTTGAAGCTGCACATAGATCTTCTACTCACATCTTCTTACCCAGAAATTAGTCACATGGACACACTGCTCAGCAAGGGGAACTAGAAAACATGGTCTGTGTTGAGATGCCATTTTCCTATGCCAAAGTCTTACTTGCAGATTTTTACACTTTTGTTCTGAAACTGCTCAAAGTTCACTGTAAGAACTACATTTGATCAGGGTCGCCTGGGTGGCTCAGTGGGTTAATTGTCCAACTCTCAATTTCAGCTCAGGTCATGATCTCAAGGTTGTGAGATCGAGCCCCATGTCGGGCTCCACGCTGGGCATGGAGCCTACTTAAGATTCTCTCTCTCTCTCTCTCTCTCTCTGCCCCTCCCCCCACACATTCTCTCTCTCTCTCTCTCTCTCTCTCAAAAAAAAAAAAAAAACTACATTTGATCAATAACATTTCTGACAAGGTTGGCTACCTTCAATATACCACTAATATTTGCCACTGTTTACTGGTTCCCCCCAAAACCAGCTTCTCTTAGCATGACTAGAGCTGGACTAGAGCTGTGCACTCAGCAGTCTAACCCTGTGTGTTCTCCGATCTCATGGTTACTATGAACAGAGGGGAATTTTATCTCATTTGAACTTGAGTGAGAAGAGTCATTTCCACAGTGGGTATCTGAGCAAAAATGGATTCCCCGTTGAAGAGAAGTACAGTACCATAATATTGCCTAAGTGATCTTTCAAACATTCTCCCTAGATCAGGAGTTGATATCAGTTTCATATCTACTTTATGGGAGTTGCGATTAAAATTTTAAGCAGATGCAGTGCATTAAAATAGATCACTTACATGTGTAAACTACCTGACTAAACTAGGAAAGACCAATAAGAAAAAACAAGTCAGGTTTTTTGAAATCAAAAAAGAATTTCGCCCATAAAAAGATAAATTAGATTTTAACAAATAAAATCAAGAATCCAAATTCTATAAAGGTAAATATAGAAATGACTAAATTCACTATTTCTTTTTTTAAAAGGACCCCAAACTCTCTTTAAGTTGGGACAGAAAGCCAATTAATAAATGAAAGAGTTGTCCTAATTTAATTGCAATACAGAAAAGCATCTCATAATACTGAAGTGGATGATTGAGTCTAATGGTAATAAGTTCATTAATTAAAGAAATGTTTAATATATTCAAGACTTTGTGCCCTGTGGTCGGTGCTACAAGGAGTAAGAGAAAAACAAATTATATGACTGTATTTCATTCTGTGTGCCAGCAAAATTCTGTTTTTTTCTTTGTTATAGTCTTAACATGATGTAGGTCTATGCGCCTAACTCAGTGACTCTCAATCCGTTTGCCTCCTGGAATCACCTTGGAAGCTTTAAAAAAATACATTGGAGTGCCCAGTGACACTCCAGCACCACGCAAACAGTCTTCCTGAAGGTGAAGCCTGGCAACCAAGTGATTCATAGGTGCAGCCACAGTTGGGAACCACCGGCCTAACTTGACCATGAGCCCCTCGAGGGAAAAGACTTGGTCGTTCCTAAATTCATCACAGTGCCCGACACAGAGATACTCATATTTTAGGTAAATGGCTGGATGGACACATGGGTGAAAGGCTCATGTTTCCTACCCTCAAGGTATTTATTATAAAGTAAGAAAAATACAACTGTACACAGAGAGTTGAGCAGATACAAGCCGATAGGTGTCGCGTGATTGCCACTGTATTTTACAACAGAGATTCCGATCTGAAAGAAAGCCTACTTAAATGCATATAATGGAGCACTTTCATTCATAGGTCAAACAGGAAAGCTTCAATTACACTGCTGATTAACATCTAATTTTTAAAAAGAAGGAAGGAGTCATCACACAGATTGTATCACGTAGAAGGAATAAAAATGAAAATGCTATAAACAATGATGGAGTGCAAAGACGAAATCTTGGAAATGAAATTCAGGGCTCCCATAAGCCCCATCCCAGTATCTCCTTCCTAGGGCAGACTAAGTGGTTTGACTTGGTTTGATTTGATTTTATGGTGACTTTCCTCCACTGTTGTGATTATTTCCAGGTCACCTGGCTGCTATACTCTCTTCTACCCTACAAGCAGTGCTTTCATCCAGCTAGATAATCCAGGATTTGGATATTAATCCTTCCGAGGCACTTAGCCAGCATCATTCTGCCCTAACTCCACCACACCCCAGTTAAGTGTCGCTTAGCATCTGAACTGAGCCCAGATCCTTTGACATCAAACACTACTCACAAGCGACGGGGCAAATTAAATGACTCATCCTGAACAAGTGGAGCATTTATAATTAATACACTTACCAGTGTAAATTAATGAAATAAATGAATAAATAAACTGTGAAAAAAATGCCATTTGGAGAAGTCTTCTCTTCAGGTCAGCTTGTGTATTTATGTTTGATGAGGAAAGAGAAAATTCTTACCACTTTCCCAGAGAGGAAGTTATTAGAATAATTTGAAATATTGTCCAGCATAAAATTTCATAACATGTACACTCGAAAACATCTCTAACATAATAGAAAACAAAAATTTGTATTCAACCAAAAAAATAGGGCAAAAGAAATTCAGGCACAGAAAACAGGTTTAAAACCAAACCTGAGTGCTATTATCTCCCAAGACACAACAATGATGTCTTCCAAGTTTTGGAAAGTGGTATATCAAGTTTCTGGAGTCTTCTCTTTCTCAGGAGATAGACCAATCTGGGAAGTGTTTTAACTCCATTCTAACTCCTGATAGGCAAGAACCAAGAGGGAGGGCCAGGAAATACACAGGATATCACCTTTGGTGCAACCATCAGTGGCAACCTTCCAAGCAGCAGGGCTGACAACTGACCCTTATTATATCTTTGTCATGACATGGCCAACATCTGACGCCGGCACTCACAGAACTTTGGTCAGCAAAGCAACACTACTCATCCATTTGACCTTTCCTCTCTTCCAGGAGGCTAATCTTTCCCCAGTTCTCCTTCTTAGTCACTGATTCCACATCTTTGTTGATTTTTTTCTCTTTTCTCAAATATTTGTTTAATTTTCTGTCCATTTACCTCTCTTCTGGCCTCCAAAAATGGGTCTCTAGCCCATCTACTCTCCCTTTTGGGATTCATATCAAAGTCTCCAACTGCCTACTGTTCGTTTCACTTGAATATCCAAGTATCCAAAACAAAACTTGATATCATTTTACAGAATCTGCTCCTCTTCCCTTTTTTTCCACCTTAGATTCATGATCTTACCATCCATCAAGCGTTCCATACTAATGGGTGGCCAAGCGTTCTTGATTCCATCTTAAAATGCTGTCACAGAATTAACCTCTACTCTCTGTTCCCTCTTCCGATATTTTCCTCAGGTTCCCATTCCTCTTTGTTCTAATCTAGGCTAATACAATAGTCTCCTAAGTGACGTCACCTTCCTGTCACTTGTCGTTTCCCCACTTCTGAGGCCATCCCCCTAGGGTTACCTTCTTAACAAACAACAAATCTGATTTTGTCACAAACCTATTTTAAGTTTTTGCTGACTCTCCCTTGCCTATAAGATTAAGTCCACGCTTAATCAAAAGGGCTATCCATACAAGGTCCTTCCCAGTATGACCCCAGCCTACTTCTCCTGCTTCACTGATATGCCTCACTACACTCAAAAATGAAATTCTCTTCATCTCCCAAACTGCGTCCTTGCTACTTTTTGCATGTGTTATGCCTTCTGCGTGAATATCTGATCTTCCCCACTCTACCTCCATTCCAACCTGGAAAACTATTTTTTCATTAAAAAAACAAAATAAGTAGATCAAATTTCATCTGACTAAAAAGGCTTTTCTGATTTTTTCTTAGGGTCTACACCACCCCACATTTGACTAGGCTGGGCATATAATTCAAGAGTTGAGGGAGGCATCATACTAGAACTAAGCTCCTTGCAACAGGCAGGAATTGTATCTAACCACCTCACCACTATCTCCCCAGCATCTAACACTTCACCCAGCATATAGTCACTGTTCAGCTTATATATTTTTAATGAATGAATCTCTGGCCTCAAGCTTTAGAGCACAGATGCAATAAACAGCATTGAAATAGGATATTGGGGCGAGGGAGAATGCTAGGGAAAGAGTTAAAAAAAACAGGTCAGAACTTAAAGCAAAACATCTAGGCAGAGGGAAAAACTGGGTTTGAAGAGTATCAAAGAGACATCCCAGAAGGCCAGAGAAGAGATAAGGCTCAAAGGCTCAGGTGCAGACAGAGAGGTAGTAGTTATAGGTGCTAATCCAGGTGAATACCCAGGCAGGAAGATCTCCCTCTGAGATCACCTGGTTCATTTACAAGTGATGCCTTGTGTTGCAGTTTATCTGTTCACATGCCTGAAACACCCACCAGACTGTGTGTTCTTTGTAAGCAGCCACCCTGCCTTATTCATCTTTATATCTGAGCACCTGGTACCATGCCCACCACTTAGCCATAGTTTTACTGTAAACTTCTTGATGCACTGTGAACCCTTACGTATAATAAATGATTGTGCAGGGCCTGAGTTCCACTGCTGGAAGCACTAGTGAAGGCAGATGTGGAGATAGAGAAGCCAACATTATCATTGTGTTGGGTGAGATCATGCACGTCCAAAGCACACGTGATACCTGAGAAGCTTGCTTTTCTCAGCTGTATTTTTAGGGCAATGACTCTGAACTTTGTGACCCAGGCCTATTTCTACCTCAGTGTCAGTAAAGTTTTTACCTTTAGAAGAGGTGATTAACAGCTCAAGCTAAATAAAATACGTAATGAGGAATTCTTGCCATGATTCAGTCAATATCTTCTCTGGCAGGCTGACTTTCACGCTTAAAATCTCTATTGGCACTTATAATCTCAAAGAATATGGTCCTGCCTTGTTAGACTCAGAATATACTCAGCCCTATGTTTTCAAAGAACACCTTTAAAAAGAGCAACACAAAATTACCTGCCCACTAGCTTTTCCATACTCCATTTTGATACAATGCAAGTATGAGCTTCTCAGATAACTATTTCATATGAGGACTCTTAAATAGTGATGACAAATTTTGTACCTGACCTCCCATCAAAAGGTGGCCAATGTGCCCATCTTATTAATCTGAGTGGGCCTGTGACTCCTTTGACCAAGAGCGTACAGAGGAGGCAATACCGTGTGATTTCTAGGGTGAGGTCATAAAAAGCCATGCAGTTTCTGCCTTGCTCAGCCTTGGAATCACCTGAGCCACCATAGAAGAAATATGACTACCTGGAGCCTGCCGTGCTGGAGGGCACAGAGCCTCCACCAACAATCCCAGCTGAGCTGCTTCTTCAGCCATCACAGCCCAGGAGAGATGTGTAATGAAGGAGCTGTCTTAGAAATAGATCTCCATCCCCAGTCACTCAAGTCACCCCAGCCATTTGAGTCATCCTACCTGAGACCCCAGAGCCAACTCTGCTGTGCTTTTTCCAAGTTTCTTGCCAGCCCTCATTGCATAGCCCAGGCTGCTATAGCAACTACTCAATGTCCATAAGAAAAAAATAGTCCAGGGGCACCTGGGTGGTTCATTCAGTTAAGCATCTGACTCTGGATTTCGGCTCAGGTCATGATCTCAGTGTTGTGCGATTGAGCCCTGCATTGGGCTCCACATTCAGCAAGAGGTCTGCTTGAGATTCTCTCTTTCCTCTCCCTTTTCCCCTCCCCCCTCACTCTTTTTATCTCTCTCTCTCTCTCTCTCTCAAATAAATAAATAAATCTTTTTAGAACAAGAAAAAGACAAAGAAAAAAGATAGTCCAAGTCCAGGTCTTTTGAGAGAAAGAAGAAGCTGAATTCAAAACTCATGGATTTCACATGTATGTACATATAGGTTTGGGAATGAATGAGCATGTAGAAATGTGTGAAAGGGTGGACACCAGGTTATGAACATTTGTTACTTGGGAGGACCCAGGAGAAGGGGGTAGGTGGAAGAGGAGGTGGGAAAAATGATTAATCATTCACTTTTTAAATTTATCTTTATACTATTTTACTCACACTAAACTCACATAACTTTTGCAATTTTTAAAGAGAGATTAAAGGTGAAAAACTTGTTGGGACGCCTGGGTGGCTCCGTCGGTTAAGCGTCCAACTCTTGATCTCGGCTCAGGTCTTGATCTCAGGGTCTTGATGTTGGGGTTGTGAGTTCGGGCCCCATGTTTGGCACCACACTGGGTGTGGAGCCTACTTAAAAAAAAAAGATGAAAAAATTGTTGTTTTAATTTTTTTTTAAAGCCTTAGAACATGCCAGCTTTCTTTTTCCTTCTCCCTTCCTCCCAAGCTCCTATGGTGATGTTTGTTGATCCACTCCCGAAGTTCTGCATGCTATAGCACCTGAGTTAAAATTAGAAATGTTAATAAAGTAGTCACAAGGTTATTCAGAGGACAGAAGCCATTTTATGTGACTGAGGTATGACTCGTTATACACAAGTTCAGTCACTGAGGGTTCCTGCAACACATGTAGTTTTTGTTTGTTTTACTAGGCTCTATACCCAACAGGAGGCTTGAACTCACATCCCCTAGATCAAGAGTCACATGCTCTACCCACTGAGCCATCAGGCACCCAACATATGGTTTTGGTCCATATCTACTAAGTGGAGATTCAGAAGGCTTCTGAGTACTTATTCTACTATGCCACCTTTCTTGAGCAGTTGTATGGAAAATCCTAATATTTATAACTTGTTAATAACTTACAGACAAATACCCAGTTAACAGCAATCTCATTAAGACTATCAGAAATTGAGAGATACCAATCTCAAATTTATAACCCACATATAATTCCCCTTCCAAAAAACCCAAAAAAACTAAAAAGAGACCTATTTTGTGATTGTACTGGGCTCCATACACAATCTTCCTACCATGTAACAGTCAGAAAGAATTCATTTAAGGTCAATTTATCTCTGAACACACGATTCACATTTCTGGCAGATGTCCTCCAAGCTTTAATCGGTTGAAATCAACAACTCTAAACGGCATGTCAATACTTTTTATTAGCATAGGGTACACTTCATAAGGACCCCCCTGAAGATTTTCTGGGAAGCTCTCAAACTCACACATTTCACAAATGGATTTCTAAAATTCTTCTATGGGCAATTCTGCTTTGAAAATTTTCTAGGTTAAAATTGTCAAAGCCATGGTCTACAGCGCAGAACTTTGGAACCTTGTTTATTGATTTGCCCTTATCGTGGAGCAGACCCAGAATTGTTTTCTGAGAAAAATCTTTATACTGTCTACAGTGTTCCCCAGGCCTCCACTCTGCAGAGGTAGGCCAATGCCTCCTCAAGACAAAGTCTAAGTTAGGCACCTTAATTTTCATAAGGGGACATTTACTTACTTCTCTTTGCTCAGCTGATTTTTTAAATAAATACTTTTTGAGGTATATGAGTTTTAAAAATACATGTACTTCAATCAGTAACACCAAATAATTACTCCAATAATTACTCCAATTACCTGTCACCGACCAACTTTTATCAAAAGTCAAAGTGCAAGAAATAATATTCATGAAGGACTAATGAAGGGGAATAGAGTCCACTCAGCCCAATAAGTAATTTAGATACTGATCCTTAGATCAACTCAGACATTAAGAAAGCTTCTTTGTTTTTTGTTTGCTCGTTTCTGTACTACCCACTTAGAGAGGATTGCATTTACTACATTATGCTTTGGCCCTATGCGCTCCACTTCCATTGAAGGGCGGGAAACAGGCTGTTTTGATTTTAAGGATGTTATTGCTAATATTGTTCATTCCAAGATTCTTTGTCCTATTCTTTTTTTTTTACCTCAGTAATCAAATAATATTTAATGTGGTATTTTAATACTCTCTGTCCTACTCTTAAGCATCCAAAATACTAAATTTGTGGAGAAAGTTTCCTCAAATTTTGTAACCAGAAGAATATTGACTTCTTTAGGTCTATCTGCATTTATCATTATTATTATTATTATTATTATTATTATTATCATCATCATTATAGAGACAGTGTTTCTCTTTACTTCATAATGGTGTCCTTTGACTTTGATGAATCAGAAGTTTGGAACCAAACATAAATATGTAGTTCTCCTTTAAGAGTTGTGTGGAACCTTGCAGCATACATTTCTGTGTATTAGTAACTTTCTAAAATTATATTTCAACATTCTAAATCTCTTTTCCTTGTAAATACATTTCTTTAATTTTTATGTTATTATACTGTGTGTGATCCAGTAAGATATCTCAAATCTTTTTTTTGAGAGGAAGTAGGTTATAATTTAATAAATGATCACAACCCTGCGAAAAGAAAGCTTTCTGAGTATTTGTACAGTGGGTAGGATTTGGTAAGAAGCAGAATAGATAATGCTGGTAAAGACACCACTGGGTTAATCATAATAGAAATCCCTGAAGGTATCACATGTTTTTAAATAAATGAAAATTATGAAAAACCATGATCTGGTTTATCTGAAAACAATAATATGTAGCATCTCAATCTTAAAAGGGAGCTAATTTACAATTTTAGGAAAACATTTCTAATGAAATATGTACTCTGAATAGTACCTGTAAAAAGCCCTGAAAAGTCTGGGATTATCTTGCTCAGAATTGTTACGTTTCATTAGCAGAACTGTGACAAAGAAACAGTAATCTTAAATGAAGTTCTAAGCTGCAAAAAGTAGAAATGGAGATGTATAGTGAAGTTGCAAATTTCATTCACACTATAATTCAGATATGCAAAGAAAATGTATCTCAGTTATTTTGCCTCAGTTTAAAATGGTCTTGTTGCCCAGTGCCAGCCACTAATTAGGAGGGAAAAACACACTTTCATCTTTATTCAGTTTAAAACATAACACTTCAGTCAGTGTCCCTCCAAGAAAACAGAAAACACACCAGTTATTTCAAACATGGAGATTTAAAATACAGAATAAGTTACACAGTTGTCAGAAGACTGAAAACAAAAAGACATTAGAGACAGTCCAGACAGTAGAGACAGAATTGGTCGACTAGAATACATGGATTCTGTTTTTGAGAGAAAAGCCCACTAATATTTTCCAATCTGTTAACACAGTTGCACTCGATTCCATCCAGTCTCTACATCCGTGCTGTCTTCTATCACTCTATCAAATTCTCCTTGTTAACAAATTGAACATTTTTTTATTTAAAAATAGAAACTTCTTTTAAGATTTTATTTTAAAATAATCTCTACCTCCAGTGTGGGGCTCAAACTCACAACCCCCAGATCAAGAGTCGCACGTTCCACCAACTAAGCCAGTCAGGAGCTCCTGAAAACAGAAAAGTTTTCACTTGCATATGCAAATTTATATCTTACAATACTAGAAATATTCTTTTCTTTTTCTTTTTTTTTTTTTTTAACGAGGCTCCATATCCAGTGTGGGGCTTGAATTCACAACACTGAGAGCAAGGGTCGCATGCTCTACCAACTGAGCCAGCCAGGCACCCCAATAATATTAGAAATATTAATGGGAGAATAAAGTTGGCTTGCTGGTCTCTGGTATTACTATAGGAGACCAAAAATTTCTCACTAAATTTATTCATAGAGAGCAGAGATGAGCCTTTGGGGATTTATGATTAAAAACCTGATATTTTTTCTCTCTTATGAAAAGAGTGAAAGAAAGCCATTTTTCTAATTTTTGTTAAAAGGTCACAAAACTTCTACCTCTTATGTTAAATAGATTATCCCTTATGAACGTGCCAGGATATTTCCTACTTTGGACTAGGAATGAAAAAGTGTCCTAGTGCCTATAAATGCCTACCTTCCAATCGAACAAGGGGCAGGACTACCTCTCTGAGAGCCCGAAATGAGAAGATAGAGTCACTGCTCCAGGATCTTTGTGGTACCTTTAAAATAGTCCCAGCTCTGGCTGAGAGAAAGGTGCCGTTAAAGATTTCTTCTGCATTGGAGCTTATCAGAAAAATAAAACCTGCCCCCAAAATTCACCAAACTTTTCGTATCTGTACATAATGTCAATTGCATAAAACTGATGGTCAAGCAACTTTTTTTCTGAAATTTTAGAAAAAAACAATGGCAAGGAAAATAAGAGACAGCAAATGATTCTCGTGACCTAATAAGAAAATCACAGCACTACTAACTTTTAACAATACTAAATTAAAACTGAGGTGGCAAAGATGATCATGTGTGGGTTTGTTTGTTACCCTGTTGATTTTAAAAGTCATTTAACTTTTTATTAGTAACAAAATGCCACAGAATGATACACAGTATAAACTGGAACTTTAGGAAAGCATATAATCATGTAGAAGTGAAAGTTGAGATATAATTTAAGGGAAAAAAAAGCCTCAGAGAACAAATAACACTTTGAATAACTAGTAAAGCTTTAAGAAGCGCATCTTGTGTCACATCTCCTCAGACTAGCTGTAATAGATTTTTAATGCTAGGAGCACCAGTTGGTTCCATCATTTTAATTACTCTATCAGCAGTTATAGTGACAATTCAATCCATACATTCAAGCCAAATAACCAATTTGCATTTAGGTACTGATGGATTAAATATGGCTCACTAGTCAAACAAATCATTAGAGAGACATGCGGATGTTATTTCAGGGCATAAAACCCCTTTATCCTTATTAAACTTTTCCCACTTACTTTGACAAGATAAATTCATAAACACAATGAGAAGCTCCTACCATTAGATGAGGAGAAGATCAAAGAACCGATTCCACTTTTGTTTAAGTATTTATATGTATATACATGATATATATTATGTGTGTGTGCATATTCACACAAACGTGTGTGTATCTGAAAGAAAATATCCCAAAATATGTACAGTGTATATCTCTGGTTATTGGAATTAATAGTAATTTTTATTTCTTCTTTTCAGTTTCTGTATTTTTCAAATACTCTGAAAGGAACATATAATACTTTTTAAATTTTTACTTTATTTAAATTCAATTAATTAACATATAATGTCATATTGGTTTCAGAGGTAGAGGTCAGTGATTCATCAGTCTTATATAACACCCAGTGTTCATTACACCAAGTGCCCACCTTAATGTCCATCACCCAGTAACCCCGACCCCCACCTCACTCCCCTCCAGCAACCCTCAGTTTGTTTCCTATGATTAAGAGTCTCTTATGGTTGTCTCCCTCTCTGATTTTGTCTTATTTTATTTTCTTCCTCTCTTCCCCTATGATCCTCTGCTTTGTTTCTTAAATTCCACATATAAATGAGATCATATGATAATTGTCTTTCTCTGATTGACTTATTCCACTTAGCATAATACCTTCTAGTTCCATCCATGTTGTTGCAAATGGCAAGATTTCATTCTTTTTGATGGCTGAGTAGTATTCCTGTGTGTGTGTGTGTGTGTGTGTGTGTGTGTGTGTGTGTGTGTGTGTGTGTGACATCTTCTTTATCCATTCATCTGTCGATGGACATCTGGGCTCTTTCCATATTTTGGCTATTGTGGATATTGCTGCTATAAACATTGGGGTGCAGGTGCCCCTTTGGATCCCTACATTTGTATCTTTGGGGTAAATACCCAGTAGTGCAATTGCTGGATCATACGGTAGCTCCATTTTCAACTTTTTGAGGGACCTCCATACTGTTTTCCAGAGCGGCTGCACCAGCTTGCATTCCCTCCAACAGTATAGGAGGGTTCCCCTTTCTCCGCATCCTCACTAACCTCTGCCGTTTCCTAAGTGGTTAATTTTAGCCACTCTGACCAGTGTGAGGTGGTATCTCATTGAGGTTTTGATTTGTATTTCCCTGATGCTGAGTGATATTAAACATTTTTTTCATGTGTCTGTTGGCCATTTGTATGTCTTCTTCAGAGAAATGTCTGTTCATGTCTTCTGCCCATTTCTTGATTGGATTATTTGTACTTTGGGTGTTGAGTTTGATGAGTTCTTTATAGATTTTGGATGCTAGCCCTTTATCATATATGTCATTTACAAATATCTTCTCCCATTCTGTCAGTTGACTTTTGGTTTTATTGACTATTTCCTTTGCTGTGCAAAAACTTTCTATCTTGATGAAGTCCCAATAGTTCATTTTTGCCCTTGCTTCCCTTGCCTTTGAGATGTGTCTAGCAAGAAATTGCAATGGCTGAGGTCACAGAGGTTGCTGCCTGTGTTATCCTCAAGGTTTTTGATGGATTCTTGTCTCACATTTAGGTCTTTGATCCATTTTGAGTCTATTTTTGTGTGTGGTGTAAGGAAATGGTCCAGTTTCATTCTTCTGCATGTGGCTGTCCAGTTTTCCCAACACCATTTGTTGAAGAGACTGTCTTTTGTCCATTGGACATTCTTTCCTGCTTTGTTGAAGATTAGTTGACCATAGAGTTGAGGGTCCATTTCTGGGCTTTCTATTCTGTTCCATTGATCTATGTGTCTGTTTTTGTGCCAGTACCATACTGTCTTGATGATGACAGCTTTGTAATAGAGCTTGAAGTCCGGAATTGTGATGCCACCGGCTTTGCTTTTCTTTTTCAACATTCCTCTGGCTATTCGGGGTCTTTCTGGCTCCATACAAATTTGAGGATTATTTGTTCCAGCTCTGTGAAAAAAGTTGATGGTATTTTGATAGGGATTGCATTGAATGTGTAGATTGCTAAGTAGCATAGACATCTTCACAATATTTGTTCTTCCAATCCATGAGCATGGAACGTTTTTCCATTTCTTTGTGTCTTCCTCAATTTCTTTCATGAGTGTTCTATAGTTTTCTGAGTAAAGATCCTTTGCCTCTTTGGTTAGATTTATTCCTAGGTGTCTTATGGTTTGGGTGGTAATTATAAATGGGATCAACTCCTTAATTTCTCTTTCTTCTGTCTCATTGTTAGTGTATAGAAATGCAACTGATTTCTGTGCATTGATTTTATATCCTCCACTTTGCTGAATTCCTGTATGAGTTCTATCAATTTGGGGGTGCAGTCTTTTGGGTTTTCCAGATAGCATATCATGTCATCTGCAAAGAGTGAGAGTTTGACTTCTTCTTTGCCAATTCGGATGCATTTTTTTCCTTTTGTTGTCTGATTGCTGAGGCTAGGACTTCCAGTACTATGTTGAATAGCAGTGGTGATAGTGGACATCCCTGCCGTGTTCCTGACCTTAGGGGGAAAGCTCTCAGTTTTTCCCCATTGAGAATGATATTCGCTGTGGGCTTTTCGTATATGGCTTTTATGATACTGATGTATGTTCCCTCTATCCCTACACTGTGAAGAGTTTTATTCAGGAAAGGATGCTGTATTTTGTCAAATGCTTTTCTGCATCTATTGAGAAGATCATATGGTTCTTGTCCTTTTATTTATGTAGTGTGTCACATTGATTGATTTGCGGATGTTGAACCATCCCTGAAGCCCTGGAATAAATCCCACTTGGTCGTGGTGAATAATCCTTTTAATGTACTGTTGGATCCTATTGGCTAGTATTTTGGTGAGAATTTTTGTATCCATATTCATCAGGGATACTGGTGGGATCTTTGTCTGGTTTTGGGATCGAGGTAATGCTAGCCTCATAGAGTTTGGAAGTTTTCCTTTCATTTCTACTTTTTGAAACAGCTTCAGAAGAATAGGTATTAATTCTTCTTTAAATGTTTGGTAGAATTGCCCTAGGAAGCTGTCTGGCCCTGGGCTCTTGTTTGTTGGGAGATTGTTGATTACTGTTTCAATTTCCTTTCTGGTTATGGGTCTGTTCAAGTTTTCTATCTCTTTCTGTTTCAGTTTTGGTAGTTTATACATTTCTAGGAATGCAGCCATTTCTTCCAGATTAACTAATTTTTTGGCATATAGTTGCTCATAATATGTTTTTATAATTGTATTTCTCCAGTGTTGGTCATGATCTCTCCTCTTTCATTCATGATTTTATGTATTTGGGTCCTTTCTGTTTTCTTTTTGATAGGTCTGGCCAGGGGTTTATTGATCTTATTAATTCTTTCAAAGAACCAGCTCCTAGTTTCGTTGATCTGTTCTATTGTTCTTTTGGTTTCTATTTCATTGATTTCTGTTCTAATCCTTATTATTTCTCTTCTCCTACTGGGTTAAGGCTTTATTTGCTGTTCTCTCTCCAGCTCCTTAGGGTATAAGGTTAGGTTGTATATTTGAGACCTTTCTTGTTTATTAAGAAAGCCTTGTATTGCTATCTACTTTCCTCTTAGGACTGCCTTTGCTGCATCCCAAAGGTTTTGAACAGTTGTGTTTTCATTTTCATTTGTTTTCATGAGTTTTCTAATTCTTCTTTAATTTCCTGGTTTACCCATTCTTTCTTTAGTAGGATGCTCTTTAGCCTCCATGTATTTGAGTTCTTTCCGACTTTCCTCTTGTGATTGAGTTCCAGTTACAAAGCATTGTGGTCTGAAAATATGCAGGGAATGATCTCAATCTTTTGGTACCGGAATGATCTCAATCTTTTGGTACCGGTTGAGACCTGATTTGTGACCCAGGATGTGATCTATTCTGGAGAATGCTCCATGTGCACTAGAGAAGAATGTGTATTCTATAGTGTTAGGATGGAATGTTCTGAATATATCTATGAAGTCCATCTGGTCCAGTGTGTCATTTAAAGCCCTATTTCCTTGTTGATCTTCTACTTAGATGATCTGTCCATTGCGGTGAGGAGGGTGTTAAAGTCCCCCACTATTATTCTATTATTATCGATGTGTTTCTTAAATTTTGTTATTAATTGGCTTATATAACTGGCTGCTCCCATGTTAGGGGCATAAATATTTACAATTGTTAGATCTTCTTGTTGGGTAGACCCTTTAATTATAATAGAGTGTCCTTCCTCATCTCTTATTACAGCCTGGTTTAAAATCTAATTTGTCTGATATAAGGATTGCCACTCCAACTTTCTTTTTTTATGTTATGTTAATCACCATACGTTACATCATTAGTTTTTGATGTAGTGTTCCATGATTCATTGTTTGCATATAACACCCAGTTCTCCCTTCAGTACATGCCCTCTTTAATACCCATCACCAGGCTAACCCATCCTCTCACCCCCTTCCCCTCTAGAACCCTCAGTTTGTTTCTCAGAGTCCATAGTCTCTCATGGTTCATCTCCCCCTCCGATTCCCCCCCTTCATTTTTCCCTTCCTACTCTCTTCTTCTTCTCTCTCTCTCTTTTTTTTTTTAACATATAATGTATTATTTGTTTCAGAGGTACAGGTCTGTGATTCATCAGTCTTACACAATTCACAGCGCTCACCATAGCACATACCCTCCCCAAGGTCTATCACCCAGCCACCCCATCCCTCCCACCCCCCACCACTCCAGCAACTCTCACTCCAGCTCTTTTTTGGTGTCTATTAGCATTATAAATGGTTTTCCAGCCCCTCACTTTTAATCTGGAGGAGTCTTTGGGTGTAAAATGAGTCTCCTGCAGACAGCATATCAATGGGTCTTGCTTTTTCATCCAATCTGATACCCTGTGTCTTTTGATTGGAATGTTTAGCCCATTTACATTCAGAGTAACTATTGAAAGATATGAATTTAGTGTCATTGTATTACCTATAAAGTCACTGTTTCTGTATATTGTCTCTGTTCCTTTCTGGCCTATGTTACTTTTGGGCCCTCTCTTCGCTTAAAGGATCCTTTTAATATTTATTGTGGGGCTGGTTTGGTGATCACAAATTCTTTTAGTTTCTATTTGTCCAAGAAGCTTTTTATCTCTCCTTTTTTGAATGACAGCCTAGCTGGATAAAGCATTCTTGGCTGTATATTTTTCTCATTTAGCACCTTGAATATATCATGCCAGGCCTTTCTGGCCTACCAGGTCTCTGTGGATAGGTCTGCTACCAATCTAATGTTTCCACCCTCGTAAGTTACCAACCTCTTGTCCTGAGCTGCTTTCAGGATTTTCTCTTTTTCTTTGAAATTTTAAGTTTCACTATTATATGTCATGGTGTTGACCTATTTTTATTGATTTTGAGGGCGGTTCTCTGTGCCTCCTGGAATTTGATGTCTGTTTCCTATCCCAGATTAAGGAAATTCTCACTATAATTTGTTCCAATATACCTTCTGCCCCTCTCTCCCTTTCCTCTTCTTCTTGGGTCCCCCAATTATTCTAACATTGTTTCACTTTATGGTATTACTTATCTCTCTAATTCTCCCCTCGTGATCCAGTAGTTGTTTATCTCTCTTTTTCTCAGTTTCTTTATTCTCCATCAATTTTGTCTTCTATATCACTAATTCTTTCTTCTGAGTCAATTATCCTAGCAGTTAGAGCCTCCATTTTTTATTGCTTCTCATTAGTAACCTTTTTTATTTCAACTTGATTAGATTTTAGTTCTTTTATTTCTCCCCAGAAAGGGATTCTCTAGTGTCTTCTGTGCTGTTTCCAAGCTTAGCTAGTATCTTTATAATCATTATGCTGAGCTCTAGTTCTGACATCTTATATCCATACTGATTAGGTCCCTGGCAGTCAGTAATGCCTCTTGTTCTCTTTTTTGAAGTGAGCTTTTCTGCCTTGTCATTCTTGCAGAAAGTGGTCGCTTTTCTATTTGTAGAGTTGCAGCTATTCTTTTCTCAGATCTCCAGTTGAATTCGTAGGTGTTCAGAATGGTTTGATAACTATCTAGCTTAATTCCTGAGACCAGATGAAACTAAGGTCTCCTACTCCTCTGCCATCTTGGACTCCTCAACATGTAATACTTTTTAAATGGGGAGGGGGTGTGGGATTTGCTTAAAAATAACTCAGTGAAGCCTCACAATAATATGAATAAATGATAGAGAGCAGAATTCTGTACAGGGCAGAACTGCCTTAGACTTCAGCCAACAGTATTTTCCTACCTGAAAAACCTGATTGTAAATTTCACTTTTATGCTATGTACCCTAAAGACTTCAAGTTTGAATTATGTAAACTTGTCCAAGCTCTATAGTACCTCTTGTCTTATTTTTTTGCTCTCAAAGTGACACAGTTGCATTACCTAATTTGTTTTTTAATTATTTTATTTTTATTTAAATTTTATTAATTAACATACAGAGCAATAGTGGTTTCTGGAGTAGAATTCAATGATTCATCACTTACACACAACATCCAGTGCTCATCACAACAAGTGCCCTCTTTAATGCCCATCACCCATTTAGCCCATCCCCCTACCCACTTCCCTCCTTCAACCCTCAGTTTGTTCTCTATTGTTAAAAGTCTCTTATGGGATATTTCCCTCTGTCTTCCCCCCAACCCTTCCCATTTTTCATTTGTTTTCCTTCTTAAATCCCACATATGAGTGAGATCATATGGTATTTGTCTTTCTTTGACTGACTTATTTCACTTAACATAATACACTCAAGCTCTATCCATGTTGCAGCAAATGGCAAGATTTCATTCTTTTTGATGGTTGAGTAATATTCCATTATATATATACACACATATATATGTATATATATACACATATCTATATATTTATATATATATATACACACACACACACATCCCACATCTTCTTTATCCATTCATCAGTTGATGACATTTGGGCTCTTTCCATAGTTTAGTTATTGTTGATAATGCTGCTGTAAACATCAGGGTGTATGTATTCCTTCGAATCTGTATTTTTGTACCCTTTGGGTAAATATCCAGTAATGCAATTTCTGGGTCATAGGGTAGCTCTATTTTTAACTTTTTGAGGAACCTCCATACTTTTTCCAGAGTGGCTGCACCAGTTTGCATTCCCACCAACAGTGCAAGAGTGTTCTCCTTTCCCCACATCTTCGCCAACATGTTGCCTAATTTCCAAAGGACTTGTGTGATATAATATCCTATTCACTGAAATAAATATTTTAAATTTTCCATTAACAAAACATCCCTATTACACTATTCTACATATTTCTTGATTCCAAAGTTTAGTAAGAATTTAAAATTGGGGCAAAATAAACAATTAAATGTCAGGGGAAAGAACCCATTATGTGATATCAAACTGGCTAAGATCATTAAGCTTAGCCAGCTATTTATGTCTTATCCTGGATTAACCTCTGGAGTGATGCGGTAAAAACACATTATAGCTGCTTTCTATTTAAGCCTTTCAAATTACTTAAATATAGAATATCTCTCTTGATTTTCATAATAACCCATTAGATAATTAAGGCAAAGGTTATTATCCCCATTTTTCATATGGGAAAACTGATAAATGTGGTAATTAAAACTTTGGAATCCAAATTAAAAGAGTGATTTAAGAAATCAAGTTAAAGCAGAAGAATATTTACTGAGCAGCTTTCATGGTTACATTTTTTCTGCATCTCTGTTGAAGCTAAATTCAGCCTAAATGTTGGCCAAAGGGTTAAAGAGTAATTTGATGCCTGTCAAGGGTAGTACCCTATCTAATAATAGATAATAGATGGGGCACCTGGGTGGCACTGTCAGCTAAGTGTCTAACTCTTGGTTTTGGCTGGGGTGGTGATCTCGGGGTGGTAGGATGGAGCTCTGCATTGGCTCCGCGCTCGGTGAGAAGTCTGCTTGGGACTGTCTCTCCCTCTCCCTCTGCCCCTCCTCCCCACCATGTGCACTAACACGTACTCTCTCTCTAGAATAAATAACTCTTAAAAAATAGATAAAATAATGGCCTGCTTTTCTCCGTCTATAAAATGATTTTGAACTACTTAATCAAAGGGTGTGACCTGGCAGGATAATGAACAGATTCAAGGACAAATTTCATTTGACCTGCAGAATCTTGGCTCACAGAAAATTTTACATTAAAACAATTAGAGATTTACAGCTTCTCTTGAAATCTGAATAGTTGGCTACACTTGACCTACATTTGTGCATAGTAGCAATCAAATGGAGTTGAGCTATGGCTTCTCCCTTTTTCCAGGGCATGTATTTCTCAATTTCCCATGATCCATACCACTTATTACTTACACCTAAGCTCCTTCATTTACTTGCAAAATTGCTTGAGTCCAATAGATATTGGACTTAGTGACCTCTGTTTAATATCACCCATTTTGGCTCATCCACCCATTCACTCACTCATTTGATTCAATGAGCATTTATTAAGCAAAGCTTATGCACACAGTATTTCATGAGGTACTTAAAAGAATGGGGTGACTGAAACTCTTTCTCATCATTTAATGAGGATATAGATACATAAACAGATTACTCCGATATCGGTGCCTCAGTCGTTGGACCTTCATTTGTTCCCTTGGTACTTTCACTCAGTCTCATA
This sequence comes from Halichoerus grypus, assembly GCF_964656455.1. NCBI lineage: Eukaryota > Metazoa > Chordata > Mammalia > Carnivora > Phocidae > Halichoerus > Halichoerus grypus. Next base: position 83,571,103 of record NC_135714.1, read on the forward strand.
TCTTCAAACACCATCTATATGCTGACGTCTATCTCTGGTCTGGGCCTCTCCTCGGAATTCCAGTCTCTTCTAGCCAAATGCCTAATCAATAACTTAATTTGGATATCTAATATTTATTCAAACTCCATACATATGTCCAAAGCCAGATCATGATCTTACTCCCTAAAACCTCACTTTTTCCCATCTCAGAGAATGACAATCCCATTCTTCTAGGTGTTGAGACCCAAACCCTGAAGTCATCCTCAGTTCTTCCCTTTCTCATCTATCCCATCAGCAAATCATGTAGCACAAAGAATGAGCCTGCAAGTCTTCACAATGTGACACCTGGGAATGAATAGGACTCAGCTGGAGGAAAAATGAAAAAAAGGAAGTGTATTCCAGACAGAGCGAACAGCATGAGCTCATGCATGAAAGTGAGAAATACCAGGATACCTGGGAGGAACATCTCATAATTAAGCATAAATCAAGGGTAACTCATGGGAAGAAAGAAGCTGGAGAGAGTTAGAGAGAAGTAGGTTGGGTTTGTTTGGATCAGGGAAGGCCTGTCTCATTTACCCTGTCACCACACAATGCTGTGTCATCCAAGGATTTTAAGTGAGTAGGACGTTGTTACATAAAGCCAGCAGGGGGCGGGGGCTCCTGGGTGTCTCAGTCAGTTAACCATCTGCCTTCAGCTCAGGTCATGATCCCAGGGTCCTGTGATCGAGCCCCGCGTCAGGCTCCCTGCTCAGTGGGGAATCTGCTTCTCCCTCTGCCTCTCCCCCTGCTCATGCTCTCCTTCACTCTTTCTTACTCTCAAACAAATAAATGAAATTTAAAAAATAAACAAAATAAATAAATAAAAAATAAAGCCAGGTGGAAGATGATTAGGGCCCGAACTGAAGCAGCAATAATTTGGATTTAAATTCAGTAAGACTGAAGATTGGTCAAATGTAGAAGAGAAGGAAACCATGAAGATGACCCCCGTAGCACGGCCCCTGAATAGAAAATACAAGAGAAACAGGTTGGGGAAAGAAGACAATTTGGTGTCAGAAATATTGAGCTTGTTACTCCACAGGGCATCTGTAGGGATGATTTACCAACTTATCCACGAATCTGAAGCTTGAGGGATACAGACTGGAGATGTGAGCTTGAGAATTATCAGCAAATAGAAAGTTAAAACCATGACAGTGACTGCCTACTGCATCTCCTTAGCCAAATCGATTTATGGCTCAGTGCCTCAGTTTCCTAATTCGTAAAGTGGGGTTTATCATACCTACTTCATACAGTTGTTTTGAAGGTTACTTAATAAAATTATTATACCTTCACTTAGGTAGCCCTTGATACATGTTAGTTGTTTAAAAACTAAATTAATTGCTAAGATCACCTTGGAAGACCACAGAGAACAGTGATTATTAACTTTTAAGGGATATGAATGCCTTTTAAAATCTACTGTAAACTCTGGACTTTCTCACTAGAAAATTACACATAACCAAACACTCAAAATTCTGCACACAGTTTCAAGAGGTCTGTGGACCCCTGAAAACCTGTACTTAAAAAAATTTTTTTAATTAATTTGTATATTTGAGAGTGTGCATGTGCACACACAGAGACTCAAGTGGGGGAGGGCGAGGGGCAGAGGGAGAGAGAGAATCTCAAGCAGACTCTGCACTAAGCACGGAGCCAGATGTGGGGCTTGATCCCACAACCCTGAGATCATGACCTGAGTGACAATCAAGAGTCAGAGGCTTAACTGAGAGCCACCCAGGGGCCCCACCTGGGTTTAAAAATTCTTGATGCCAAAAAACAAAAAAATTATTGATGCCAAATGAGAAGAGGGAAAATTTGAGAATCAAACAAGGAGAAATCAACATTTAAGGAATGAACAAAGTAAGAGAAGACCAAACAGAGATTACCAGAAAACTATAAAGAGAACACTGGATGGTTTCAAGGAGGACTTGTGATAAATTCCGTTAAATTTGGCAAAGCTGCCCAATAAAATAAAGAGATAAAATTGTCATTGGCAACTTTCACAAATTCTGTCAGTCTAGTGGTGGGAGAAGAAACTAGAGTTTAGTAAGTTGAGGAGTGAACATTACGTGAAAAAATGGAGACAACTCATGAACAAAAAAGGAAGGAAAAGATGACATGCAAGTCAAAGGGGAATTTCAGGTCAAAAATTTCAGGTCAGCTGATTTTTTGTATGTTGTATCTGTTTTGCTTATTGGCTATGAGAATTTTTAAAAATTGTTTTGGAGGATATTTTGTTTGTCTGTTTCTTAGGGATGTGAAAGACTTTGGGTTTGTGGACTTCGGATCAGAGCCAACAGAAAGATTAAGGTGGGAAGTACAGAACCGAGGGGGAGTGATTGATGAGGCAACATTCCAGCGATGGAGACGGGAGGGAGGGCTGGAACCAAGGGCTCCACGTCTGGTTTTGAGCAGAAACAGGAGTATATCATCCTCCGAGGATGAGGAAAGGAGGCAGGGAAATGCTTCTACATTAGTAAGGGTGGGGTAGGCTGACAACTGACAGGTGGCCACAACTCTGTCAATTAGGGGACGAGGCTCTCTACTGAGAGCACTGGGAGTCAAATGTGGAGGAGAACGGTGGGGATTTGCAATGAGGTTAACGGGGATGACAAAGAAATCTAATCGAACAAGTAAATTATTTTTTGTTTAATTTGAATCTATTTAACACACAATGTTCATTAGTTTCAGGTGTACAACATAGTGATTTGACAAGTTTATATAGTAGGCTATGCTCACCTCAAGTGTAGCTACCATCTGTTCTCATACAACACTATGACAGTATCTTTGACTATGTTCCTTAGGTTGTGCCTTTTATTCCGGTGACTTATTCACTCCACAACTGGAAGCCTGTATCTCTGTCTCCCCTTCATCCATTTTGTCCATCCCCCCGCCTTCTTCCCCTCTGGCATCCAAGAGTTTGTTCTCTGTATTTACAGGGCTGATTCTGCTTTTTAAACAAATATGTTCTATTGTGCTGCAACAAGCTATGGGAACTCATTTCTCATAAGCGTTTAAAATCTTGATAATCATTACCAGGACATACACCAAAGAAATATTTTGGCACTTGGTCTTTCCATTTCACTAGCAATGTTATTTAGACAGAATCATTATATTCTTACCATTAACATACTAAACTTAACAAAATTGCAAAAGCTAAACAATATATGGATGTATATGCTATATACATATGATGGATAGGGGGATGGGCGGATAGATAGATAGATAGATGATAGATAGATAGATAGATAGATAGATAGATAGATAAATAGATAGATAATACTAAGTACCAAAACTTTATTTGATGTTTTGATGTGTTTAGGGTAAAGTGTTTATTTTAAACAGCTATAATGTTTTCAAACATTGATTTGTTTTATCCTTCTCTTGCTTGCATAACCAGAAGGGAAGTCAGCTTACTAGAGCAATTTCCTCAAGAATTTTTTTGCCAATTAGAGGAAATGAAATTAATTTCATTTCCCATTGTCACTACTACCAAATTTGATGGTATCAAAAACAAAATAAAACCTGAAGTATGTTCACATATTAAAGTACAAAAATTTCCATACTAACATTCTTGATTTCTCTGGATCCAAGCTATGTGTCACCTTATAATGAATTATCATCTCAGGCAGATGCTTTGTTAAGAGGTACATTTTTCCCACTAGATTTAATCCCTAAAACAAGTTATCCCCTCTGCCAACACACTTTTAAATACAAAAATCCTCTGTTATGGTTTCATCTGAGTTGTTTTTCTTTCTTCTTTTGGATTATGTGGGAAATGTGTTGCATATTTTCACTTGGTGTTTGTGCAAATGTTTTAAACCTTTGTCCTCATGTTGAAATTGGTTTGGATTACATTTTTATGGATAAATGGGAGAAAGGAATGAAAGGACAATCTAGTTTGAATTATTGAAAGCTGTAAAACGTCAAGAATCAGGAATTAAATATGAAGGTGTTCAGCCTTCTCATGACTTAGGAGGTTAAACCTAAACAGCAGTTCCAAAAATATGTCAGATTGTCTTAGAAAATACAGCATTGTTCATCTGAAAAGGAAAACAATGTATTTGTCACATTTAACAAGCTCTTATGAGCAAAGATAAAGCAAGTAGTACGGAAATGGGGAGTTGTGCCTCGAATGTACTTGTCCATAGCGCCACCAAGTGGCACCAAGCGCCACCAGTTTACAAATACTGCTCAACACAGTAATTCAGTTATTCTAGGAGTTAGACGCTAGGTGGCAGTAGATTTCTTTTTAAAGCGGCCCTGAGGGCGCCTGGGTGGCTCAGTCATTAAGCGTCTGCCTTCGGCTCAGGTCATGATCCCAGGGTCCTGGGATGGAGCCCCGCATCGGGCTCCCTGCTCCGCGGGAAGTCTGCTTCTCCCTCTCCCACTCCCCCTGCTTGTGTTCCTGCTCTCGCTATCTCTCTCTCTCTGTCAAATAAATAAATAAAATCTTTAAATAAATAAATAAATAAACAAATAAATAAATAAATAAAGCGGCCTTGAAAACTGAAGAGTTGGAAATTCGTCACATTCAAGGGTAATTATTCATTTTTTTAAAACATCGGAATATCTATAAATCTAGTTCAAAAGTAAAGAAAATATACTACAGTTTTGCGTGTTTTTAAAATATTTGCAACAGTTTGGTTGTAGTTTTTAAAATGACCTATTTCTCATAGCTTTAATCATCATTTAGTTCTCAAATAGAAACAAAATATTAAAATAACTACTTATTTCCTTTATTAGTATGTCCAACCTAGAAAACAGAAACTCACATATTTTCTCTCTGTTTCTATCACAGCACTAAAAAAATCCAGCTGTAGTGACTCTTTAAACATAGTTACTAATTAACAAAACTTGACTAAGTCATGACTTACAGGCAGAAATGCAAAGTTTATGCAACTAGTTAGCTTAGATTCACTCGTATAACTGTTTAAACAAGTAAAGAAAGAAATAGGAGGTGGGGGGAGGAGCCCTGTGACTATCATTCCGCTTCCCTTTTATCTGAGCTTCTGAGGCGAAGGATTCTTAATTTCTCCAGTCAGTCAGAAAGAAATGCCATGTCACCTTGAAACACAAATACAAGGGCACCTGGGTGGCTCAGTTGGTTAAGCTTCTGACTCTTGATTTTGGGTGGGGGGTGATCTCAGGGTCCTGAGATCAAGCCCCACATCAGGCTCCTTGCTTAGCACAGAGTCCTCTTGAGATTCTCTCCTGTCCCTTTCCCTCCCCCTCTGCCCCTCTCCGCACTCGCTTGCTCTCTCTATAAAATAAATAAATAAAATCTTAAAAAAAAGAAGAAGAAGAAGAAAGAAAGAAAAGGAAATACAAATACAAGATGCAAGATTTAGGAGGTTTCCCTAGTTGTAACAGCAAGTGCCACATAAAACATAGGAATCCAGCAGAGCCATGGCTTTTCGTATAAAAATTTGTCTCTTCCTTAATATAAATAAAATCCAGATCTTCCCAAATGGTCAAAAAATTGTCACACAAAAAAGAACAGCAGAGACATGAAGCCCCATCTCAAGTTGACAGATTAATTTCTCTTGAGGGAACTCACTTTTGACACCTGCCACTCCTAGGTGGGTTTAAGATGAATGGGAATGCCCTTTCACGTTTAACACCCTCACCCAATTTTGGGCAAAGACTCTTCCTTTAACAACAACAAGTAAAACTGCAACATGGCCAGCATATCCGAACAAGATTTGAATAAGTAAAGGAATAACCATAGGAAGCGTGATGGAAACAGAATTATACTAGCTCCATCAGGGGGAATATGTGAAAAGATTTAACTAATCCCTTGGTTTTTGAGTAGTCGCTAGGAGAAAATTAAATCATGTCCCTAACACCCCCCCACCAGCACCACCATTCTAATTCCCTACCAAAAAAGGCTAGACCTTGGTAATCCCAAATCCTGGTGAAATCCTAGTTGATTCCCTTGGAGGTAGCACTGTAGGGTAGGAGGTGGCAGGAAGCTGACCTTTTTCTGTTTGGAAGCTAAAAAGTAGAAAAGTAGAAGTAATCCTCACTAATAACCCCCTTCTCCAAAAAAAAAAAAAAGTCGTACTTTTGTTTAGAAGTGATTAGGTGACTAGGGTAAATTGCCCTGAAAGGGGCAGCCACACTGGGTAGAGAGGTAAACACCTGAACCCAGGGAAGAGAGTCCCCTCAGGACAAGAGAGAGGACCAGACTGCATGTTTCCACAGACCCCCCCGGAGATGGAGACCAAGACCCCACCCAGATGCTGTCCCCCAGATGTGGCAGTGTCTCGGGCACAGACCACGCTGTGGGTGCCTGGGCTCTCGTGCTTAGCCTTAGAAACATCAGCAGAGGCTCTTGTGGCTGAGTTTAGCACCAGAACAGAAATCACGAAGTCTCCCCACTCTGAGCGCAACACAGGACCATCCCACGAAGTGAAAAGGTAGACAGAACAACACAGACAGAACACTGCAGCCTTCCCCCCAGATTTCCTGGACTGAATGAGACCTAGGTTTCTTAAGCAAAGCAAAGCATGTCTTGACAATTTATTAACATTGAACTTCTTGTCTAACTTCTTGCACTAAGGAGAGAAGGGAGGAAGCAGGCAGAAAACAGGAAAAAGGGGCATTTTTAAATTCCAGGGGTACACAGGGCAAAGAGACCCTTTACGTAGATGGCATCGCTCGCACGTAATGATGTGTATGTACTCCTCGAAGCCTGGCTGGGTCAGGTTCCAGCACTTTAGTGATGAGCACGGTCTTAGCACCTACCCCTCACAAGCATAGACCAGTGTCTTCTGGTGTAGTTAGACTAAGAGACCCAGAAGAGGAAGGGAATTCCTTCCTTCAACCTATGTCAGTCCAGTTCCAGTCTGAGAACCTCCTCTTCCCCGAGCACCTAATATCAGGGATTCCTACCTCGGACAGGAGATCATATTCACCCACAGACGTGTGGCTTTCCAGCCTCCTCAAAACCGCAGATGAAAACTGACTAATCCCTTTTATTCACACAGAAGACATATAAAAACAGTCCACAGCTGTGGGTTTTGTTCTATTACAAAATCACGTCGATACTGTGTGACACTGCGTAACGACTAGAAATTGTCTTCCTTGTCAGATGTACACTTCTCGTCCTAATTTTCAGTCATCTTGCAGTGATATTAGGGGAACAGCTGTGGAAAGAGGAAACAAATCTTCCCTTCCCCACTTCAGCACTACTGGAAACACATTGTTCTCAGGTTTGTGAATTTCTGGATGCCTTGTTCTCTATCCAGTTTCACGGGGTGGTTCTTTTCTCTGGTCTTGGAATTAAGACCTCTTGAATTTAACACACAAGCAGATTAAGTATCCTGGAAATACAACAGACCCCAGATGACTGATTAAACCTTGGAAGCTCCATATGACAAGTTCCCCAGACGTGCCAGGGCATTCCGGGAGAATGAATGGCCTTCCCATACTCGCAGAGTTTAATGTTTTCTTTGGGTAATGAGAACCCTGCACCCTAAAGATTAAACTGCCCTCTTCAGGATGCAGGTCCTCAGCCTTTTGTATACTTAAGGAGTAGCTTATTGGTTCTGTGAGTTCTAGCTTATTAATGATAACAATTATTTTGTTCACCTCCACAAAATGTCAAATGTCATCTATCTGCTTAATCGGCACTTGATGAACTAAAAAGCCCCTGCCTGTGTAAGAAAGACCGGCTTGATGAAATGCCTCGGAGGCAGTCCTCAGTACTAATTAAAATCAGAGACATTGTCACAGGGTGCAATTATTTTCCAGAAAACAGCTGACGTGTACACCCTATGCTTGGCAAAATTCCTGGCCAGTTTCGCAAGAATGTTTATTCCAGACTGAGATCATCCTTTTAAAAAAGAAAAAGAAAGAGAGACAGACAGACAGGGTGGGACGGAGAGGGAGAAAGGAGGGAGGGTGGGAAGAAAGGAAGGAGGAAGGAAGGGAGAGGGGAGATTTCTTAATAAATCAAGAGAGGATTTTAGATTTTAAAGTGGCCTTCCTGCATTCTGACCAGCTACCTAGCTAACCCTATAACAAAATTTTGTTAATTACAGAAAGGACATTTTAGTAGCAATAAACTTTTTTTAATGGTTTTTAAAAGTCTGGAAAATAGTTCAAAGAGTTAGCAGTGTATCATTTACATAAAATTCAAAATATAATGTTTGCTATCTATATTTAAACAAAAAAAATTTAAGCCTTAACAGTTTCAAGAAAAATAATATGAAATCATAAAAATAATTACATATAGAACAAAGGGCCTGGGAGGTGAAATATTTCATTTTTACTAGAGAGATTCATTCATTTAAAATATTGTAAGCTCAAATTCACACTGAAGAATCATAGCATTGGATTTTTTTTTTCAAATTTCAATATTTGTAGAAGTCTAGAAAACATCTGTGAAAGAATGCTCAGCCTCCATGATAGACTAAACTCATACACTAACATGGCCACTCACAAACCCAGAGCAAGCAGGGCATTGCCAGACTTGAAGGAAGCCAGTCCTGACATGTCGGTCCCTTATCTGGGAAGAAGGAAATCATAAAGTGCTCTTTCTATCACACTTAATTTGCTCCTGATTTCTGAACCTAACTAAAAGGCAAGGAGGATTATTTTTTTTTCCCTCCTCTTTTGATTCGGTCTGGAATTTTAACTCAAAAAAAAAAAATTTAAAATTTTTGCCACTAGTCTAAAAGACGTTTATTTAGGGACTGAAATTTAATAGCTGCTAATATTTTGGCTTAGTGAAAACTGGTATTTGAGGTTCTGAAAGGAAAATAGAGTTTGTAGTTTGCTTTAAATTTATTGCGGTCCTCAACATATTATTATTAAAATATATTCTCTTTTATGTTTATCTGCATTCTGTTTTTCTAAATGTTAGGTTCTAGAGAAATAGATTTGGATGGCACTCATTACTTTTAGTTTCTTGTCAAAAGAAAGCTACATAGTGAGCATCCCAGATAACAGCTTCATGATTCAATCTGGATGATCATATATAGTTTTTTTTTTAAAGGCAATGTTTTTTTTTTTAAAGATTTTATTTATTTATTTGACAGAGAGAGAGACAGCGAGAGAGGGAACACAAGCAGGGGGAGTGGGAGAGGGAGAAGCAGGCCTCCCGCGGAGCAGGGAGCCCGATGTGTGGCTCGATCCCAGGACCCTGGGATCATGACCCGGACAGAAGGCAGACGCTTAATGACTGAGCCACCCAGGCGCCCCGATCATATATAGTTTTAAGGTTTCACATAAAGATTGCTTTAAATTAAAAAAAAAAGATTGCTTTAAATTTTCATTCAATGAGCCATGTGCAAAAGATGCAGGAAGAATAATGAATAGTTGGGTGAATAGTTGTGGGCTTTCTGAACTTCTCACTTTATAGATTCCCTTTCAGAAAGCTTTTCAATTAAGAGGGAAGGGGTAGTATAGTCTTAATATAAAGGGATAAAGTGGGTTATGGAATAAGCTTTTCTTTTTTTCAATTGAGATATAAAGTGACATATAATTTATATTAGTTTCAGGTGTAGAACATGATTATTTGACATTTGCATATATTGCAAAATGATCACTACAATAATTTTAATTAATATCACCGTAGTTATAATATTTTTTCTTGTGATGAGAACATTTAAGATCTCTCTTAGCAACTTTCAAATATGCAATAAGCTTATCTTTTGTGAGTTTCTAATCTATAAGATCATAATTATTCATGATACTTTTCTTTTTTTTAAGATTTTATTTATTTATTTATTTGAGAGAGAGAGAGAGTGTGCGTGCGCATGAGAGCAGGAAGAGAAGCAGAGGGAGAGGAGCAGAGGGAGAAAGAGAGAGAGCATCCAAGCAGACTCTGCACCAACCAAGGAGTCTGACGTGGGGCTCCATCTCAAGACCCTGAGATCATCACCTGAGCTGAAATCAAGAGCTGGATACTCAACCAACTGAGCCACCCAGGCGCCCCTATGAAAATTCTCTTTTAACAAGATAAAATATTATCAACATCATGGCATTTTCTCTTTGCCATAATTTTGTCCATACAAATAAAAACAGAAAAAAAAGTCTTTCCATTATATTAGTTACAGATTAAAATCTATCAGTTATAACTATACCTTTACTAACCTTTTAGCTCTATTATAGTCAGAAAGAAAAAAAATGGTCTAAAGAGATGTACTTTTGATAGGACATCTTTAAATAATGTTAACTCTAATCATCTATTTTTTTTTTCCTGAATGAATGTATTTCATCAAATTTTCTTATAAATTTTCATCTGTTTTTCTTCTCTGCACGAAAAAAAGATTAACCCATGTATATTCTTTAAGAAAGAATTAACATGGGGAGCCTGGGTGGCCCAGTCAGTTAAGCATCTGCCTTCGGCTCAGGTCATGATCCCAGGGTCCTGGGATGGAGCCCCGCATCAGGCTCCCTGCTCCACAGGGAGCCTGCTTCTCCCTCTCCCTCTGTTTGCTGCTCTGCCTACTTGTGCTCTCTCTCTAGCACGCTGTCAAATAAATAAATAAATAATCTTTAAAAAAAAAAAAGAAGGAAAAGAAAGCATTAACAGGAGTGCCTGGTGGACTCCGTCAGTGGAGCATGGGACTCTTGACCTCAGGGTCGTAAGTTCAAGCCCCATCTTGGGCATGGAGCCTTCTTAAAAAATAAAATTAAATTAAAATAAAATAAAATAAAATAAAATAAAATAAAATAAAATAAAAAGAAAGCACTAACAGACTTAAAAGTATCAATACTGAAGATGCCAAATTACTGTTATAGATTTACTCCTTCAGTCCAACATCTACTGAAATTCTACCATGTGCCAAGTGCTCTATTAGGTGTGGGGACACAGGCTGAATAAGACACATGAGCCCTGACCTCAAGGAAGCAACAACTTCCTGGAAAAAACACTAACAAACAACTAGAATACGATGTGATCTTTGTTATGGTGGAAGTCTAGCAGTTGAAACTCTTTAGTACCAAGTAACGGAAAATATATTTGCCACCGGCTTAAGCAAAAAGAAATGAATCGGTTTGCACAACCAAAATCGAAGGAGGGAGAGTGGTTCATAGAGCTGACACACATGCAGAATCAATCCAGGAATTCAAGTGACATGAAGTGATGTCACCAGGCTTGGTTTGTGCTCTCCTCTCTTAGCTCTACCCTCATCTGCATTGGCTTTGTTCTCAAGCTCCAGTGATGGCCTGGGGCAACTCCCAGCTCATTTCTCACCATGTGTTATTTGGGGAGATTGCCCTTTTATTACTCAATATTAACAGAAGTGTTAGCTTCATAAACGTAGTAATATATCTTGGTCTTTCTCTCTTTCCCTATTGGTTCTGTACTTCGGCTTTACAGGGTCAGATTCTAAGATAAACTTAGATGTACTAAAAATATCTAAGTACATAAGCTAAGCCTTTGTTGCAGGTTCTGCTTTGGAGAAACCCAAACTAAGAGTGGGAAATTATCCCAGCACACACTGACTCCCAATTGCCTGTCTGACCCATTGCAGCAGACTTCCAAAAACCATGCTTCCTTCTACTATGTAGTCATGGTGTCTTGGTCACAGTTGATAAAACCGGGGACAGAAGCCTGATAGACAAGCTGCGCCACTAAGAATTTTCCCCAGAAGTTGGGAAACAGAGTGAGAAAAATTGTTCCCTCACTGTGGTGAATCACACGGAATGAAGCTTCCTGGGGTGTGCTAGAGCGCATTCACAAGGGCCTTTGGTTAAACACTCGGAAACTGTGTCCAGCAGCCTGCCGGGAGCTGGAAATACACGGTGATGGAGCATTTACGTTGCAAACACCAGCAAGTGCTACAAACCGAGGCCTTCTCTCTCCTCCCCGCACCAAGAGCCCATTTACCAGCAAGCCACTGCCTTCTTACCTGTTTCCTAAGACCTGACAAATATTCGTAAGGATCCAATTAGAGAACAAAGTACCGACCAGGCATTATAAGGTCAGGTGAAACGGAATAATCCCCAAACGAAGAGTTTGGTAACATGTTGGGGCACACAATTTTCAGCTGAGGCCCTTCCTGAAATGAGACTTCTGGGCCCCCAGAGCAGCTCCACTTAATCTACTCACCCATTAGCAGGCTTAGAACTAAACTGGCCTGCCAGTCACAGACCTTTGTCTTGCCTGTTCCTTCCAGGAGACAAAGGACAAGAGCCCACACAGTTGCCACCAGAGACAAGAGACCCACATTCTGAAGCCATGACTTCACCATTGATTAAGAAAACTCAGTGTGGACCAGTCATGGCTCCATGTCACCAGGAAGATAAACTAGTCCTCCTCCTATGAGCAGGAACATGCCACAAGAGTGGAAAGAAGGATAGAATTGTTTCCTCTGATATCTGATCCCTTCTGGAAGGAAAAGGAGAAAAGTCTGCTCTTTACTAAAAATGTGAGCGACGAGGCAACAGCCATGTTTTCTGCTACAAGGTCTGAGGGGCGGAAGAAGTGACTGCTGAAGAGAATAATGAAGCGAAGGATGCAAGATGAAGAGCAGCTCTGCTGCTTTGGGTTCCTGGTGACTTTCACTTTCTTGTGGAGGCCAGCAGGTAAAGCACTTAATTCAGTGTGAACAGTGGTAGTCTATGAGCATTGACCATTATGTATTTATTAATGCCAGCATGCTATTTCAAAGATTTTGGTTTTGAATTTATTTAGTCAACCCCCTACTATTAAATATTAAGGTCATTTCCAATTCTCTACTCTAACAAAAGAGAGAGAGAGAGAGTTAAAGAAAAATTATTCTGACACTTGTTAAAGAGAGTAAAGAATTTATTCAAGACTATTGTAATAAAAGTATAAAGGGGGTTACCAAGGGTGGGGGATTCTTGCTAAACTGACCTCACATGAACCTTGCTAAAGCAAGCCAAAGACTTACACAGCAAAGATAGGGATGAGGAACTTGATCAGATATTAAGGGTGATCAGGTATCAAGGGTGGGAGAATTCTTGCTAATGTAAGACAGACAAGGAAGGCCAAGGTTAAGGCCTTAGTTGAGAAGAGTGCTCAGAGGAGCCTGACTAAAGTTTGGTCAAAGAGAGAGTCTTTGTCAAAAGAGAGAAAGACAATTATTTGATTAAAATAAATTCTCAATAATGGACTCCAGTGGAAATGCATGAAATTTTTTATGGTCCTTGTTACAAATATCAATGGCTCTTTGAAAAAAATTGAACCTACTTACATTACAAATGCATGAATGTAAGAGTTTCTCCAATTCTTTTTTTTTAAAGATTTTACTTATTTATTTGACAGAGAAAGAGACAGCGAGAGAGGGAACACAAGCAGGGGGAGTGGGAGAGGGAGAAGCAGGCTTTCCGCTGAGCAGGGAGCCCGATGCGGGGCTCGATCCCAGGACCCTGGGATCATGACCTGAGCCGAAGGCAGACACTCAACGACTGAGCCACCCAAGCGCCCCGAGTTTCTCCAATTTTTTAACAGCATTTTCTTTTGACAAATTCTTAATATATGTAAATATCTAAAATTCTTTAGCCATCCTGGAAAAGAAAAATATCTAAGCACAACCATCTAACTCTGTGTTTTATTAACAAAATTGAACATTTTCCTCATTAAACTGGCAGTGCTTTTGAAGTTTTTTTTAGAATTGTGGCCAGCATGTGTGTAAGGGTCACACACTCTTATTTTGTAAGTACACACTGGAAATTATTTCAGATGAGATGGTTTCTACTTTCTAACCACTTGTTCCATTAAAATCTAGACCACTGCCACACACAGAAGAATTAGCTTCCTAGTATTAATATTCTGCATGACTTTTTTCTATCTGACTCAATCAGGAACAAGGTAACATCTTAGCCAGAGTTCATTGTTCATGGGAGTTTTCTGCCCAGTCACTGAACCATTCACTAGGTATTTACCCATTCTCTTCATTCAGCAACCTTCCCACGTGCCTAATATATCGGCACTTTGAAGCAACAGAGGATGCAGGTTTAATGAGAAAGCTCTTAGTATCTTTGTCAGATCTAACATCTTCAAATCTCTGATAGAAAATAGGAGGGGCGCCTGGGTGACTCAGTGGGTTAAGTGTCTGCCTTCGGCTCAGATCATGATCTTGGGGTCCTGGGATTGAGCCCTGAGTCGGGCTCCTTGCTCAGCCGGGAGTCTGCTTCCCCTCTGCCCCTCCCCCCACTCGTACTCCCTCTCTCTCTCTCTCTCTGTGTCAAATAAATAAATAAAATCTTTAAAAAAAAAAGAAAGAAAGAAAATGCAAACAGTTGGGAACAGTTATGACATGGACTTTACCCTACACAGACAAAGCTAGCATATCACTAGAGGGTTCCACATAAAAATTCTGTGGTATGGGAGAACAATAGATCTTGTTTTTTACTGAAATATTTCTGCATTATCTTCCTAAAACCAAGACCAGTTTGCCTGGGGCAAAGGACAAGTAGTTCATGCCATCTTGGGCATTCACAATGACTAATAACGTTAGTCAAAAGTTACTGAGCCCTGTCAATGTACCAGTCTCTGTTTTTTACACTTTTCATATGTTTAAATTCAATGATTTTAATTCAATTCAAAATTAATTCAAAGTGAGGATCATTAGTATCCCATTGTCCAGATGAAAAAACTAAGGAACTAAGAGGTTAAGAATTTTGTCCAAGGTCATAAAACAAGTTAAGAGGCAGAACTAAGGTTTAAACCTAGATCTGTCTGATTCCTGCCACCAAGCTCTTGGATGTCTATCTCAAGGATAAGGGATAAATAATAATGCCAAATTTTCCTCAATTACACATTAGGGATATATGTCCCTTAACTTATCAAGCCTTTAAAAACACATTCGTGTATTTATCCCAATTGGTCTAGTTACTTCCATTAGTTTAGAATAATCCAATGTCTAAAACTTTTTATTTAGGGGCAAACTGGGTGGCTCAGTCATTAAGCGTCTGCCTTCAGCTTGGGTCGTGATCCCAGGGTCCTGGGATCGAGCCCCGTGTCAAGCTTCCTGCTCAGCGGGGAGCCTGCTTCTCCCTCTCCCTCTGCCTGCCGCTCTGCCTACTTGTGCTCTCTCTCTATCTCTCTGTCAAATAAATAAATAAAAATCTTAAAATAAATAAATAAATAAAACATTTTATTTAGACTAAACTCTAAAGCCTTAAATTATTCAAACTTAAATAGTATTTTGGGATTTGTTTTATTTAATTTTTTTTTAATTTTTTTTTTTTTATTTATTCATGAGAGACACAGAGAGAGAGAGAGAGAGAGGCGGAGACAGAAGCAGGCTCCCTGCTGAGCAGGGAGCCCGATATGGGACTCAATCCCAGGACCCTGGGATCATGACCCGAGCCGAAGGCAGACGCTTAACCATCTGAGCCACCCAGGCGCCCCAGGGATTTATTTTAAAAGTCGGTCATAAATTTTGTAATTCTTAGATGCTAGGCAAATTCACTGTCACATTTGTTCTCCTGGATTGAAGCACCCTCATCTGCAAATATGCCCTCACACAGCAGCTCCGCCATCCTTTTTCCATGTAGTTCTTGGGCTTTCTACAACATCTTTCTATATATTTCTTAAGATGTGTAGACTGGAGCCTCAAAGAATGTTACAGGTTTATACATAAAGGGGCTTTGTTGAAATGCAGGAAAGCTTTATTTTGTTTTACTGTGCCTCAGATGATGAATCTTCTTGACCTTTTTGGCAATGGAGATTCAAATAGGCTCTTCTTGGAAATCTCCGTCTCTAGGGTCATAATGAAATGTCTAGAAATGTGCTGTAATGGAAAGAACCCTAGCCTATAGGTGGGCAACTCACACCCAATTCCCTGCTTGAGCAATTTATAGATGGTGTGATTCTAATGAAACCCATACTCAACTTCCTCACTCACAAAATGGGAAAATTGATGAACAACTTTATCATGACAGTTAAGAGCATGGATATTGGAGTCAAACTGCCTTGTTCAAAATCAATCAGTAGAGACTGATTCTCTGTGAACATAACCTAACCTCAGGCAACTTATTTCACCCTTTTGTGCCTTAATTTCCCCATAAGTGAATGAAAATTATAACAGTAATACCTACTTTCAAGAATCAAACAATTGTTACAAGTATCAGACGAGTTAATACACGTAAAGAGCCTAGAACACTGTCTGGGACAAACGTGTTAGTTATTGTTACATCATAAGAGTATTGTGAGGATTAAGTGAGAAAACATGAGTGGGAAGTACCTGAACTGTTAGCAAGCATCTAGACACTATTTCATTCATGCACTCACCTACATTGAGCACTTTCAAGACCATCCTTTACTTCTGCTAGGAGCTTTCTTGCCACATCCTTCTTCTATTAAAAACCTTCCATTCTGTACAACTCCTTGGAGCTCCCCTCTGCTTACTAGACGGCATGCTGCCCAATTCACATATCATTTAATAAAGCCAATTAGATCTTCAAATTTATTCAGTTGAATTTTGTTTTTTAACAGTATTCAACCACAGCTCTAACTTATCACTGTTACATTAAAAAAAAAAAAAGTGATCTGGAGTTCTGAGAAGACCCACGATGTCATAGGGGATTTGGGTCTATCTGACTCCAAAGTCCCAGGCTCTTTCCAGGGTCCTTCACAACCCACTAGTAAACAGATCATTTCTACAAAGAGTGATTAAGTACCAGGACAAGACCTGCATGTGTGTTGGCAGTTTAATTTTTCCAAGTGTGTTTTCTTTTTCTTGCCACAGGTCCCCAGACTTGCAGAGGACCTCTCCTCGGGCAAAAGATGGCCTGGCCCCAGGCATACTGTTGCTGGCCCTGGTCCAGGCTGCTTTGTATGCTGGAGCTGACTTTACATAGACACACTTAAGATAAGCATCTCATTAAATTGAAAAGTAAAATAACAACTGCCGTAAGTGCTTTTCTATACCAAAAATCTTAGTAACTTTAGGCAGGTTAAAATCAGCCAAAGTTGTCTTTCTAATAAATACTAAGTTGTTGAGTTAATTAAGTGAAAAGCAAATAATTAAATGAACAAATTAGTGATCCAACCCCCTTCCATAATTTTACACCTGGGCAATCTCAGGAGGACAAAAAAAAAAAAAAAGCTTAAAAAAAAAAAAGACCTAACTGACTTGCGATAATTACTTTCTCTTTCAGGAGCTGTGAAAATAATTTGTGGCAAGAAGTCTTCCCTTAAATTTGTGCCAGGTCGGGCGCCTGGGTGGCTCAGTTGGTTAAGCAACTGCCTTCGGCTCAGGTCATGATCCTGGAGTCCCGGAATCGAGTCCCACATCGGGCTCCCTGCTCGGCAGGGAGTCTGCTTCTCCCTCTGACCCTCTCATGCTCTCTCTGTCTCATTCTCTCTCTCAAATAAATAAATAAAATCTTTAAAAAAAAAAAAAAAATTTGTGCCAGGTCTATACCACACCAAACAAACATTTTTTCACGGAAGAAAACTACATAAGCAGCAATATCTTAATAGCCATCTATTGGTTCAATCATCTAAAAATTTTAATCAGATGGTCCTAGAAGGGAGTTTCCCTTATAGAAAGCCCCCCTGACTCACAGCTCAGCAGTAGGAATTCAGTTTCTAAGCTTGAGCACCCTTAGAAAAGAAAGAGGGAAACAAAGATGTGAAAACTTATTTTGCATAGACTCAATCAGAAAGTAGCGCAGTCAAGTCATAAAATAATTTCATGGAGAAAAACAGCAATCTATGGAAGAATGAATTGTATAGCCACACAGAAATGGTAATGGCAACAAAGATGCTTCCAAGCAGTGCGTCTCAGACTTGAACGTGCACAGGAATCACTTGAGGGATCTTGCTAAAATGCAGATTCTGATTCTGTAGGTCTGGGGTGGAGTCTAACATTCATTCAGCCTTTCTCACAGGTACCTGAGGGATGCCAGCACGGCTGATCCCCGAAACACACTCTGACCAGCAACAGGTGAAGACTATGCATCTGCTTATTGCAATGGCCATATCCACTGCTAAGTTTAAAGAGAATTTTATAAATTAATCTGGAGAATTCAGGTACCGTTACAAATGAAAAGCCTGGGAGTTCATCATTCATTCAATTAGCATTACTGAGCTTAGGATGTGCTAGGCTTTGTAGT
Organism: Halichoerus grypus; assembly: GCF_964656455.1. Classification (NCBI taxonomy): domain Eukaryota; kingdom Metazoa; phylum Chordata; class Mammalia; order Carnivora; family Phocidae; genus Halichoerus; species Halichoerus grypus. The sequence continues at coordinate 83,589,160 of NC_135714.1, forward strand.
GGGTACTAGGCATTCAGACAACAACTAAACCAAAAAGTGCCTTTGAAACAACATATTTCAACAGATTGGCTGTAAAAATAGATATGAAAATTCAGTTGTGTTCATTAAGTCAGATATTAAAGAGATGTGTAAAAATGTAAAAGAAGGCCATTCAGTTCATTAAATGTTGTTTTGGAAAATTAGTTTTGGAAAAAATTGGAAGATATAGTTATTTTATATAGATACGTTAATTATGTTACTGTTTAATCGGCTCGTTTTTAACAAATAAATATTTTTTATTTGTATTTATTATTGTTTATTCTGTTCCCTGAAAAGAGCAAAAGGAACATGGATTAAAAGACTTTTCAACAATCAGTCAATAAATGATCTTTCTTAATTCCACAAATCAAAATAAATCAACGTGTTCCTTGTGTTAACTTTTTCCTGACATATTTTTAGGAATTCGGCCAGATTGTTTACATGTTGAAAATCAATGGCAATTTAATCCAATGAACCAGCATTGGTCTATTTTGAACCAACTAGTAACACAATTTAAAATTTTTCATTTGCATGACATAATTTACTGAAACTATGTTATTGCAAGCGTTGGTGGATTGTATCAATTAAAATTAAAGCAAATACGGGAGCGCCTGGGTGGCTCAGTTGGTTAAGCGTCTGCCTTTGGCTCAGATCATAATTCCAGGGTCCTGGGAAGGAGCCCCACATCGGGCTCCTTGCTCAGAGGGGAGTCTCTTTCTCCCTCTGCCTGCCACACTCCTGCTTGTGCCCTCTCTTTCTCTTTCTCTCTCTGACAAATAAATAAATAAAATCTTAGAAAATAATAAAAAATAAAATTAAAGCAAATATGTATAGTAATGCGGCAAGAAAATTTTCACCGAATTTTGGCTTTGTATGGCCAAGTGCTCCAAATTAAAGTCATGGCTTCTGCCTCAAACTTCTATGTATAGTATAAACAATGGAAGGCTTGTACTCATCAAAGATTTCACTTTTTTTCAGGGGCATCAAGTACTATCCCTGCTGCCTATTAAATGGCAAAACAGCGTCACCAGCAAGGTTTTCAAATTCCATCAGGTTGAACATAGTGGGAGAACAGATGTCCCAACCCAAGATTTTTTTGTTTTCCCATAAGCACCCCGACTCAGATGACTCGAAGCAAGCAGAGAATAAATACACGAAGGGCCATGTCTGAGGAGTGTAGTTGGTGGCAAATAGCATCTGAACCAAGTGCGAGTCTTTACTTAGCAGATTTCACCTCTTCAAAAGATGCCACAAGGTGGCAGCATTCATTGCAGCTTGTGTGACTGGAATTAAACCGGAGGTTCTCAGAGAAAAGGGTCTGGTGCGTTCCACTGGGAGGGAGAAAGGTAGTGTGATAAGGGTAAGGTGGCGGCAGTCTGTTGAGATGGAAAAGGCATTGGGACAATATTAGAACTTAATTTTGTACTCGAAAGTGAAACAAACCTGGGGACATAGGACAAAAATCTTGGCTAGTGAGATGAGAAAGAAGTTACTGCGATTTTCAAAGGACAGAAAGAGGGACACAAGGAGAGCGCAGATTTTAGTCGAGAGACAATGACTAAAGTGTAGTTCCACAGCTGTCTTCACGAACCACTTGCTTCACACGTTATATTTGTGCAGGATTTGGCATGGGGCCAAGTACACATTAAGAAAACTCAGTAAATGTTCATTTCTTTTTTTTAACCCATCCCCACTATTGCGGAAGACTTGCCCTGGGACTACTGGCTACTTCATCAACCCCTGGGAGTTGTATTTTTGCTTCTCAGACTTTCCCCATAGAAAAGTCATTAAAAATATAATAGCCACGGATGTCTGGGAAATAGTAGCAGACAAACCTGGCAGAGAGGAAATCAGGAATGAAGTTGCTCTTTCTGAGCAAGGTTTCAGACTAACAATAAGACTCACAATGATTCTAGTGGCCACAGCCTCAGATCAATGTTCAATTTTCAAGGCTTCCCTTCTTACCATTAACTGGTCTCCTAATCTATGCTCCTATGCAGAAAGATATTCACCATATGTCTCATCACTTTAAATCATGAATAGAGTGACTTAAAAAAGAAGAAATTCTTTCCTAACTTAAAAAAGTGGCCTGTATTTATCCCATTGAGATATACTGTGAAGACTTGAAAATATGTTGATTAAAAGCCCTGCTGTTCTTTTCCTACAAAATTCTACCTCACCATTAATGTGTAATATTCTTATTATTAGAAACAGACCTCAAAACTTTAAAGACTAAAATATATTCTAGGATAATGTCTCCCCTTTTTTGCACCTTGTGAATTTTTCATCTAGAGGGAACTAAAAATGAACAAGCAATGAATCATGCACAGTTTGGAATGACTCAAAATTCTAAAGAATAGACATGCTAATTGTTATATATGTGGAAGTTTATGACCCAAACTGCTTTTTAAAAATCCACCAAATTCTACTTTACTAAGGTTCAAAGGGAAATTTAGAGCTAGAAGAGAAATATAAAGATAACATAATCTAACATTTTTACATGACAGATGAGAAAACGTAAAGAATTCAGTGAAGAAGTTTTAGATTTATAAATGTTAAAAATGTTATTTTGAACCATATGATTTCACTCACATGTGGAATTTAAGAAACAAAACAGATGAACATAGGGGAAGGGAAAGAAAAATAAAATAAGACGAAAACAGAGAGGGAGGCAAACCATAAGAAACTCAACTCTGGGAAACAAACTGAGGGTTGCTGGAGGGGAGGTGGGTGGGGGGATGGGTAACTGGGTGATGGCCATTAAGGAGGGCACTTGAAGGAATGAGCCCTGGGTGTTCTATGCAACTGATGAATCACTAAATTCTACCCCTGAAACTAATAATACAGTATATGTTAACTAATTTGAATTTAAATAAAAAATTTTAAAACGTGTTATTTTGAAATATTCATGGCTATATCTATATATACATATATGTACATATACATATATATAATTTAAAATATTTGGTTTTGAAATCTTCCTTCTTTTTAGGAAAAAAGGTTACATTGTTAATCACGTGAACGTGAATTGCATGCAGCCAGTAATATGTCTTCTTACTTGAAATGGCTGTTCTGTGAGATCCTATCTGGCTGAGCCTGGCACACACTTAACTATAGCAAGCTTATAAAAACACAATACCAAATCTACGTACCTGTGTAGTTTGAAAAGAGGAGAAAATGCTTAGAGTGGGGCACAAGTATTTGTGGAAGAGAGGAAAAGAGATGAAATGAACTGATGCATTTTTGCGGCAACGTGAAGTACAAGCAAAACCCTCCTATGTCACTTAGGAATTACAGGGAGGAAAGTACTTCTATGTTTTGCGGGTAACCACAAGGACATTAAAGAGGAAAATTTTCAGGACTTTAGGAGGCAGGTTCAATTTTCCCTCATATGTTTCTTTCCAACTTTTCATTAACATACCCATGAATATAGTTGGTTTTGTTTTTAAACTTGAAGTAGTTCAGTAAACCTAGAAGACCCTAGGCCAAATTTGGGGTACAATTTTCACTAAAACAGTGTGAAGGGAGATGCGGGCACTATATAGCAATTGCTCCCACCCTCAAACCAAAACCAGTTTGGAAGGAGATGGAACATACTTCAACTGACCTTGCATTTCATACTTCAGCTATCTCCAAGATGCGGTAGCGAACATGAGCACATTCTCCCAAGTCCACGGACATAGAGCTGTCTCATACTCTCCACCACAGCCTAGACTGCAAGCGAAGGAGTGGACCCTAGAATGGGATGTAAAAATACATGCAATCGAGACAAAGTGTATTTGTACATTTCAATGTATAATTTCTGTCAAAGGGCAATTTGCATTTCTGAATTATCAATGTGCTTTTCTCTTTACCTTCTGAGATACAGGACTTTCACCTTAGTCTTCCCGAAGTAACTATTTTCCTGCGTTACAAGAAACCCAAACAGAAAAACTGGGGTATTATCAACTGTTTCATCCAAACATAGAATTTTGTAGCAAGATGATAAATACTCTTGCAAGTCAGTCACTTCATAAGGTTTTACATCAGAAAAATGAAAGCTCTTCTGGGTCCCGGGGTGGGGGGGGGGTGGAGAAAGAAAGACAGAAGGCACTAGATTATATTATAAATATTATTATAATATGGCCACTGAATTGAATGCAAAAGCCAAAAAACTTGAAGTTGAAATTGACATATTTCTAAAAATAAAGTGTTAAACTAGCTCTATGAACCTCAGTTACATGAACAAAGCCTGCACTTGAGGTTAGTGGATTGGAGTTAAAGAAGTAAAGTTCTTCTTTCCCAAGGTCCTTTGACCACATCCCACAAGTGTGACTAGGAAGTGTGGTGACTTTAAATTTTAGTCACAAACTCAAAAGCATCAGAAATAAAACTTACTTTACTTTTCTACAAATCAACTCAATATCTATTTCAAGTTCCCATTCCACCAGGAGCCAGTCAAGGGAGGGCTGGCCCCCTTCGCCCCTTTACGGTTCTTGATGTAGCACCAAGGTGAAAGGTAGGACATCTGTTCCTCAGTGTTGACAACCCACATAGAGGCCAGCTTAGATATTCATCATCAAGTCTCGTCCTCAGGGCTTGGACATCATCAACCCAAACAAGGTGACAATGAGACGTGACGGCCACCCTAAGGCACGGGCATTCTGGACACTTTCTCTACCTGTGGGCCTAGACCCACTCGCCAGTCTTTCCTTCTCTAGACAGATGCCATTTCCCAGAACTCTTCTAATGAGACAGGATACAAGGACCCTATACAGAACTTCCAGTGATGATGTCCTCATTTTCCAACTCTGGAGTATTTTTCTCTTGAGAGGAGTAGCAGAAAATATCTTACCACCAGTGCTCAAACATTTTCTCTGTATCTCAGCATTTCCCTAAAGACCTTAAGCTTTTCACAGACAGATTCCATAGCTATAAGAAATAAATTATTTCTTTTTACCCTGTCACATCCCTTTCCTGAGCCAAGGAGTGCAGATTGGCCTAAATGTTTGCATGCTGAAACAATAAAGGGGCACAAAAAGAAATATGGGTCAGATGGAGAATTGTCTCTAAAATGACATCCGCATAATACTAACATTTTCATTTTTTATTAACTGTAGATTCTCTTTTTTATCCTAACGTTATGGGAGAAAGATTTTTTAGTTTCCATATGAGTCTTTGTATTTCTTTGACCTTTTACAATTAATTTCTAGGATAGTTACATTTTTTTCTTAATTTTATTATGTTATGTTAGTCACCATACAATACATCGGATACTTATATTTTAGAAAATGTGTTCTTTGAAAGTTATGTTTCGAGGAATAAAATGAGGTTGTTTTTATAGCTAGTATACCACTTATTTTATATTATTGTTTTTTTTTTTTAAGTGGGCTCCACACTAGGAGCTTGAAATCACAACCCTGAGATGAAAACCTGAACTGAGATCAAGAGTTGGCAGCTTAACCACCTAAGCCCCCCAGGTGCCCCATATACTACCTACCTTAAAAAGAGGTACAGTCCATCTCATTTCCAAAAACTATCTACTATTAATCCATTATTAATTATATTATTCAAACTCTCTGAAAACTTATTCTTTCCTGCTTGAACTGCTACACTGTTAGGGATCTTTTCATTGCAAATAACAAACCCAATTTAAAGTAGCACAATTCATTAAAAAAAAAAAAAAAGAACTAGTGAACTAATATAACTTGAATTGCCAAAATACAAACTTCTTCAGCAAAGGCTGGATCTCAGGGTTTAAGTGATTTGTACTGTCTTTCTTATTCTCTTAGCTTTACTTGCCCGAATTCATTCCTCTCTCAGGCTCTGTCTATTCAGCAACAAGAAAGCTCCTGGGAAATCCAGACTTAGGTGGTTCATGCATGCTGCCATCAGAGGGATCTCTAGAGACACTCTTTCTTTCTCCCAGCACCATGCCAAGACCAGATAAAGGATTCTGACTGACCTAGTTTAGGTAAATTGCCCAACTCTGGCCAATCCTTGGGTTAGAAAGATAAGCCACTCTGGTCCGTTGAGGTCACCTGCCATCTCTGGTCAGGTTTCACACTGATCTTGAGCAAATCTTGAGTCAGGAATTCCATTGAGAGTAATTTATCAAGGACCAGCTTCCAGGAGAAAAGAGTAAAGGAGTGGGGAAAGCCAAACAGGGAGGGAAAGAAGCCTACAATTACCAAAGCCGGATAAGGGAGCTCTGGAGCCTAAATTACACCTCCAAGTTTGTCCTCCTCAGGCGAAGGGACCAGGACAAGGCAGACCCAATGCCCAAGCGCTAGCCTCGAAGGGGCTCAGGAGCAGAGCTTTAGCAGCTAAGCGCACAAAAGCTGGGGATGGACTCACAAAACTGGTCAAAAGGAATCCAAAGAAATCTGAGTGGGGCGTCAAGCGTCCGCTAAACTTGCCCAGTCCTGTATGGCCAAGATGCCGCCTCCTGACGGACACCACCAAAACATTCTGATGGGTTGGGGGAGGGGGAGTTCCCAAATGAAGCGATGTGGGGCAGAAAAAAGAGATGCCTACTCTATTTTTCAAATCCTGAGTTGTGAATGTTAAATTTTCCTGCAATTGTAGTATTTTGTCTATTTCTTTTTTCCTCCTAATAATTTTTTACTCTATATGTTGATATATTTTAGTCATTGCATAAGAATTTATGATTGCTATAACTCGATTGTGCAATGTAGTGTACACAATAGAAATTACCTTTCTAGCCTTTCAATATTTTCCCTAACCCTTGATATGTACATGGTTTGAAATCATTAATGGCATCTCTTGTTTTCAACTTACCTTACGAATCTTTGTCCAATCTCTGTTTAAAATTTGTGGGTTTTTTAGAAGTTCCCCTTGAAAACAGCACAGAGATCCTGTTTTTTAACCTCCTCACTTGGCAAAACTTTGTTTTAATTGGGAAGTATAACCCATTTAAATTTATTATCAGAACTGATATCATCTTATTTTACAATCTTTGGTTGTGCTTTTTTTTTTTTTTCCTTTTGGCAGGTTTTTATGTCACTTCCTCTGTTTTCTGTCATTGCTATTTGGGTTGATTTTATCTTCTGCTGATTTGGAAGATTTCAGTCCTGTTTTAAGTTATATTGTTACTCTGCTTAAAAATCATTCTTTTCCATTGTTTGCTGACTTCCACATAACATTTTTTTAAATGCAATTAGCTATCTTTTTACTTTCTCCCAGTTAGCATTCTCCTCACCGATTCATAGTCTTCATTCATATTATCTGGACATTTAGGCCCACTTTATTGTGACTTAGTTTTATATATAATTTTAATATTATTCTTTTTAAAGAACTATTTCTGACATCTGCATTCATTTTTTATAACCAAACATACAACAAATTATTTCAACCCAGTGTGATGGTTCATTTTATGTGTTAAGTTGACTAAATGAGGGGCACCTGGGTGGCTCAGTTGGTTAAGCGACTGCCTTTGGCTCAGGTCATGATCCTGGAGTTCTGGGATCGAGTCCCACATCAGGCTCCTGGCTCAGCGGGGAGCCTGCTTCCCCGTCTGACCCTCTCACCTCTCATGCTGTTTCTCACTCTCTCTCTCTCTCTTGCTCTCTGTCAAATAAATAAATAAATAAAATCTTTTAAAAAAAAGTTGACTAGATGACAAAGTGCTCACATAATGATGCATTTGATGAACACTCTTATGGGTAGGTCTGGAATGGTGTCTCTGGATGAAATTAACATTTCATTCAGTAGCGTAAGTAAACCAGAGTGCCCTCACCAATGCAGGTGCACCTCATCCAATCCACTGAAGACCTAAATAGAAGAAAAAGATTGATTAAGGGAGAATTCATTCTCATTGCCTAGTTCCTTCAAGTTGGGATATCAGTCCTCTTCTGCTTTAGGACTTGGACTTACTTGGACTAGAACATGCAGCATCAGCTCTCCTGATTCTCAGGTTTTCAGACTCAGACTGAAACTGTACCAGGGCCTGGATCTCCAGCTTCCTGACTGCAGATCTTGGCACTTCTCTGCCTTCATAATTACACAAGCCAATTTTTCATTCTATGTATTATATATAGAATATAATATATATTATATAATCTTATATAATATATAATAATATATATTATATAATCTTCAGTTGGTTTTGTTTCTCTGGAGAACCCTAATGCACTTACTTTTATGTTTGAATTATTTCAATGTACACTATAAGTCCATTTACATATATATTTGTATATAAACACTTAAATGTGTTTAAATTTTGATTAACTTCACAGTCATCTGAAATATGTCTTCAGGTAATTTTTTAAAATAAAAAATATGTAGATAGTGTGTTTTCTGAGCCATTATATATATATTCCAAGTGTCCTTGTGTTGCCTTTGCAGATAAACAAAAACTTGAGTGGATATAAAATTCTTGGGCAACAGTTTTATCCCTTTAAAATTCTGTAGAAAAGAATGCCTTATAAACTGATATTTACTACTGTGAAAGAAAATTCTCAAGTCTGCTGACTTTTGTTTCATAGGTAACATGTTTTATTTCAAAATGATTATATTTAAAATTTTTTAAATTCTTTTGCTTTATCCTTAAAATGGAAATTTTAGCTAAGATATGCTTCTCTCTCCATTAATTTTCTTTGTAACATGGTAAGTCTTTTATTTTATTTTTTGAGAGAGAGAGAAAGCAAGCAGGGAGGAACAGAAGGAGAGGGAGAGAGAGAGAGAGAGAGACTCTCAAGCAGGCTCTACACCCAGTGTGGAGCCCCACACAGGGCTCAATCTCACAACCCTGAGATCATGACCTGAGCCAAAATCAAGAGTTGGACACTTAACCAACGAGGTCACCCAGGTGCCCACATGGTAAGTCTTTTAAACCAACATAGTGTTAGGGTATCTCTTTTTCTGCTCAGAAAGGCATTGGTTGGCTGATTGGTTGGTTGTTTTTTTCCAATTTTTAATCCTTGATTTTTACTTCTGATTTCCTATTCTGAAAACCTATATTTTTTTTCTTTTTTCTTATTTTTGGAGAAAAGCAGACTGAGACACACAGGACCTCATTTGGCTGTGTCTGGAGTCTTGGAAGCTTGGCTACCTGACATTCTCTTACAAATGGACCTCAAGAGCTTGTTTGGAGGTTCTAGTGGCAGAATGCAGCTACTCCTATACCCTTGACCAAAAAATGGTCCTCCTCTATCAGGGAAAGTCCTAGTGTTAGACTGAGCACGCAGCTTCCAGAAGGATGCACACATGGAGTGGTGAGGGAGGACAGGGACACCTGCCTAGCCAACCAGATCAGCCAAATCAACCTTGGTGATTAATGAGGTGACAGATGTCCCAGCCAGATGGCCCTCACATCCTGCAAACCTATAACTTTTAATATGGATCATTGTTCTCTACCCTTTATATCTACCTCTTTTCTTCCATATTTTTTTTTCCTGCGTTTACATTCTAGGAAAATTTTTTCAAGTCATTCTGCCATATCATGGATTAAATTTCCTATTAAATCGAGTCTGCTTTTATTGACTACCTTATTGATTTTAATTCTACTGGATTTCTCATTTTCTTGACAATTTCCTCATCTGAGGCAGCTGATTTTATGTTTATCACATTTTCCCAGCACATTTCACAGTGTTATCTCTTTAGACTAATTTGTATTCTATTCTTCAGTTTTATGTTGCAACTTCATAAAGACTATCTTTTGTGGCATTTTAATGATTTTACCAAAAAGTTTTCCAAAACATTTTCCTGGTTCTAGTAGTAAATCATCTCGAAATACGCAATCCTTCTAAATTTTCAGGGGTAAAAATGGCTTCTTCTTGTCTTCATTTTTCTTTTAAAAGCACACATTAAGGAGCACCTGGGTGGCTCAGCCAGTTAAGCATCTGCCTTCAGCTGAGGTCATGATCCTGGGGTCCTGGGATGGAGCTCTGTGTCAGGCTCCCTACTCAGTGAGGACTGCTTCTCCCTCTCTCTCTGCCCCTCCCCCCGGCTTGTGCTCTATCTCTCTTTCTCTCTCTCTTGCAAATAAATAAATAAAATCTTAAAAAAAAAAAAAAGCACATCTTAATTTTTTTTTTTTCTTTTCCCTCATTAATTCCATTGAACAATGAAGAGTTTTATCCAGGCCTTATAAATGCCAACAGTCAGAGTCTTACTTGCCCATAATCTTACCTCAGTCTCTGGTGTTAATAGAATTCTCTTCTTAGGCTATTTCTGGGACACAACTTGATATGCAAATGTACTGGTTTAATCTTCTTATCTTATAGGCCTGAGCTGGGGTCTTCTGAGACCCAGACTGCCAATTTCTTTGACCCTCTCATCCCACAGAATACACAAAATCCACAACCCAATGTTCTCTCAATGTTTACTCTAAATGAGTTCATTTTCTTTCAGGACTATATTTCTTTGTACACAATGAGCCACTGTTGTTCTTGCTAGTCCACTGCCTAGCATGCTCACCAAAACTCCATACATCCTGTCTTATTTCTACATGGTTACATAAAGATTGCAGTTTCAAAATGGATCTATGAAGATGGGTACAAATGAAGCAAGAAAGAGATTGGGATCACAGTAGGAATCATCCTCTCGGTGCCTCAAAAATAATTCCTGGGTTATAGAGAGATAGTCCTCCCCACTTTTTATCCATTGCCACAGAACCTTTTTTTTTTTCTTTTGAGAGGGAAGCAGATAATAGGTTTCTCTACCTACTTTCAAGGAAATAAGTTAATTCCATTTCAGGAAGAAAAAGAATAAAGAACAAACAAAACAAAACCACCCCCACTGGCCATAAATTATGGGCATGACCATTAATTGTAATTACTCTTTGAATAACTTAAAAAAACCCTGTCAGGCTTAGTTTTCATTGTTATGAGTTTTTATTTTTTTACTGTGTCTTCATAAATATTTTTGTGAGAAATTCAGAGAGTTACTGAAACAATACCTGTTAGCCAGATGTCATTTAAATTTACAACTCCAGTTCAGTATTTAAAGTAGTACTGAAAAACTAATTTATTTTATTTCTTTTTCTTCTTGTAGAGCAATGATAATAGCCACCACTTGCTGGATGTTTATTATCAGGGAGGCACTGTGGTAAGCTCTTTATGGAAACTTTTTCTAATTCTCATGACACTAAAAGGTAATTGCTACTAATCTTACTTTTCATCAAGAAATTAAAGTTCAAGTTGGAGTAACTTGCCCATATCATACGGCTAATAAGTTGTAATACAAAGGTTCATAATTGGCCATAATCAGATGGCTTTGACTCCAAGCTCCATACTCTTTTTTTTTTTTTTAATTTTTATTTTATTTATTTGACAGAGAGAAAGACAGTGAGAGAGGGAACCCAGGCAGGGGGAGTGGGAGAGGGAGAAGCAGGCTTCCCACCGAGCAGGGAGCCCCATGAAGGGCTCGATCCCAGGACCCTAAGACCATGACCTGAGCTGAAGGCAGACGTTTAATGACTGAGCCACCCAGGCGCCCCAAGCTCCATACTCTTGCTTCCATAGTGATAGCGCCATCTAGAAAAGTATCCTGTAGTTATAAGAACACAACCACCACCGCTGCCACTACAACTGAACTTTTTCTTGCATGTAAATTTTAGTATAACAAGCATTTTTATAGAAGGTCCACACAAATTGCCAACGAATCTCACTAGTAATATATATGGGAGAAAATGAGAAAGCAATTGATAGTACAACTAATTGAGGTGAATCAACGCAAAATTTCTGATCCATCATTAATGGCTACATAGAGGTAGGTTTGATCTAAGTCTGTGATGCTGGTGCTGATGGTAGAGATAGTATTTTTTTTCAATGCATCACGTCATTAAATGAGTTATTTCCTGTATTCAACTTCCTTCCTTCAGCAGGATTTAAGCTTGTTGATAAAAAGATGTGAACTGTTTGAGGGAGTACAGTTTACTATCCACATCCTTTCAGTTAAAACCCAAATTTAGAGTTATTGGGAATGAATGATTGAGTCTTCTCTATGAAACTGTAAAATAGATTATTTTGTAGAATAATGGATTTTAGAAGAGCAGCTCTTTAACTCTTTACCACTTCTTTGTTACTGGTTTTTAAAAATCTAAACTCTAAACAACTTCCACAGTATTGTTGTAAGAGTTTGAATTCCAATCTTAAGTATGTCATCAGTGTTTTATAAGAGGGAGGCTGGAAATAAATATTCCACTTAAAATGAGGATAAGCATGTGTTGTTCTGAATCACAGTTCCATACGGTGTGGTAGGTCTTTAGATAGAAGGGATCTTAACTGGTGAAAGCCTCATTTCACCTGTGACTAAACTATAATCCAAAGGGGTCAAACAGATATATCAGGAATAAAATAGGGATATCACTATTGACCCTGAAGACATCAGAAGGTAATAAGGAAACAACTACATATGCATAAATTTAACAACCTAAGTGAAATAGATCAATTCCTGAAAAAATGCAGATTACCACAACTCACCCAGTATAAAAGAGTTTAAATAGCCCTCTAACTATTAACAAAATTGAATTCATAATTTTAAAACTTCAAAAAAAGAAATATCTTAGCTCAGAAGATTTCTTCAGAGAATTTTACCAAAAAATTGAAAGGAGAATTAACACCAATTCTACCCAATTTTTCCAGCAAACAGAAGAGAAAGGAAGGTTTCTTAATCTATTTTATGACGTTAGTATTAACCTGATACCAAAACCAGACAAAAACAGTACAAAAAAGAAAACTATACATGAATATCTTTCATGAATATAGATGTGAAAATTTTAACAAGTAGATTCAATAATATCTAAAAAGAATTATATACCATTACAAAGTGGGATTTATTTCTGGGGTCCAAGTCTGCTTCAATATTTAAAAATCAAACAATATAATTCACCATATAAAAAACTAAAGAAAAAAAATCACATGATCATATCAAATGATGCAGCAAAATCTTTTGGCAAAATTCAACACCTATTCATGATAAAAATAAAAAATAAGGAAAATGGAATGGAGAACTTCCTCCACTTCATAAACAGCATCCATAAAAAGCCTAAAACTACTATCATACTTTATGGTTGAAGACTGAATGCTCTTTTTCTCAGATGGGGAAAAAGGATCCCACTCTCACCACATTTATTCAACATAATGCTATAAGTTCTAGCTATTGCAGTAAAGCTAACAAACAAATAAAAGGCATACAGTCCAAAAAGGAAGAAATAAAAGTCTCTATTTGCAGATAAGATTTTTTACATAGAAAATCACAAGGGCCCTACAAAAGAACTCCTGTAACTAATAAGAAAGTCCAAAAAGGTCACAGACTACAAAATACACTTTAAAAAATCAATTGTATTTCTATATACCAGCAATGACTACATGGACACTAAATTAAAAATATAATGCAATTCACAATCACTCAAAAAAATAAAATATTAGGTGTAAAATAGGTGCAGGATGTATATGCTTAAACAACCAACTGGCGGGGCGCCTGCGTGGCTCAGTCGTTAAGCATTTGCCTTCAGCTCGGGTCGTGATCCAGGGTCTTGAGATTGAACCCCGCATCCGGCTCCCTGCTTGGCAGGAAGCCTGCTTCTCCCTCTCCCATTCCCACCGCTTGTGCTCCCTCTCTCGCTGTGTCTCTCTCTGTCAAATAAATAAATAAAGTCTTTAAAAAAAAAAAACTGGCAAGGAAAGAAATCAAAGAGCTAATATATGGAGAGACACGTTGTATTGATGGATGGGAAAACTCAACATTGAGTAAATATGTCAATTCTCCCCACATTAATATAGAAGTTTAATATAATTTCTATCAAAATCCTAGCAAACCTTTTAGTAGATACAGACAAAATTATTCTAAAATAAAATGGAAATATAAAGAAACTAGAAAAACAAAAATGAAAGGACAAAATTACTCTAGAAATATATACGAAAAAGCAAAAGAATTGGAACAGTTAAAAGAATTTTGAAAAAAAATGCAGATTTTTTCCAGTGGAAGGAACCAGTCTACCCAAGTTCAAGACATTGTAGAGCTAAAGTAATCAAGATTGTGAGAATTGGCAATGGGATAGGCACACACAGGGCAATGGAACAGAATAGAGAACTCAGAAATAAACTCACAGAAATATGCTCAGCTGATTTTTGAGAAAGGTGCACAAGCAATTCAAAAGCAAAAAGATAGCCTTTTCAAACTGTCGTGCTAGAGCAATTACACATCCATAGGCATAAACAAACAAATAAAAGAAAAAACTCTCCTCAGTTAAAAATTAACTCAAAATGGATCATGAACTTAAATGTAAAATGTAAAGTATAAAACTTTTTTTTAAACATGAAAGGAAATCTTTGGGATCCCAACTAGGCAAAGAAGTCTTAGACTTGACACCAAAAGCGTAATCTGTGAAGGAAAAAATGTACTTTGGTGTTTATCAAAATTCAAAACTTCTGCTCTCAAAGATGCACTTAAGAGGATGAAAAGCCAAACTGCTGCCTGGGAGCATCTATTTGCAAACCACATGGGCAACAAAGGACAAAGTATCTAAAATAGAGAACTCTCAAAACTCAAAATAAACAATCCAGTTAGAAAATGGACAAAAGACATGAACAGAAACTTAACTGAAGAAGATAAACAGATGCCAAGCAAGTACATAAAAATATGTTCAACGCCATTAGCCCTTAAGAATGTACAAATTAAAACCACAATGAAGTATTATAACACACCTATGAGAATGGCTAAAATAAAAAATAGTGACAACACTAAATGCAGGTCAGAGTGTGAAGAAACTGGAGGACTCAAATATCACTGGTTGAAATGTGAAATGGTACAGCCATCCTGGAATGCAGTTTAGGAGTTTCTTAAAAAATTAAACATGCAGGGCGCCTGGCTGCCTCAGTTGATAGAGCATGCTACTCTTTTTTTTTAGAGAGAGAAAAAGAGGGAGTGCACACGCAGGAGAGGAGGGGCAGAAGGAGAGGGAGAAAGAGAGTCTTAAGCAGGCTCCACCCTCAATGCCGAGCCCAACATGGCGCTCCATCTTAGGAACCTGAGACCATACCTAAGCCGAAATCAAGAGCTGCAGGAACAACAGACTGAGCCCCCCAGGGGCCCCAAGCATATGACTCTTGAACTCAGGGTTATAAGTTCAAGCCCCATGTTAAGTGTGGAGATCACTTAAAAAGAAAATCTTAAAGAAAAATAAAATAAAAGTTAAAAAAAAGTTAAAAGTTAAAAAAAAATTTTAAAAAGTATCCAAAATCTATAAAGAACTTATCAAACTCAACACCCAAAGAACAAATGATCCAATCAAGAAATGGGCAGAAGACATGAACAGACATTTTTCCAAAGAAGACATCCAAATGGCCAACAGACACATGAAAAAGTGCTCAACATCACTTGGCATCAGGGAAATCCAAATCAAAACCTCAATGAGATATCATCTCACACCAGTCAGAATGGCTAAAATTAACAAGTCAGGAAACGACAGATGTTGGCAGGGATGTGGAGAAAGGGGAACCCTCCTACACTGTTGGTGGGAATGCAAGCTGGTGCAGCCACTCTGGAAAACAGTATGGAGGTTCCTCAAAAGGTTGAAAATAGAGCTACCATACGATCCAGCAATTACACTACTGGGTATTTACCCCAAAGATACAAATGTAGGGATCCAAAGGGGTACATGCACCCCGATGTTTAAAGCAGCAATGTCCACAATAGCCAAACTGTGGAAAGAGCCAAGATGTCCATCGACAGATGAAGGATAAAGAAGAGGTGGTATATATATACAATGGAATATTATGCAGCCATCAAAAGGAATGAGATCTTGCCATTTGCAACGACGTGGATGGAACTGGAGGGTGTTATGCTGAGTGAAATAAGTCAATCAGAGAAAGACATGTATCATATGACCTCACTGATATGAGGAATTCTTAATCTCAGGAAGCAAACTGAGGGTTGCTGGAGTGGTGGGGGGTGGGAGGGATGGGGTGGCTGGGTGATAGACATTGGGGAGGGTATGTGCTATGGTGAGCATTGCGAATTGTGCAAGACTGTTGAATCTCAGATCTGTACCTCTGAAACAAATAATACAATATATGTTAAAAAAAAAAAAAAAAGAAGAAGAAGAAGAAGATAGCAGGAGGGCAAGAATGAAGGGGGGAAATCAGAGGGGGAGACGAACCATGAGAGACGATGGACTCTGAGAAACAAACTGAGGGTTCTAGAGGGGAGGGGGGTGGGAGGATGGGTTAGCCTGGTGATGGGTATTAAAGAGGGCACGTTCTGCATGGAGCACTGGGTGTTATACACAAACAATGAATCATGGAACACTACATCAAAAACTAATGATGTAATGTATGGTGATTAACATAACAATAAAAATTTTAAAAATTTTAAAAATGTAAAAAAAATTAAACTTGCAACTGACATATGACCTAGTAATTATACTCCTGGGCATTTATCTCAGAGAAATGAAAATTTACATTCACACAAATACCTATACAAAAATGTTTATAGGAACTTTATTTGCAACAACCAAAAAGTAAAAGCAACCCAGATGTCTTTCAATGGGTAAATAAGCTGAAACATCTATACCACAGATTACCACTCCACAATATAAAGGAATGAACTATTGACACATTCCTAAAAAGTATAATTTTTTAAGAAGGATAATAAAGAAATATTATGAACAGCTTTATGATCATAAATTGAACAACTTAGATGAAATGGCAAATTCTTTACAAGACATTAACTACTAAAGAGAAATAGATAACCTGAAGAGTCTCATATGTATTAAAGAAATTGAATTTGTAGGGGTACCTGGGTGGCTCAGTTTGTTAAGCAGCAGACTCTTGATTGCAGCTTAAGTCATGATCTCAAGGTCATGAGATGGAGCCCCACGGAGGGCTCTGCACTGTGTGTGGAACCTGCTTGGGATTCTCTCTCTGCCTCTCCCTCTGCCCCTCCCCCACTCACTCATGCAGGCTCTCTCTCTCAAAAAAACAAAATAAATAAATAGAAATTGAATTTGTGGTTTAAACCCTTCTTACAAAGAAAACTCTGGGTGCAGAAGGCTTCACTGGTGAAGTCTATGAAGCATTTATGAAAAAAAATAATACCAATTCCACACAAATACACACACACACAAAAAAAAAAATCAAAGAAGAAGGAACACTTTTCAACTCATTCTAAAGTGCTAGCATTACCCTGAAGCCAATACCAAAGATACTACAAGACAAAACTACTACAGATGGATATCCCTCATGAACATAGATGCCAAAATTCTACACAGATTTTTAGCAAATTGAATTCAATAGTATATAAAAAGATGATATATAATAACAAGTGAGATTCATGCCAGGAATGTATGGTTCATTTAACATTCAAAAATCAATGCATTTCAATACATTAATAAACTAAAAAAGAAAAACCATATGACCATCTCCTTGATGCAGAAGAAAGCATTTGATAAAATCCAACACCTATACATGATAAAAAAAAAAAATCCCTGCAAAATTGGATTAGAGGGCAACTTTCTAAGCCTGATGTAGGACATCTATAATACCTACAACAAACATCATTTCCTTAAAATCAGGAAGAAGACAATGATGTCTGCTGTCACAACTTCTATTCAGCATTGTTTTTGTTTTTAAGATTTATTTGTTTATTTTAGAGAGAAAGAGCACGAGTGGGGAGAGGGGCAGAGGGAGAGGGAGACGAACATACTCATGCTGAGCACAGAGCCCAAAACGGGGCTCAACGTGGGGTTGGACAAGGGGCTGGACATGGGTGCTTGATGCAGGGGCTTGGTGGGGGCTCGACACCAGAACCCTGAGATCAGGACCTGAGCCAAAATCAAAAGAGGGATGCTTAACCAACTGAGCCACCCAGGCGCCCCTCTATTCAATGTTGTGCTGGTGATTCTAGTCAGTACAATCAAGCAAAAAAAGTAAATAAAAGGCATCTGGATTAAAAAAAAAAGAAATAAAACCTTTTATTCACAGAGGATATAATCATCTATGTAGAAAATACAGTGAAATCTACCAAAAAAAAAAAAAAAAGCCCCTACTAGAAGTAAAAAGTGAGTTTATCGAAGTGGTAGAATGCAAGACGAATAAACAAAAATCAATTGTAGTTCTATAAACTAGTATTGAAAAATTGAAATTAAACATTAAATATTTTAAGTACAGTTTAAATATCATTAAAAATATAAATACTTAGGGGGGCACCTAGGTGATTAGCTGGTTAAGTGGCTGACTTTTGATTTTCCCTCAGGTCGTGATCTTGGGGTCCTGGGATTGAGCTCCAACTCAGGCTCCGTGCTCAGTGCAGAATCTGCTTGAGTTTCTCTCTCCCTCTCTCTGTGCCCCTCCCCTCTCTTGCACACACACACACACTCTCTCTCTCTCAAATAAATAAATAAAATCTTTAAAATATATATATGTGTATATACTTAGGGATAAATCTGACAAAAAATGTGAAAGTTTAAAACATTGAAAATTACAAAGCATTGTTGATAAAAATTAAAGATTTTCTAAATAAATGGAGACATATACCTTATTTATGGGACAGAACACTCATTATTAACATACTGATATTCCGGGGCGCCTGGGTGGCTCAGTCGTTAGGCGTCTGCCTTCAGCTCAGGTCATGATCCCAGGGTCCTGGGATCGAGCCCCGCATCGGGCTCCCTGCTCAGCGGAAAGCCTGCTTCTCCCTCTCCCACTCCCCCTGCTTGTGTTCCCTCTCTCTCTGTGTCTCTCTCTGTCAAATAAATAAATAAAATCTTTAAAAAAAAAAAAAAAAAAAAAACATACTGATATTCCCCAAATTGCCCTGTAAATTTAATGGGATCCCAAATCCTAGTATACTAATTGTAGAAAGTGACAGCTGGTTCTAAAATTCATACAGAAACTCAAAGAACCTAAAATAGCCAAAATATCTCTGAAAAGGTAGAAGAAAGTTGGAAGGCTAGCACTACTTGATTTCAAGATGTATTATAAAGCTAAAATAGTTAAAGTGTGATATTATCATAAAGACAGAAAAAAGATCAATAGAAAAAATAAAGACTCCAAAAATAGACCATATAAAGACAATTGATTTTTGACAAGTTGTGAAGGCAGTTCAGTGGAGAAAAAGTAGTCTTTTCAACAAATGATACTGGAGCAATTGGATACACATACTTTAATAAAAGAGAAAAAGGACTTCAATCCATGTTTTGCACCGCTATATGCAAAACTTAACCGAAAAATGTATCATAGATCTAAATTTAAGCTTCAAATTACCAAAGTTTTAGAAGAAGGCATAGAAAATCTTTATGAGTTTGAATTAGGCAAAGAATTCCTGGATACAATGCTGAAATCACAATGCAGTAAAAAAAAAATTTGATAAATTAGACTTCATCAAAATTTGAACCTTCTGCTCTTCAAAAGAGGATGAAAAGATAAGCTTCACAGACTGGAAGAAAATATTTGCAAATCATATATTTGATACAAGAGTTCTATCCAGAATATAAATCTCTCAAATTCAATAATAAGGAAACAAACAACCCTCTAAAAATGGACAAAATATTTGAACATACATTTCATCAAATGGCAAATAAGCACATGAAAAGATGCTTGTCATCATTAGACATTAGGGTAATGCAAAAAATCACAGTGAGATACCACCATACATACCAATTAGAGTGATTAAATGAAAAAGACCATCCATACCAAATGTAGCAAGGGCATGATGGATCTAAAACTCTCATAAACTGCTGGTGGGATTGTAAATATCTTCCTTGGGAGAACAGATTGCTGTTTCTTAAAAAGTTATACATATGCTGACCATATGCGCCAGCCATTTCACTCCTGGGCATTTACCCATGAGAAAAGAAAGTATATGTCTACATAAACAGTTATACACAAATGTTTTAGCAACTTTATTTGTATAGCCCCAAACTGTAAACAACCCAAATGTTTACCAACAAAGGAATGAATCAATAAGTTGTGGTATATCTATATAACAGAATCCTACCCAACTATGAAAGGAATGAACTGCTGATACACAGAACGTGAATTTTAAGATGATCATGCTGAATGAAAGAAGCCCAATATAAAGAGAGTACACACCGAATGATTCCATTTATATAAAACTCTAGGAAATGCCAACTAATCTATAGAGACAGAACAGATCAGTTAGGGACGGGGGAGTGAAAATGAGGGAGTACAGAAGGCCCTGAAGAAACTTTCAGGGGTGATATATATCGTCATTATCTTGATTGTGGTGATGATTTCACAGTGTATACACATAACAAAACTTATCAAATTGTATACTTTAAATACATGTGGCTAATTGTGTGTCAATTACTCAATAAAGCCATTTAAAAAGAATGTGTGTATGACTCAGTTCTGTCCAGCGAGAATCAAAGAAAAGGTTGTTGAAAATTTTGGGGAAAGTTCTCCTTTGATCTTAAAAAAGCCATAAGAACTTTCTCTCTCTCTCTTTCTTTCTCTCTGTCTCCCTCTCAGTGTCTCAGTGTGAAAAAGAGAATGTATGTTGTCCATGGTAACACTGGAAGCCATCTTTTGACCAAGAAGAAAGCCAGCAGGAGAAAACTGCTAACACAGAGACACGAAAACAGAAAGAAATGCCTCTGAGGGGAAGGGAGCCAAAGTCCTGATTGCATTGGATCTGAAGTCCTCTTTATCTAAGGAGTTCAACTACACAATCTAATAATATTCCATAATTGTTAAGTCATTTTGAGTTGGGATTCTATACCTTGCAGTGAAAAACATCTTAACCAAGATAAGCATATTCTCATTTGAGAACCACATTAACTATTTACAATATGCAATCAAGATGGAATTCTATTCCTGGAATTTAACTAAATTACATTTTTTTTAAAACTGTAGTCTATGTATATCTACTATGTGTCAGGTTTATAGGTGCTACAATATAGGGAATATCGGATGTTTATACCCTCCCAACATCTCTTTTTCCTTCTTTTAATTATAGCACTCCAATTTTCCCTTAGCAAAGAGCCTCTCTGGCACTCTTAGGTCATGTCTTTTAGTTGAGAGTTTTTTGTCATTAAGAGTAGACATATGATTCAAAGGGCATTGTAGGAAGATGGACAACTGAGCCCAGATCCCTGAAGCCCCCTCCCAACCCCCTCAAATACTTCTCCAAACAAGAACAAAGTTGGAGCAGGTAAGCAGGGGCACCTGGATGGGGCACTTGAGTCATAGATTCCATGGTCTTCTAAAGGAAAGATAAACCCTCACTCTCTTTTGTTTGGAGCATGCATAAAACAAAGGTCTGAATTTCATGGTCCCAGTGAAAGCTAGTCCTGGGAAACATATTAACACCTTCAGGAAAGAGCTACACAAGCTTACTTATGTGTTTCTTTGTTTGTTGTGGGAGTTGACCTAATCCAGACAGATACTATGGAGGAGATCTGTACCCATGAGACGAGTTGCTCCTGGCCCCTGAGACTAGGAAAGAGTCCTCCCTTGCACCTGGGGAGATCTAGAAGAAGAAAGACTTTTTTCCAAAGCCTCAGCTGGATGTTGACTATTGCCAGTTGCTTCACCACCAGCCCACAAGAGCAGAAACTTTCCCCCTTGCAAATTTGCCACTGCATAAAAGACCCTAACTACTTGACCCTTACTTATAGGTCAGTGTATACAAAGTTTGAGGTCTGAACAGGAAATGGAAAATAACTACTTGCCCTAGTAGTACCAACAAGCCAGAGAGGAAAACCAAGATAAACACTTCAAACAGGTGTTTCCCTGAAATAGAACTGTTGGCAGAGTCAGATGAAAACTTTTTTAAAAAGTAATAAAATCACTCAAGAAGATATAACCAAAATTTAAGAGATTAACAGTTAAATCTATGACAGATGTTATAACTAGAGGGAAAAAAACTATCATTTAAAAATATGTAATAACTCCACGTGTTTCTCACAGTGTGCACTTCTTGACTGAAGTAACTAAAATGAAATAACTAATAGAAATAACTGATTGAGAAACAAGACAGGATCATAGGGGAAGGGAGGGGAAAATGAAACACGACAAAACTAGAGAGGGAGACAAACCATAAGAGACTCTTAATCTCAGGAAACAAACTGAGGGTTGCTGGAGTGGAGGGGGGTGGGAGGGATGGGGTGGCTGGGTGATGGACATTGGGGAGGGTATGTGCTATGGTGAGCGCTGTGAATTGTGTAAGACTGATGAATCACAGACCTGTACCCCTGAAACAAATAATACATATGTTAATAAAAATTTAAAAAAAGAAATAACTGATTGAAATGCCACATAACATATTCTAAAAATTAATGCATTGCTGAGGTTGCATGAAAGTCAGAAATTCGTATGTTCTCAAAGCTGAAAACAGGAATGAACAGCTGAAAAATTGCCTGTGTAGGCCTTGTCACTATGTAAAAAGGAAAAAATTCTCTCCTGGGAATTCATAACCACTCACTTTATATGTGGAGGTCAAAAACACTTGAGTAGGGAATTTAATTTAAAGTGTTCCCAAACCAGGGCGCCTGGGTGGCTCAGTAGGTTAAACATCTATCTTTGGCTCAGATCATGATTCCAGGGTCTTGTGACCAAGTCGAAGGTCGTTGTCGGGCTCCCTGCTCAGTGGGGAGTCTGTTTCTCTTTCTCCCTCTGCCCCTCCCCCCACTCATACATGTGTTCTCTCTCAAATAAAAAAAATAAAATCTTTAAAAAAATAGAAAAAAAAATTTTTTTAAGTGTTCCCAAGCTAATAATATACCCAGAGTATAGACAAAAAGAAACATAAATATTCTTTGGAGTATTCAATTTTAATCTAAGCTTCAAAAAATTTCCAAAGATACAGTTTCAAGAAATGTAGACAATTGAATATTTTAAACGCAGTTGCTGTAGTAAATAGCAAATAAGATGTGGTTAAAGAGAGAACTGGTGAACTGGAAGATAAATCTGAAAAGAGAATCAGTAAACTGGAAGATAAATGTAAAGAAATTATTCAGAATGCACTAGGAAGAGACAAAGATATTAAGAGATATTGGAACATAAAAATGACAGTAATAACTTCATAATGGTATTTATAATATTATTAGCAATATTAGTCAATATTGGAAAACATAATAGATTAGGATTTTTCCAGAATATTCAAAGATATTAAATTCTAAGATCCGAAAAGCCCTATTAAAAAAAAAAAACAATAAAATTAAAGTCAGGCATTTAAAGTAGACCACATCTACATTCATCACAAGGAAATCAGAAAAAAGGAAAAGAAAAGAAAAAAATCAGAAAAGCAGCAATTAGGCTATTCCAGGCTGACTTTTCTAAAAGCAACAATGAAAACCACTTTGAAAAGAAAAAAGTGACTCAAATTGACTTTGATATGATTGTACCTCTATTCCAGACGCTGAAGGGCTGGTGTTGCTATTTTACAAAGTGACATTGAGCAGAGACCTGCAGGAAGTGAGGGAGTGCACCATATGGAGCATTGCCAAGTGTTTCAAGCATGGAAGACAGCGGATACATAAGATCCTGGCGGCAGTGTGGGGACTGTGCTTGGGGTGTTCAAAGGAGCAGCAATGGCAGATTTTCTGGGACATATTAGAGAGAGTAACCACTGGAGTGGAGATGAAATCAGAGAATCAGCAAACAACCAGATTATGAAGGATCTTTTTAGATCATCGTAAGGACTGTGGTATTTGTGTTGAGTGACTGAGGAAACCATTGGAAGATTTTGAACTGAGAAGTGACTTGATCTGACCAGGTGGATGAAATGCTTTAGAAATAATTTAGGTTCAAATCACCAAAAATTATTTTTCCATGGACCAACGTAATCTGGTACTTAGGAGGCTTTCTGCCGATCTAGTCTCTTGTAAGAATAGATAGATTCTCTTCCATATTTATAATCTCCATCTAACAGGCTTGTAAAAGGAATGGGATTCCTGAGTATTTAAGGTCACACCTGTATAATGATATTTCCAGGCATTGTACCATTCTATTCCCCACAACCACCCTTTGTCCCAGTCAGGATGAATTAATTGCAGGAGTCTGCATGCACCACTATAAACTGACCATTAAATTCTTTTTTTATAATAGTGACTTTGGACTTGTATTATGTTCTGGATATTCTGCCTTTTCTCCTCCAGATCCATTCTCTCTCTCCACTTCTCTCCATCTTGCTTTGTGCCTCTGGCTTCCATTTAAGTCATCTTAATGGGAAACACTGGAAATGTGTTGGGTAATATATTCTGTTGGCTCCCTCCCTGCCATGGGGTGAGCTGTTCGTGGCCAGTTCCTCAGTGAAGCGCCCAACTCTTTTCTAAAACTCTTCTCCTACAGCTACAAGCTCTTTCTTGGTTCTGGGCAACCGTTCTCTCTCCTTGTCTTTAAAAGTCTAGGAGTGGTAAAACCTCCCTTTTCTTGTTATCCCTGGGATGCTTTGCCATCACTTACTGGTTTCCCTTAACTTTGCCCCACCCCTGTCAATAATTTCTTCATTAAATTCTCCTTCATGACTCTGTTAGGTACCATCTGCTTTCTGTCCACATTCAGATTGTTCCACAGAGCAAGTTCAACCAGTTATATTTATCAACTTGGATTTTCTTTTTATATTCTGTACTTTTTTATTTTATGACATTATTTTTGAAAGTTCTACATTTTTATATTATTATTATATATTATTAAAAATAATAAATATGGACTCAATGATTTGTATGATATATATAACATATATATAACATATGTATCATACAATTTAATACAATGAACTAAATGTAATGGCCCAGGTACTAGAGAAGCAGATAAGAGGATCTTAGGCAACTTTGGCAGTCGGAAAGGGCCCCACTGAGAAAGTCAGTAGGACTTGGCCATCTCACTCTCCTGTTCAACTCAGGAACTGTGGGTCTCACTGCATGACAGCTTTGGGACCACCAGGGGCAGCTGCTCCCACTGTCACTCCCAACTGTCTTCAGGGCTCCCCTGCTTCCCCAGATCTAACGGCGTCTCCTGCAACTGTGCGGGCATGTACACTCAATACTCACACACTCAGAAAAGGTTGGCTGGAAGGACTATGTAAGTGTTGTTAAGACAATTCATTTACGTGAAATGACTGTACTTTTAAAGCGTACTGAATTGAAATTTTTTTTTAAGATTTTATTTATTTATTTGACAGAGAGAGACACAGCGAGAGAGGGAACACAAGCAGGGCGAGTGGAAGAGGAAGAAGCAGGCTTCCCGCTGAACAGGGAGCCTGATGTGGGGCTCAACGCGGGGCTCGATCCCAGGACCCTGGGATCATGCCCTGAGCTGAAGGCATATGCTTAACCAACTGAGCCACCCAGGTGCCCCGAATTGAAAGTTTTTAAAAATTGTTGAAACAGTGAAATAGTCAATAGATAAACAGCATTATTTGAATTTGTTCTTTAACAATTCCTGAAAATGTTTTCTACAGAAGTCTTGCTGCCAAAATGATGAATGGAGATCTATTATAATGGATATTACTCTTACAATGAGTTCTTCCAGATTTCTATAAAAGCTTGTCAGGAGAAATATATATGCAAGGACATGATTTTTCTATTAAAGATATATATATATAGAGAGAGAGAGAGAGAGATTATTAGATATATTAAAGGTATAAATATATATACAGGCATCAGACCATCACTTATGAATAGCTTTGACAGCTAGATATGGAATCTTTCAGGAAATAGTAACCTCCTTCTTAAAAACAAGTAATTGGCAGCTGTCTCAATGGGATGCCCATTAGCCAGTCTGATTTCACTCAAACCAGTTTTGTTGGCTTCAAGTAGCCTGACAAACCACCCTGGGTTGCTGGGGACTGAGGTGTCTTACACAAAGTCTTTCTATGCTAGAGCCAGAATAGTCCTGGGCAAACTGGGATGAGTTGGTTTTCTGGCTCCGTGTCTTTATGCAAATCAATAGAGGATATCTCTGTTATGAGTTGTGTCCCAACCAAAATTCATATGTTGAATTCTTAATCCCCAGTAGTTCAGAATGTGACTGTATTTGGAGATAGACTCTTTAAAGAGCTAATTAAGTTAAAATGAGGTTATTGGAGTAGTCCCTAATCCAATATGACTGGAGTCTTTACAAGAAAGGGAGATTGGGACACAGACACACTGAGGGACCCATGTGAAGACACAGGGAGAAGACAGTTACCAAAAAACTAAGGAGAGAAACTTCAGAAAGAACCAACACAGCCAACACCTTGTTCTTGGACTTGTAGCCTCCGGAATCATAAGAAAAATTAATTTCTATTGTTTAAACCACCTAGCCTGTGGTATGTTGTTATGGTGGCCCTAACAAACTAATAAAATCCTAATAGCTATCCTTGGTTTCAGTTTAGTGCATTTCAGCTGGTGATTAGAGTCTAATCTCCTCCGAAGCTTCTCTTCTCTTTGCTTCTCCTCCTCGCTTCTCAGACAGGAAGACTTGTCCTCCCTAATCCCTTCACCTAGATTGTGACCTCTACATATCCCACTTCTCTTTTCTTCTGGCACCTTGCCACTTCATTAATCCTCTCTCTTCTATGAATTCTACTAACTCAGTAAACTATCTTTCAACACTTCCAAACTTTCTTTAACCCTGGCACTCCATAAACGTTAGTTAAATAAACGAAGAATCACACTAATTTCTCTTTCCTTCCTTCTTCTCCCTCCAAACTCTGAGATTCTTTTGCGTTTACTGCCTTCCCTTCTCCATTTCCCACTCACTTTTTAGACTAGATTCTGGCTCTTGGCTCTCATCATTATACTGAAACAATCCCATAAAGTAACATAGGACCATGGCCACTGTTACCATCACCATTTTGAGAATTAATAAAATTCTCTTTTCTCCCGAACAGAGTGAACAGAGTGAGCGGAGTACAGACTGTTTTTTTTTTTTCCTTACCTGCAGAACCATCCCCTATAACCATGTTCGGGATTTCATAATGTCCAAATTCAACTGTCTTTTCTCATCCTCACCTTTCAGGAACTGATTTCAGTATTTGACACTGTAGAGCACTCTGATCCTGGAAGCTCTCTCTCTTCTCTGGTTTTCTAGGCCTTCTTCCTGCCTTCGATGGCACCTAAGGAGTCTTTAAGCATCTCCTGTCCCCACCCCTCCCCCAGCTTGCTCTTGTGCTCCCTGTACTCTCGCTCTCTCTTTCTCACACACACATCAATCCCAGCAATAATTATTCCTCAAATTTCTCTCTTTTGTCCTCTTCTCTTCCAGCTCTCTTTGGTCACTCATATTGGGTCATGACTACTATCATATCTTTGCAGTTCTTTCTGGATTTAGAGCTCCAACCCTATGTCTCTCTGAGCATCAGGCTTGAATTTTCATTTGAGCATTAGTCACTTTCACACGGAGATCTCATTGAGTTTATCATACTTAGCATGTCTAAAACTGAATATATCATATTCCCATAGATTCTTTCTCAGTTGTGATGTTACCATTCCAATCACCCAGACTAAAAATCTCAGAGCTGCCTCTCACTCTTCCTCTTACTCAATCTGCACATATAATCTGTAAACATGTCCTATTGGCCCTAACTCCTAAAAATCTCTTAAATTCTTCTCCTTTTCATTTCATTGGAAAAATAGTTTAGTATAGTGGTTAAAAGCATGGGTGCTGGAGGCAAATCAACTGGGGTCAAATCTGGGTTCCCCTTCTACATACTGGTTATGAAAACTTAGGACAATGATTTGACTTCTCATCTGTAAAAATGGGACTAATAACCTATCTTATACAATTGTTGGAGAATTAAATAAGTTAATATGTGTGTAGCAATTATTAACCATATGCTCACTCAACTTGTTTCCTCTTCCTCAATACCCAGCCAAACTGTAGTTTGTGGATCCATTGCATCGAAGTGGGACCATGGAATGTGAGCAGAAGTATTGTGTCACTTTCAATTAAAGACAGTTAAAAGAAGACTTAACATTTCTTATGCTCTCTCTTCCTTTTCTGAGGCAACATTGGAAGCAACAAATAACAATGGTGAAGTTGGATGATGGAAAGATTCTGAATCGCTCGAGAAGAGCTGCCCAGGTGAGCCACCCAACCACAGGCTTCTGCAGTGAATTTTGTGTGAAAGAGAAGTAAACTTTAAAACTTTTATTGTGTTAAGTCACCGAGATTTGTTTTTTTTATTTTTTTTTTTAAGATTTTATTTATTTATTTATTTGACAGAGAAAGACACAGCGAGAAAGGGAACACAAGCAGGGGGAGTGGGAGAGGGAGAAGCAGGCTTCCCGTGAAGCAGGGAGCCCGATGTGGGGCTCGACCCCAGGACCCTGGGATCATGACCTAAGCCGATGGCAGATGCTTAACGACTGAACCACCCAGTCGCCCAGAGATTTGTTTTTTTTTAATAGCTGCTAGTATTATTTACTCCAAACATCATATAAATACACTGGAAACAATGTCACAAATTGTAAGAATTCAATAAATGATAGAGATTACTATTTCTGCTACCATTACATTAGCTTGAATCCAAATCAACTTTCACTTAGATTATGAAAGGATCACATAAAATATCAACTCTTTCTGGTCTGAGTAGTTCATTTATTTAGGATATATTTTGCTATAAAAGTCTTTGAAAAAGAAAGTATTTGTTTTGCCCACTTTTATTGTTGGTAAATTCCAGAATGACTATTGTCTAGAAGCAGCAAAAGACTATTATTTTGTGATCTCCATAAAGAGGAAAACAATAGATATTCCATTCCTTCTTGTCTGCCTCAAAGAAAAGTGTAAATGATGTCAGGACTTCTATATGTTCACAAATTGCAACTTCTTTCCCACCACCTGCATCTCAGCCTCCCGCATGTAGATGTCAAGTTGACTTAGATTCAAATCCTGGCTCTCCCACATCCTCTCCTTCTTCCTGAGTCTCTCCATGTATAGGATATGCTTTTATGGCCAATTCTTTGGTGAAACAATACGTACTTCCCCTGTTTCCATCAGGCCCTTAGTTTACATTTTTTAAGAGAATAGTCTTTTTGAACATTTCATTATTATTTATGGGACATATTTTAAGTGCTATGAGTGTGCTTTAGAGAGGTGATAGACAAAAAATGTTAGCAGATGGGTGTCTGGGAATAAATCTAGATTATTTTTTAAGATTTCATTTATTCACTTGAGAGAGAGAGAGAGAGTGCACAAGGGGTTTAGGGAAAGGGAGAGACGGACTCCCCGCTGAGCAGGGAGCCTGACACAGTCCCAATTCCAGGACCCTGGGATCATGACCTAAGCCAAAGGCAGACACTTCACTGACTGAATCACCCAGGCATCCCTAAATCTAGATTTTTTTCTTTTAATTATTACAACATACAATTCTACTTTTAGGAAGTGGAAGTGGAAGTCTTTTTGTTATAAACTGCGTTTTAAAGCCAGACTTCATGCTTTGAAATCTCGCCCCTCCATTCATCTAGTTTTTTTTTCCTCCTCATCAGTTCACTATCATACTTTTTAAAATATTTTATTTATTTATTTATTTATTTATTTATTTATTTGAGAGAGAGTCTGTGCGAGCACAAGCAGAGGGAGTGGCAGAAGGAGAGGGGGAAGCAGGTTCCCCGCTGAGCAGGGAGCCCACTGCGGGGCTTGAGTTCAAGACCCTGAGATCAGGACCTGAGCCAAAGGCAGACGCTTAATAGACTGAACCACCCAGGCGCCCTCAATTCACCAGCACATCTTATCCACTATTCTAACATCCACTAAATGCTATCTTTGTCATTTGGTTTTTCCTCTGAGAAACAACTGCATTGATAATAATAACCAACATAAATGTGAGTTTCCTGAGCATCTGACATGTATCTCATTTGACCCTTACAATACCAATATGGGGTGGGTATAATTATCATCCTGTCTTACAGGTAAGGAAAAGGAGGCTTAGAACAATGATGTTCCTTTTCCAGGGTCACACAGCGACTCAGGGCAGAACAGGAGTGAATTATTTTCTGTGAAGAGCACAATCAGGTACAGCTTCAAATGTGAACTTAGCGCCGGACTCCACAGCCGAAGAGCATAAGCACCCGGCAATACTGCCAGCCTTGGGGGCTCTCTCCCTACCTATGCCTAAGTATTTGATATACCTCCATGCAAACATTCATTGTACTCTGCCTTAGATTATAATTTCAAGCACTCCTTTGTGTTTTGTGAACTCTTTTTTTTCTTAAGATTTTTTATTTATTTATTTGAGAGAGAGAATGAGATAGAGAGAGCATGAGAGGGGGGAGGGTCAGAGGGAGAAGCAGACTCCCCGCTGAGCAGGGAGCCCGATGCGGGACTCGATCCCAGGACTCCAGGATCATGACCTGAGCCGAAGGCAGTCGCTTAACCAACTGAGCCACCCAGGTGCCCTATTTTGTGAACTCTTTGAAGGCAGTGATGGCAGTACATAAATATCCATTTGAACTGATAGAAAAGATGTTAGTATCTATTAGATCAGTGACATTCTTTTAATATTTTAATTTTTTAATTTTTTTTTTTAGAATTATGACACTGTTTTTTTTTTCTTTTTTAAGTAAACTTTGTGCCCAACACGGGGCTCCAACTCACTACCCAACACGGGGCTCCAACTCACTAGTCGGAGACCAAGAGTCATATGTTCTACCAAATGAGCCAGCCAGGCGTCCTAGTGACATTCTTTTTTAAAATGTATTGCTGTCTTTATCTTCATTGCAAGGGAATACAATTCTGGATTCTTTATATAATCTAAAGAGGAAGGTGATTTCTTTGCCTTCTCAGATTGGTTTTATTCTTAGTGAAATAATCCATTGTACAAATTACTTTCGTTCTGGCTGTTCCCTAAGGGTTCATTCTTCTAGTAGAGATTGTATCTTCTTTCTCTTTTGCAACCACTTACACGGGCTACTTGAGTGTCCCTGCAATAGGACTTGCTACCTGTGCAAGCACCACACAGAATATGGCAAGCACTTTAGTGGTGGCGAAATGAAATGCTCCACTATCCGCAGGGAGAGATGTTGCAGGGCTGAGTGGATTATCCAGTGTGTGTCAACAGTGCAACCCCATTTGCCGTGTAAGCCCAGGAGAAAATTAATGTCAAGTCTTTTTTCTTAGGATAAACGTTTACATTGTATAAGCCTTACATTCTCTCTCTCTCTCTGTCTCTCTCTCTCTCTCTCTCTCCCCTTTTGCTCTAGAGCTTGGTGAGGTAGGGTTGTTATAATGTAACACATACATTATTGTTGCATATGTACATCTTAGTCTGCTAACTTGGGCAGCTGTAACAAAATGCCACAAACTGGGTGGCTTATAAACAACAAAAATTTCTATCTGGCTTCTGGAGGCTGAAAGTCTAGCGTGGTCTGGTGAGGCCTTTTTTCCAGGTTGCAGACTTTTCATTGTATCCTCACACGGCTCACACGGCAAAAGGAAGGAGGTAGGTCTCTGGAGTCGCTCTCTCTCTCTCTCTCTTTACCAACAGCATACACAGAAATTTAATAATTTGTTCAGTTGTCTGAATATGATATTTTCTTTTAATATCCCTGAGTGAACTGAAGGATAGGAAGTGGGGAATCTAGCCTTTGCAGAGCTAAAGCTCTGTATTTGCAGCTGCTGGCCCATTCTTCAGGAATTGGTTTATGTATGCCAAAAGATATGCTTGCAGCACAAACTGTCCTACAAATCATCATAATAGCTTCCAAATAATTTGTTGATTTTTAAAAAATTTTTTGTGTGAGTTTTTTAAAAAATTTTATTTATTTATTTGACAGAGAGTCACAGCGAGAGAGGGAACACAAGCAGGGGGAGTGGGAGAGGGAGAAGCAGGCTTCCCGTGGAGCAGGGAGCCCGATGTGGGGCTCGATCCCAGGACCCCGGGATCATGACTTGAGCCGAAGGCAGACGCCCAATGACTGAGCCACCCAGGTGCCCCAATTTGTTGATTTTTTGACTGTTGCGTGTGTGTTGTCTGACACAGCTGTCACTAGTCAAATGATACCCTTTTCGTGTCTCTGTTGACATGGAGGAGGATGTGTACTCCTCAATAACTTCCCCATCAAATTGATAGTCACTGGATGATGTATAGTCTCAGTACATGGAAAAACAGTCCATGGTGTTCAAATATTTCTGTGTCATTTGCCAGTGTATTGAAGGATATGATAAAGGCTACGAATCAACAGCCAGATGAAGCGATCCATAGGGCAAGGCATGGGGAAAGGGCACAGAGCTTCCATGCTCTCTCCAGGCATGCCATTCTTCCCCCACCTCCACGTGTTCACCATGGAGTCTCTTCTAAGGGCACTAATCCAATCATGAGAACTATTCACCTCCCAAAGGTCTCATAATACCTTCACTTTGGGGGTTAGGATTTCAACATCTGAACTTTCAAACATTCAGATCATAGCAATACAACATATAAATGTAAGACATTACAGATAGCTATTACACAGCACAATGTAGAAGCCATAATGTTATGTTTATTGTACAAGTGAAGAAACTGAAGTTCACACAAACTATTACTTGGCAAAGGTTACACAGATAATTCAAGGTAAAGCCAGGTTTCCACCTCAAGTCTGATTTCAAGTCTAGTGAAACCTTTCCATTTCATCTTGGCTCCCATCGCCAAGACCTGTGACCAAGCAAGTTGAGGTAGCTTCATGACCTGAAGCAAGTTGTACCCTTTACAGAAATGCAATTCAGGCCTGTTGTATCACCAAGATGGGTCTTAAAGTTTGCAAGATTCAGACATATGGATCTGCATTTGTGAATCCCCATCACACACTAAATCATTTCTCATTGTCAGTGTATGCATTATACAGATCTCGACCTCAAAATTCTCTGGACAGGGGTGCCTAGGTGGCTCAGTCATTAAGCTTCTGCCTTCGGCTCAGGTCATGATCCCAAGGTCCTGGGATTGAACCCCAAGTCGGGGCTCCCTGCTCAGTGGGGAGCTGCTTCTCCCTCAGCTGCTCCCCCTACTTTTGGGTTCTCTGTTAAAGAAATAAATAAAATCTTTTTAAAAAATTAAAAAGTAAATGAGATAAAAAAAATTAAGTGCCTAGCATACTACCTGGCATATAATATTCACTCAAGAAATGATACCTAGGGGGACCTGGGTGGCTCAGATGGCTGGGCGTCTGCCTTCGGCTCAGGTCATGATCCCAGGGTCCTGGGATAGAGCCCCACATCGGGCTCCTGGTCCGGCAGGGAGCCGGCTTCTCCCTCTCCCTCTGTCTCTCCCCCTGCTCATGCTCTCTCTCTCTCTCTCTCTGTATCTCTTTGTCTCAAATGAATAAATAAAATCTTCAAAAAAAAAAAAAAGAAATGATACCTGATGTGGGGCTCCTTGCTCAGTGGGGAGCCTGCTTCTCCCTCTGTCTGCTTCTCCCCCTGCCTATGCTCTCTCTCTCTCTGACAAATAAATAAAATCTTTAAAAATATATATATTTAAAGAAAAAATTTCTCTGGACACCAACATTTCCAATACCCAGCTTCAGGAGAAGGGAAATTTATGTGATTTCACAGACTGGTGACAAACACCACACAACTTGTCCTTTCCATAGTCTTGATGTGTGAAATTCCACATCTGGGCATTTTTTCCTTTGTAGCCTGATAATGACAAATGCGCTTTGACACCTTAGTGTAGATGAATTCATAAGAAACATTCCTTAAAGCAGGTATGTACAGGGTATAGAAAAAGTGTTAGGAAACAAAGCAGGAATATAGGAAAATTAACTGGTGAACCAAAAAGAGCAGGTGGGCAACTATTACAGTTTTGCTTACTGTAATGCACTGAATTACATCCCCTAAAAGATAATGTTGAAGTCCTAACCCCAGGTCCTTATGAACATGACCTTATTTGGAAATAGGGTCTTTACAGATGTAATCAAGTTAAGATGAAGTCATATTGGATTGGGGTGGGCTCTAAATTCAATGACTAGTGTCTTAATAAGAGAAAGGAGAGGGAGATATGGATACAGAGGAGACACAGAGAAGAAGGCCATGTGAAGACAGAGGCAGATATGTGAGTGATGCAGCTAAAAGCCAAGGAATACTAAGGATTGTGGGAGCCCCCGGAAGCTAGGAAGAGGCAAAGAAAGATTCTTCTCTAGAGCCTTCAAAGGGAGCATGCCAATAACTTGATCTCTGACTTCTGGCCTCTAGAACTGTGAGAGAATAACTTTCCGTTATTTGGTAATTGTTATGGCAGCCTCAGGAAGCTAATTTATCTGCTTAACACCCCATCCTCAATTTTAAGTTTATTCTGTGGGATAATTTTGAATTTGAAATTTGATTTAATCCATTTTACTAAATAATACTCTTTTTTGTTCCCAAAATATGTCATGATGGCTCTACTCTTTTAACAATCCTATCTCTCCATTCTTTCATCAATGGGGTACCCCACCCCCACTTCCCCACACCCCACATTCACTCTGTGAATGTTCACATCTGCCCAGTAAAGAAAACTACTCCCCTAACACTTTTTTGTTTCATGGAAGTTTGCACTCTTTATACTCATATGAGTGGCAAAAATAATTTTACGTACACTATATATTCATCTACTAAAATATAATGTTGAAAACATTTCTAATAATGTCTTTTTTAAATAGAAGTATTTAAAAAAATATTTTATTTGAGAGAGCGCGTGCGCGTGCGCGGGGCCCCTCAGGGCAGAGAGAAAGGGAGAAGCAGACTCCCCACTGAGCAAGGAGACCAATGCAGGGCTCAATCCCAGGACCCTGGGATCATGACCTGAGCTGAAGGCAGACGCTTTACGACTGAGCCACCTAGGCGCCCCTCTAATAATGTCTTATAAATAACGCCATGGGGTTTCTAAAAAGTCATTGTCTTTAATCTTTATAAAATTTCCTGGATTCCAGTTGTACAAATAACCTCTGGGAGTTAAATGAAATTGCTTCAAGGTAGATTGTTGCTTGATTCCAAAGCCATTGCAGAGACTTGCGCCAAGCCCAGTCAAAATGGATCTCTACACCCCTGCCAAACACTCCTTTGAGAACCCTGTGATTGCCTCGGGGAGGGGAGGGAGGGAGGAAAGGGGGCTGGGAGCGGGCGTGAAAACAATGGCCAACTTGCAACCGCAATCAAATGCCATAGCAACACCGCGTGGTGATTGCGTGATTATTAGGGTTTTTAAAGTTAAATTTACACAGTTGTCACGGAACCCAGTGGTGAGATAATGAGCTTTACAGTATCTATTTCAGCTCAAGGTTTCTTATTCTGGGAGGTATTCTATCCTAAGGTATCCCCAGCCCTTGCCTAGCAAGGTGCCAGGCACGTAAAGCAGCCCATAAGCTATTGAATGGTGGTCACAGGGAGACCTGTCTGCCTGCCGGTTCTAATAGTGCTCTCTCCAGAAAAAAAGAAAAAAACTCCCATCCGCTGGATCAGTATTCTCTTTATCAGCTGTGAACCAAAAACTATTGCTACCACCATTACTATAATTCTATCCACGGTAATTATCATAAAGGCCTGACAACACCCTACAGATGAAAGTTCTGAATAACTGTCATGACCAGGAGATTTAAGACCTCGCCAAAAAGCAGTTGATGTTCAGAATCCACTGGACAGAAGTCAGTTATGATATAGCAATCCCAATTTAATCTGTGGAGAGATCTGTGTAAATGAGACAACTTAAAAGGAATATATAGACGAGATTTCTTTTTATACACAGCATGCTTGGCTCCAGGCCGCCCCATCATCCCCTCCAGATGCTTGGGCCTGTCCTTAGGGCTCTGGACCGCCAGACTCCAACGGCCGCGCAGCCGCCGCCTCCGCGCCGCCTGCCTCCCGGGACAATTCGGCCCCACAGAAGCTTCCAGGGGGGCGTCCCCGTCCGCTCCAGCCCTTGAGGCTTTGGGAGCGCCCGCTGGGGAGCCGGAGCTCCGCTGGGCACCCGGGAGTCCGGGCCACCGAAAGCGCGCCCCCAGTCCTGCGTCCCACAGCGGCCCCGAGGGGCAGGAGCCGAGCTGCGCGGCGAGGCCGGGCCGGGGGCGCACGGCGCCCCCAGAAGTGCGGGCTTCCCCCACCCCCGGCGGCGACCCCACCTCCCGCCCCCGCTGCGTGCGCGCGGGTGTCCGTCTGTCTGTCTTCTCTCTCGACGTCAGTGGGAATTTCCAGCCAGGAAGTGAGAGAGTGAGCGAGAGAGAAAGAGAGAGAAGTGCACCAGCGAGCCGGGGCAGGAAGAGGAGGTTTCGCCACCGGAGCGGCCCGGCGACGCGCTGACAGCTTCCCCTGCCCTTCCCGTCGATCGGGCCTCTCGCCGCCGCCGCCGCCGCCGCCCTCGGCCTGCGCCCAGCCGCCGGCCCCGCTCCGAGAGCCAAGCGCAGCCCAGGCCGGAGCCGCCGCGGCCGGGAAGGCGGCACTGCCGCGGCCCGGCCACCGCGCGCCCTGCGCTTCCCTCCGCCCGCGCTGCGGACATGGCGCGGCGCTGACTGGCCTGGCCCGGCGAGACCGCGCGCCCGCTCGCCCGGACCCGACCCGCACCGGACCGGCTCCGGCTCCGGCCGGCCGCTGCTTCTTCCTTCGCCGCCCGCAGGCCCGCGCCGCCCGGGAAGGGAGCCCACAGGCGCAGAGAGGCCGAGCGCGGACTCGCCACCACGGTAAGCCGAACTCCGGCCAGTGGGGGCCACGCCGGGGACGTGTGGCCCGAGTCCCGCCACCTACCCGCCCCGCACCCCCTCTAGCCCTGTTTGGACTTCCTCATTCCTGCGCTAACCGCTGGGCTAGACCGGACGGAGGACTAGGTTGACAGTAGTTGAGAGGCACATGGGCTTGGAGAGAGGGGCAAAAGGCACATCTGGACTTCGCAGGGGCTTGTTGGCCAGAGGGCCGCTGCTGCCCGGGCCGTCCTTCCTCCTCGCGTCCCAATGCCAGGCGGGAACGGGGACCTGTGAGGGAACTCTCGCAAACTTTTTTTTTTTTTTAATGTTCACCCCCACCCCCAGCCCCTCCTGGCGGGTGGCTTGAGGGTTGAGGTGAGCTTCGGAGAGGGGAAGGTGGTTGGTGCAGTGCTGAACCAGATTTCACCTAAGGGCGTTCCATGAAATGAAAGCAGAAGTGTATGTCAGTCCTCTTGACTGGGAAAGCCCTCCCCAGCTCCCTCAAATTGAGTAGAACAGCCTCATTCCTTCATCTCCTACTTCAAAAAGAACACTTCTCTCTCTCTCTCTCTCTCTCTCTCTCTCTCACACACACACACACACACACACACACACACACCGACCAACCAGGACGTAATGTATTCACCTACTATAGGATCCGTATCTTTGTTTTCAAAAATCAAGGAGGGCCTGGTACTGACCCTACAGGGCCTGGCATTTGAGAAAAGAAATTACCTACTTAGAGCACTTTTTAGCCACTGATTATGTAAAGCACTTGGACAACAGCACCGTGTATCATGCATGACCTCGAAAACAAAAATAATGATATAAACAAAGCCTATCCTCAATACAAGTTTTCTTATGGTCTTTAAAAATAGATAACAGTGGAGGTGTTTGCCCTGATCTATTGGTCTATACTGACACCTAAATGGGACTTGATGATATAGTACTTGATTACCAAGATTTAAGACCTTTTCATTGACTTCGTTAAGTAGGGTTTTTCAGCATTGCAGCTTATTAAGTAACTGTATTTAACTTAAAGATTTTGTTATAAAGCCCATAATCTGAGAACATGACTAGAGTTTTACTAAAACATTTAATAACTCTGGCATACAAATGTTTTATAAACTGGTGATCTTTGGTAAACACTGAAGCTTGGGATCAAGATGTCCAGTGCTTATTTTTCTAGCAAAACATCTCAGTAGAATATTCTTGAGTAGTTTAAATTGCATAGTGTTTGTTAAAACTAAAACGGACTCTTAATTAGAATAAAGTTCTTAGCTGAAGTATGTTGTTTTCCTAATTTTAATATTGTGCTTTCTAGAGATGAATCCTTTTACTGTTTGATGCACTAAAGAAATGTACATAATTTAAAGCAAAGTATTTTTTGAGCTTATGAGCTTGGGAAGATAGGAAATACAAAGATTTGTTTCCTGTAGTATTTTACATTTATTATGTAATTAAGTTGCTAAGGGGAGTTGAACATATATCATAAATGGAAACATGAAATCTCCTGAAATTATTCATCCATATTGATATACCTGCAACTCCCCAATGCCCTCTGGAGCTTGTTTAGATAAAATGTCTTCCTGGGCCACAGCCTACTGGACAAATGTGAACACAAAGAAAGGCTCATTATGTGTAGATTTAATGCTGGCACTGAAATACTGCTCGCTGTGAATAGTAAATCACTTCTAACCTGTTTGAAAGACTTTTTAAAGGAAATATTATAATCCTATTAGGTGTTGGTGGATTTGACAGTTAGGGTTTGAAAATCTGTTATCTTTGTTTTCAAATTTCAATTTGATCTTATGTTCCGCAGCTGGCATTCAGATGGGCTGAATAAACACCCTGTTTTTCAAACCCAGTTAGTAAATACTAGAGTATACATACAAAAATAGTTGTTCCCCTTTGTAAGCACTACTTTGATCTTCACACTTCCTTCTTACTTCTACCTCTTAAACAAGTTCATCTGTGATGACTGAGTTGCCTTTGGTAAAAAGCTTAGTCTGAAATAGCTAGAATGTTAGATTTAGTGATCATATTCCTCCTATTTCTCTTGTCATCTTCCTTGGAACAAACTGAAGCTAGTTTAAGAAACTAATATTTAGGCAGGTTTTTACTACTACTTTCAGACTTCCAGATAATTGGTGAAGTAAGTTACTACCTTCATTTTCCCAGATTGCTCATTGTGGTAGATAGAAGGTCTAGATAAAGACTTGGCGGCTGCAGGAATCTTGGACTGTCATTCAATCAGCAAGATCTTTTTTTTTTCTTTTTTACCTAATTTATGAGAGGTATTCCCCTGTTGAAGAGGTGAAAGTTCTGGCTTCTGGGGGGAAGTGGTTACTTCATAACCTTCAATTAGTTTGAACTTGGGAGAAGTAAGAACAGTATTGACATTTTAAAATAATAAGTTAAAAAAATGTGAGTTTCCATATGGATTTTGATAAAGTAGTGAAAATATTTTTTTCTTCTTCAGAATTTCTTAGAAGATGTGTTCTTCTGGGCATAGAGATGGCTGCAATAGAAAGTGTGTCTGGAAATGCAGAATAGTTTAACCAATAGAGGAAATACTCAGATTATGCTCGCCCAGTCTACAGATTCAACAGGAATCACATTAGCAGGAATGGATGCATAAGAATCAATGGCTATGCAAATTAGCAGGGCGATTGTTTTATTGGTTTTCTGTTTATAGTATGAATCATCTAAGGTGGCAAGATCGTTACATATTGTAAGAACAGAAGGAGGAAGAGAAGGAAGAAAAGAATTTTAGTGTCGTAGGACAATTTTAAATGTTCTACTCTTACATCTACATTTATGTCTGATTAGAGTTAATTGACAACTGCTTCTTGGTGACCGGTAAACCACACTGAAGCAATTTGTGCTGCTTTCTGGGAATTAATTCTCATTTGCACTCTTGCAACTTCCACAAATCCTGAACTCCCCTGTAATGTTCTTAGAGGTGAGCAGGTAAACCATCAGAAGCATATATACCCCTATGAGTTGACCCTGTCACTTAGGTGACCTTGGGGATTTTCAAGAACTAGAAGCATTCAGCCTTAGGAAGGAGTGTTTGGACTTGTGTCACAGTCCTACAAGTTGGTTTGGCTCCTTGACTTTTTTTTTTTAAAACAATGAAGATTAATATTTGAAACCACATAATTTGGTAAAGTTAGTAGAGTAACATAACTGAGACTCTTATCTTTGTAAAATTTCATTAATGAGTATCTAGTGTCTCACTATTGAAAAAAACAGCATTGTTTTCATGATGATAAACTTGCTTTGGACCTTTGGTCTCTGCTGTATTAAAGAGGGTATTCCTGGGTGTAAATTAATGTGCTGTCTTTCATATTTTGGGTGAGGTTGATAGACCTACCCTTGAAAATCAACTAATAGTTTAGAAAATAAGTTGTGAAATAATATTTTATTGCCTCACTACAAATAATTTAAAGCCTAACAGTTTTACATAAAAGTAGTATAAGATGTCATTTGTTAAAGATGATAGAATCCTCAAGAGTAGATTATGAATGAAAACATTTAGAGTATTAATCATAAAAATATCATTGTATTTTAAATTTTAAAAAGAAATCAATTAATTATTATTCTCTCCTTATTTTCCTGTAGTAACTAATAGATTTAATTATCAGTAGTACAAGTTTCATCTGCTTTGATTTGTTGCCTATTTTTGAAATTAGAATAATGAAATGGAGGCTTAATTCCCCATTACAAATTGGCTTATTACTTTTTATTTATATTTTACCATTAGGCCAAAATCTTATAACCAGCTTTTATTCTGACCCATACTTTCAAAAGATATTAATAAATTTAAACTATAGACTCAATTTCCTTAAATGGTGAAAAAAAGATTCTGACTGATGGAGCTTTAAAGAATATAAAGATTCTATATGGCTTATTCTTTAAGAACCTAATTATTTTTAAAAATAATAGAAAGGAGAGGAAAAGAGCTATCTGAAAGAATCAAAATCCTATAGTTCCAGCTGAAAAGAGATCATATCTAATTTATACTGACAAAGGCATATCTAACATTCAGCATTGTGCTTGTTGGTACTAGTAGATCATCAATAACTATTTTTTGAGTGAAGGAATGGCATAAGTTTTGTTTTGTTTGTTCAAAATTAGGGCAGCTGTTTTCTACAAGGAACAAAAATTACACTATTTTGCCTTCTGGGAAGAAAGAAACCAAAAACTAGCTCTTGCTTCCTAGATATTATATTCTTACCTAAAGAGCACATGAAGTTTACTAGAACAAGGAATTTATTAAAAAGTACCCAATGCCTTTCAAAAGGAAAGCATTTCATTCTGAAAGATGAGTTTATGAAATGGGAAAAAAAGGCTTTTAGTTTCCAAGTTTTAGAGGCACTTATGAAGCAAGGTAATAAAGTAATTGAAATGATAAAAGGTGCTATGCAAGTAAAAAAGTGTAACTTTTTGTCTACTCTAGAATTTCCCTGCACTCCATTGAAACTGTAATTTCAATAGTAGTATCTCCAAGAAAGGAAACAATGCTACAGGTGCTGCTTTGTAATCCAAAAATTGTTAAAGCCTATCTAAATTAATCAATTAAAAAGTAAAGCCAAAATATGTTAAGCCATCCAGAATTACTTACCTAAACCTATAAAAAATGAAGGGGGAAAAGTTATTAGCTGGAAAACCTCAGGAACAAGCAGGCAGTTAGTAAGGTATACTGTATTTTCCACTTTCACACTTTAATGATTTTGCAATACCCAGGACCTCCTCACGTCAGGGTGTTGTTGATTATTTTTCACTTGTAGCATTTTTGGAAAACTGTCCTTGAAACGCTAAAGCTAACCGTGTGTTCTCTGTGGACACAATTTATGAAATCTGCCATCCAGACTAGAAAAGAGCCCAATGCCAGCAGCCCAGGCCTGGTGTCCTGACCCCAGGGAGAGTCAGAACCATGTTATTGGAAATTGCTGATTTCTGTCCCCCCTGCTCTGCTGCCCACTTAATTCTGGTGCTGACACAGACCTCTCTTCGAATCACTTACATACATTCAAGTTTTAAAAATGAAATTTAAAAAATTGTTCACAAAGATTTGTGATGTATAATCATTTCTATGTATAATCATTTTTATGGTTGCCAACAAACTGGAAGAAACTACCTATTTACTTATATAACAAGTGCACTATAAAGCTGTCATTGTTGAAAAGTACTTACAGCAGTGTTTGCTAGTTAAAATAATAAAATATAATCCAAGTACTTTGGTAGCTTCCCTGCGAGAAGTCTCAGAGAAGGATAAATTCTGCTGTGTTCCATTACATAATCAGCTCAGTCTACAGCTTCTAGGCATGAAGAGAAACATAAACGAAAACACAAAACTATAATGTTGCCCTTTTCTTTACTGTATTTGTAAAAAATCTATGGCCAGCTCATACATTTCATACTGGAAAATAAAGCTATGGATTTTTCTTAGTTTTAAGGCTTTTGATACATGAGTATTTGTTGGTGAGATTTTCTTTTCTCTAAGTTGAACTAAAAAAATACAAAACCTGCATATAGTTAAGCATACCTCTATAGAAAGCATTTAACATTAAAAAAATTTGATTGCTAGAGTGAATTTGTTCAAAATAGCAGTCATTTAAAAAAATTGTTTGTTGTTATTATTTATCATGTGATTCAGACTGAACATATTACACTCTGTTTCAATGTCAGGACATACCTCTCCCTCCAGAAGTCAGTTTTTATCTCCAGAAATCAATTCTAACATATATCAAGCATGAAAGAAGAATTAAAAGTGATGACAGACTCCCTAACCAGTCTACCTGTTTATTGGTTCTGTGCCCACGCCTGCAATTCATTCAAATAGTGAGAATAAATTACTTGATTGTCTTAGAAAATATGCCTTCCGAGGCAAGAATTTTAGGAATGGAGAGAATGACTATATTTTGAGGGTTTTAACATGAATTCCTCATGTTTTATTGATATTTGAAGAACTTCTTTGTCTAATAGGTCTTAACTTAGGTATAGGTTTATTTTTTAAGATTTAAGCATTTATTGGTATTTGATAATTAAGACTTGGTTTATAAAACTTCAGTGTTTTTTTCTTTTAAACAGAGGCTAGGTTTGGTGGTGAGGTCAAAGGAAAAGAATCCCTTACAATTTATAGCATTTTGTATAATGCTCTCTAAATAATACAAGCACCTTTATGACTTATAAAGTTAAAATAAAGATGACATAGAAGGATGGAAGGAGTTTGAATGGCTGTTTATACAGAGAAATTTAAAGTAGGAAGAAACATGAAGAAGGTTAAGAATAAAAATTAAATTAATGTTTTTAGTTTTGCTGGATATTCAGGAAAGTACTTAAGGGAATACACAAAATCATTAGTTTATATAAAATTAAAATTGAATATAAAATCTAGGCAGTAGAAAAGATTATTTTGTTTTTAATAGAAGGAGTGGGGGGCAGAGGGGCAAAGGGAGAGGGAGAGAGAATCTTAAGCAGGCTCCATGCCCAGCACGGAGCCCGTCGCAGGGTTGGATCTCACGACCCTGAGATCATGACCTGAGCCAAAATCGAGAGTCAGGTGCTTAACCTACTGAGCCACCCCAGTGCCCAGAAAAGATTATTTTATTAAATGTATTCACACTGCTAATTTCAAGCCAGCCAGGAAGCCTGGGAAAATATTTTGTTGGGGATGGATTAAAATGAACCAAAAACATAGCTAATTCCATACCATATTCATTTAATTCATTCATTTATTATGCAGTTAACATATAGTAAGGTAGGTAAGTTAAGTATTTGTGTGTGTGTGTGTTTTAAATCTATGAGTCTTAAAAATCTGGTCAAAATCAAGGATAATGAAAGCATAGGTAAGGATTTAGTGGGAGTGTCCTCTATAAAATTAGATCTTGAACTTTCTTACTGACTTGAATATGAACAAGAAAAATAATCTAGAAAGTGAATCAGAATTCCAGAGAAAAGGATAAATTCTGTGTATCATGGATGAGAAGGGGAGAGTCATGATGAAAAGAGAGAGATTGGAAAGAACTTTTTTTATAGGCATTTCACTGTGGATTATCCTATTTTTGATTAATTGAAAACAATGGCTATTGCCTCCTCATTCTGAAAACATTTTAGAAGTCACTTGTGATTAAGCAAACCTCAGTACACCTGGGAAATTAAAATCAAAAGCATGGTATTTGACAATTGAATGTATTTCCTTGCTATCATGCCATAACATAGCATTCATTTGATAAAATATCTTGATGGTTTCTCTCCATGTCTTTACCTAATTTCCCATTTTAGGCATTTAACTAAATTTAACAAGTACACCTTAGAACATTTTAATATTTCCTGACTAT
Organism: Halichoerus grypus; assembly: GCF_964656455.1. Taxonomy (NCBI): domain Eukaryota; kingdom Metazoa; phylum Chordata; class Mammalia; order Carnivora; family Phocidae; genus Halichoerus; species Halichoerus grypus. Next base: position 83,633,038 of record NC_135714.1, read on the forward strand.
TTTATTTTATTTTAAGATTTTATTTATTTGAGAAGGAGAGAACGCAAGCAGGGGGAGAGGGAGAAGGAGAAGCAGACTGAGCAGGGAGCCCGAGGCGGGGCTGGATCCCAGGGTCCTGGGATCATGAGCTGAGCCGAAGGCAGACACTTAACCGACTGAGCACCCAGGTTCCCCTGACTGTTTTAAAACATTACCTTAGCAGTCATTTACCCTCAAGTTCCTTTTTATGATGGTCAGGGAAAGTATACCATTTCTCTTAGAAAGTGTACTGTAATAGCCAAATAGGAATCAGTCCAAGTTGTTTACAAAGGTAGTTCAATCCTGTGTTGAAATAAATGGATGATTTTGGGGGGACAGTTGTGCTATATTTACTAAGTATTTGTTAAACTGGAAGAATCCAGTCATTCAAGGCAAGCCACAAAAAACAGTAATTTTATTGCGGAGCCACTTAAGTATCTTCACATAGATATCCGCATCAGTATGCCGGTACCAAATTTATGGTCATCCTCATTCACCAAATTGCAATCCCTCCCACACCCCCCATGCACATTAAGGCATGCAGGTGTCAGCCCACTGTGGTCCATTTGGTAAGTTCCCCATGCCAGAAATTTAGGATCCCATTCTTCATGCATTCTCATTTATCTCCTCCAATCCCCAAGTTCTATTAATTCAGCCTCCTCCTCTCCTCCAGAATCCGTCCCTTCCTCCTTGAATTTCTAACTTTCGTTTTTGCACTGTCTCCTGATTCATTATCTCCTTCAGTTCTGTCATTCATTCCAACATAAAGGTCAGCTTTCCAAAGCGCAAGTCTGATCATGTCATAATCTTTATTTCTGAAATGAATCTCTGTTGTCTTCACAGGCTCGTTCCTGCACAGCTCACCTCCCACCCTTGCTCCTCCCCCATCCCCTATTTCTCAAATCATCCACATCAGTTTTCAGTTCCTTACCCTCTGTGTGTTCTCCCTTTGAATGCCTCTGCATACGCACTCCCTGTGTGAGGAGTGTCCTTCCCTTCCTCGCCAACTACTCAACCTTCAGGGATGGTCTGGCGTCGTCATTTCTCTCTCGCTCTCCTCTATCCATTCTCCCTGACCTCTCCATGAAGTTATGTGCTTGCAATCCATGTTCTCTTGACTTCTTAGGTTTTCTAGACAGAAAATACGTTGAGGGTGAGGATTTTATCTTACTTTTTCTTTGCATAGTACCTGTAAGTTTGCTAAATGAGTAAGTAAATAACTAGACAGAATGTCAGCAAGTATTGACTAGGTAGCTATTGATTAAACTGTGTGGCTCTGGGCAAATTAACTTCTCTGGGTTTCATTTTCTCTGTATAAAAATGAAAGGGTTAGACTAAATGACCATCTACTTCTAAAATTCTTTGTTTCTTTGATATAATATTATTTGGAAGACTTCAGATTTTCTTGCTCTATTGAGCAAGGTCACGTTAAGGAAAATGTGTGTGAGAAGGTACAAAGACAATTCTTGACTGTCATTATGATAATATGAGGAACTGTTCATTTTTGGATTATGAGTTATCATTTATAGTCAGTCTAGTTTCTTTGTGACATCAGGTGTTTCTGGGGTTGCATCTTTTTGTTATTAATCTCCACTATATATTTACATTCATATTTCTCCAAAGAAATTGAAGACACGCTTGATACAGAAATTGAATATAAAATACAATATTTTAACTCTAACTGGGTTCAAGTTCTCCTTAATTATAACTATAGTTGGAGGAGGAAAAAAGGGAAGTGGTAGTAATGTAAGCTCAATCCTCATGTGTCAGAACAAGAACATAATGTCTAAAATCGACAAATTAAGAAAAAAGATATAAACATAGTATTTGGAGATACGAAAAGAACCCCCAGGAAAATCAAAAAGAGAAAGTTAAGAGTGTTAAAAAGTCAGTCACTCTGAAAAGCAGGACTGGAGATGACGAGAGGTGGGGTAGGGGAATCTTTGCTTTTTTGTAGAAGCTCTTCTACCTTTGCATAGTAGGATATCTTTTTTAACCATTAATTCATTTGAATATATGTTGGGTCCTTTCCATGTGCCAGGTTCTAGGAACTGGGAATACTGAACAAGACAGAAATCCATGATTTCATGGAGCTTAGATCATGTAATGTTTTCAGTTTTAAAAATTTTCTCTTTACATTAGCCTTTTAAAAATTGAAGAATCACGTAACTAAAAGATTGCATTAATCATAAGAGTACAGCTTTAATGATTTACCTCAAAGTGAATACACTTAACTTAGGTGGTGCTCTAGAAAGAACATTACCAGCACCCCAAAAGCCCTATTTCTGCCCCTTCATGGTCAGGACACCTACCCTTCACTCTCATTTAAAAAGTTTCAGTAATGGAGCACCTGGGTGGCTCAGTCGGTTGGGCGTCTGCCTCCCGCTCAGGTCATGATCTCAGGGTCCTGGGATTGAGCCCCGCATGAGAAGCCTGCTTCTCCCTGTCGTGCTCCCCCTGCTTGTACGCACGCTCTCTCTCTTTCTCTGTCAAATAAATAAATAAAATCTTAAAAAAAAAAGTTTTCACTAATGACTTTTGGATTATATGCATGTTGATTCCATGAGTCCACAGATAAATTCATCCACATGCAATTGCGAATTAACTGAATGAATTCATTACTCCAAGGTGCTAAAAATGAGCTTCACACAAGGAGGAACTGTGCTATGATTAAAAGCCCTAAGATGAGTTCATTTGAGACTTTAATCACTAAACAAAATATAATTTGTAAAAATAAAAAACAAATCACATTTTCATATTAATTTGTCATTTACGAGTTTGAGTAAATATTTTGTTTATTGCCCAGCAGTCGAGGTCACTGACAAAGAGATATGGGAGAAAGAAGTATTCACATCAGACCTTATCAGACGTGGGAGAGAATGTAGTTCACTTTTTTCTTCCTTTAGAGATTGACATCTGCATAAATTGAAGGATTTATGTGAGTGGTCAATGTGGAAATGCCTTTATAACTAGATTTAAGGACTGAAAGTTCCCTGTATAAGGCCTGATTTTGATGCTTACAAATCATCATTTGTGTGTTTGTGTAATTGGAAGGTCACTGTTGTTCTTATTTCTTCAAGGAAACCCTTTTCTCCCTCCAGAGTGATTGTCACCATATCCATAGAACCAAGCAAGTATTGCTGGTTCACATGATTAATTCTTTTCATTTAAAACATAAAGGATATACTTTTATAGATATGTGAGGATAAATAAAAATGAAAATCCAACTGAAGTTGTCATACTCAAATTTAAGAGAACTTGATTGTTTTCTCTGTATCTGATCAAAATAATATTAATCTCTAATTCATAATTCTTGAGGTCTACTTCCTCTTCAGTCTGACAATACAAATACTCCAAAATGGTGCTCAAGACAAAGGCCAGACATGAAATTAAAATTTGGTTGTACTACATTTTTTTAATTAAGTCTTAATTTTTTTTACAGCAGTTTAAGGTTCACAACAAAATTGAGGGTAAGGTACAGAGATTTCCCGTACACCCCTGCCCCTGTATATGCATAGTCTCCCCATTATCAGCATCTCTCATCAGAGTGGTACATTCGTTACAGTTGATGAAACTACATTGACACATTATAAGCACCCAAAGTCCATAGTTTGTGTATGGTTCCTTCTTGGTGGTGTGCATTCTTTGGGTTTGGACAAATATACAAGGACATGTATCCATCATTACGGTATCATACAAGAGTATTTTCACTGCCCTAAAAGTCCTCTGTGTTCCACCTATTCATCCTTCACCTGCTACCCCCACCATCATACTCTTATTTTTAGAGAAGAAACCTGTAGTAAATCAAATCCCTTTCTGATGCCACCTGAATGAAAGACCTCAAACTTTGAGTAAATGTATTGAATTGGTTTTTATGTGGAAATGGAAGACAACAATATCTCATGAGTGAATTCAGTTGTAACATGTTAAGGTTTTATCTAATTTACTGTAATCTTTAGAGAACTTCTCTAGCTCTACAGATTTAGATTCATCATTTTCTTCCTACTATATATTAACAAAAATAAATTTTACTTAGAATGGAATCTGCCATTTAATATATATCACCCTTAATTATAATATTAGAAAATGTCCAGAACATCTTTTTGACCTTATAAATTTCAATCATTTATGATTAAGAAAACAATCATGGGCAAAGATTGATACTTATGGAACATATTAGAATGCATTCTGATCTTTCTCAGAAAATCTCTGTCCTCCATGGGTACAGTGGACATGATACAGCAAGAATTTATATGCTTCTCTCACACAGGGAAAAGAAGTTATATTTACTATGTTTTATTGATTCTAAGAGGTACTTCTCTCCCTTCCCAGTGTAACATCTTGACTTAATTATATGTATTTGAGGATTTTCTAGGTATCTTTCTGTTACTGGTTTCGAATTTAATTTTATTGTGTTTAGATAACATATCTGTATGCTTTCACTTCTTTGAAATTTATTGAGATTTGTTTTATGGTCCAGCCTACAGTCTGTCTTGGTGAATGTTCCACATGCACTTGTGTCTTCCACAGTCATTGGAGTGTTCTATACATGCACTTAGTTTTATTAATGATGTTGTTCCTACATTTTCTATATCTTTACTGATGTTCTGTTGATTTGCTTTCATCAATTACTGAGAGAGGAGTGTTAAAAATGTTAACTATAATTGTAGATATTTCCATTTCTTCCTTTAGTTCTGCCACGTTTGCTTCTTGTATTTTGAAGCTCTCTTAATACGTGCATACACATTAAGATCATTATTTCTCTGTGATGAATTGACCCTTTTATTCTTAAGAAATGGTTCTCTTTGCCCCTGGTAATATTTCTTCTCTTGAAGTCTACTGTATCTGATATTTTAGTATAACATGCTTTTTTATATTTAGTATTTCCATGGTTTAACTGTCATAACTTTCCATCCTGATACTTTTAAACTACTTGAGTCTTTAATATTTAATTTTTAACAATTTCTATGAAAAGCATATACTTGGGTCTTGCTTTTTTTGTCCACGCTGACCATCTCTACCTTCTTTTGGCCTGTTTAGTCCATTTCCATTGATTATAATTATTGATATCATTGGGCTTAAGGTACCATCTTGGTAATTATTATCTACTTGTGCCATCTGTTCTTTATCTATTGTTTCCCTCCCTTCCTGCCATCTTTTGAATAAGTTTATTTTTTAAATTCCATTTCATCTCCTTCATTGCCTATATTTTAAACTGTTTACTTTAGGGATTACAATATGCATCCTTGAGTCTACCACAAGTTCATACTGTAACATTTCATATATAAGAACTTGACAGTGGTATACTTCTACTTGTCCTTTTCCCTTCCTCTGTGCTATTTTTGTTACACATTTTACTTCTACATATGTTATAAACCCCAAAATATATTGTATTTTTTTTAATAGCACACAAGAGAAAAGTCTTATATTTACCCACATTTTCATCATCTTTGGCGTTTTTCATTCTTTCATGTAGATCCAAATTTCTATCCAGTATCATTTCCCTTCAGCATGAAGAACTTTCTTTAACAGGCTGCGGGCCTGCTAGGGATGAATTCTCTCAGCTCTTGTTTATTTGAAAAATGTCAGTTTCACCTTAATTTGTAAAGGTTATTTTTGCTGAGTAGAGAACTGTACGCTTATCTTTTTTTCTTTCAGTATTTTCATCATTGTTTCTGATAAGTCAGCCATCATACTTACCATTATCCCCCCTTGTCCCTGGATGTTTTTAGGATTGTTTTCTTTAGCATTAATTTTTATCAATTTGGTTGTGATGTGACTATGCATGGTTTTGTCTTTATCCAACATGGGGATCTTTGAGATTCTTGGATCTATGGGTTGATTTTTTTTTTAAACCAAATTTGGAAAATTCTTGGCCATTATTTCTTCAAATATTTTTTCTTCTCTCTCTTTCTAGGGCTCTAAATGACACATATGTTTAAGACCACCTGATACCATCTCATAGGTCATTAAAGGTGTCTTAATTTCTTTCTGCCTTTTTTCTCTCTGCTTCAGTTTAGATAGATTTTATTGACTGATATTCAAGCTTATTGATCCTTTCTTCTAGTGTTCAATATGCTGATCAGGTCACCTAATAAAATCCCATTTTGATGTAGAATTTTCCATTGGTTCTTTTTCTTTTTTATTTCCATTTCTCTTCCAAGATTCCCTATCCATTTATTATGTTCATCTTTTCCTTTATATTCTTGGACATACTGCTATTTTTTTTTAAAGATTTTATTTATTTATTTGACAGAGACACAGCGAGAGAAGGAACACAAGCAGGGGGAGAGAGAGAGGGAGAAGCAGGCTTCCCGCCGAGCAGGGAGCCTGATGCAGGGCTCGATCCCAGGACCCTGGGATCATGTCCTGAGCCGAAGGCAGACGCTTAATGACTGAGCCACCCAGGCGCACCTGGACATATTGCTATTAACAGTTTTAAAGTCATTGGTTGCCAGTTCCATAATTTGTGTCATTATTTTCTTTTGAGTCATGTTTTCCTACTTCTTTGCATGTTTTGTCCTTTTTGTTGTACATTGTGGGTACTACATTGTAGAGAGGATGTATTTTTGTCTTCCTTTAAAGAGTGTTGAGTTCTGTTGTAATAGGCAATAAATTTACTGGTGAATCACCTGGTTTTATAAAGTTGGGCTTAGAGTAGTCTTTATTCTAGGGTATTTCCCTTATTTCAATAGCATGGTCTTTCTGGGGTCATAGCTGAATGCTTAGATTATTGAGTGATGTCTCTTTACCCTGGATGATTGGAACTTCAGTGTTTCTCATAGGTTCCCAAAACTTCTGGAATCTCCATTCAGCTCTCAGATCCCCGGCAGCCGTTTTTCTAGTAGACTTGTCCTGCACTACTAGTACAGCTTAGTATGTATTCATTAACCAGAAGTGACCCCTATGCAGATTTCTGAGCCTTTTTGTCTGTGTAAATTCCTCATTTCTGATACCCTGCCCAGTGAGATTGCTGTTCTCTGTTTGGACTCTTACTTCCTTGTGTCGTGGTTTGGAACATACTCTCAGTCAAAAAGTGAACTAGAGCTCACCTCAAGTGTTTCCATGTCCAGTGTCTTCCATTATTGTTTCAATTATTGGTATAGTTTTACAGTTGAGTTGGGCAAGTTCAATAACCATTACCCTGTCATGACTGAAACCAGGAGTCCGCATTTTGACAAATCTGAAATTGCAGTGCTTCCTGCTATTAATATAATATCAATTTTTAAGTCCTTAGTATTTACTAATTTGGTGATAAAAAGAAGCGAAGCTCTTATATCTACTTTTTAGGCATTTTATCCACTTAAGAAGATGGTAAATATATAAAGTTAAATTGTAGTAGACCATTATGTTGTCAAGTGTAAAATCACCAGTACACCTAAGGGTTATAGCCTTTGGGTGGGCTGCATAGCTGTAGGTTACAGAGGAAATACAGGGTTTCTGGGCAGAGGTCAGATTTGAGTAGAGGCTTGAGGAGTAGGTAATATGTAAGTAAGAAAGATGGCATTTCAGAATGCAAGGCTACCATGAACAAAACACAAGGTGGAAATGAGCAAGGCATTTTTGCATGATCAGTCTGTCTGTAATAAAGGGTTTTGGTTAGGACATAGTAATAGATGATGTTTATAATATGATTTAATGTAATAATATAATCTGAGTGGTTGAGGGCTTTTGACCTTATAAGGGAGAATAGTAGGGAGGCTACTACTGTCATTCAAACGTGAGGCAGTGAAAGTTCAACTAGGGTACAGCAGTGGGAATGGAAAGGGGGGGGGACAGACACAAGAAATAATACAAGGAAGAAATCAGCAGAAATTGGTTATTGACTGAGTATGTGTGAGATAAGGAGAGGGAAAGGAGAAAAAGGTGACTGAACTTTTGACCCTGAGTACCCGAGACAGTGATATATTGGCAGAAATTGGGAAGTCAAGAACAGAGCCATTGCAGCAGGAATGATTAATTTGATTTTAGATATTAGAGAGTTGAAAGTATTAAAAGCTTTATAAATTGTTTTTTAATGGTATCAGTGCTTAAAGCTAATAACACTGTATTAATACTTACATTTTGAAGGCTTTATAGTACTAATTTTATTTCTGTTTACATTACAGTATTTTTGGGTAATGTACTTGTTTCGTTTGTTTTATGAGGAACTGAATAAGCAAATACAGTAAAAATGAGTACAAAGTGTGGGGGGTGGGGAGTGGGTTCTGAATAGGACCCTAACAAAGAAAATGTAATTACTGAATTACCAAGATAAATAACCCATGCCCTACACACCCTCCATTTCCCGTGACCCTTACCATGTTGCATTGCTTTTGCCTCTCTGTCTTCGTACTTACTAAACTATTGCATTAGTTAGCTTTCGCTGTGTAAAAAATTACCACAAAGCTAATTAAAACACAAACATTTGTTATTTCCCTCAATTTGGTGGACTCTCTAGGTCATCTGGTCTGGGCTGGCTCTGCTGATCTCTGAAGTCTTGTGGTTGCTCATCTGATGCTGTCTGGTTTAGGGGGGCGTCCAGTAGGACCTCTCTGCTCCACAGGATCTCTCATTCTCCAGTGGGCTAGCTCAGGCTTGTTCACATGGCAGCAGTGTTCCAAAAGAGCAAGAATGGCTATTGCAAGGCCTCTTCAAGCTGGTGTTTTAAACTCACACTTCTGTCTCATTCTGTTGGTCAGAGCAGTTACAGGCCTGCCAAGATTCAAGGGATGGAGGAGAAATAGATTTTATCTTTTGTTGGGTGGGGTTGCAAAGAACGTTTGGTCATTGCTTTCAGTCGACCACAGCTGTGGGCCCTGGGAATACACGCTTGTATACTTTGCTGTCTTTGGTAACTGACACATAGGAAGGCTAAGTATTTTTTTTAATGAATTACTAAATTAATGAAGGGAGGAATGCATTCAAGGAATATTTCAATGTACCTTAGTTTTAAAGATATACATACTTTTATTATACCATTAGTGAGTATGGTGTTTTCTATGGACGTATTTTAGAGAGTCTCTTGATTCTCCTTCTATCCTTTGTAATTGAACAAAGGAGATATCCAAAACTATTGCTGGAGTTATTGTTGTTTTGTATATTCACCACATTTGACTGTCTCAGGAAGAACTGACTTGAGTGCGTTGTCACAGTCCTATTCGGGTTTTCAGGCTATGATCTGGGTAGACTAGCTCCAACCTGAACATGCAGGAGACCAGGAGCAAAGATGCTGGATGAAAATGAATAAAATTGTATGTCAAGGAAAAAAATCATATCTGCCACTTAGGTAAATGAACGAACCAGAGTCTGTGAAGTCAGATTAGCTAGCATTACTCTGTCAACCTCAGCAAAGCACTTACTCTCTGTAAACCTCAGTTTTCTCCTCCAGGACCATATTTCTCAGGAATATTGTGAAAAATAAGTGAAATACACGAAGCACTAGCTATAATTCCTGATTCATGAGAAGTAATCAATAAGTTTAGTTCTTTATACATGTGAAGCAAAGTACTGTCATATGATGGCATTCATCAGGGTTTCTCTTTGTCAGTAACGCCACTTGGGGTCAGATATTTCTTCATTGTAAAGGGTTCTCCTGTGCGTTATAGGATGTTTAGCAGCATCCCTAACCTCTACACACTAGATGCCAGTAGGACTATCCACCAGCATGACAGCTAAAAATGTCTCCAGACGTTGCCAAATGTCCCTAGTGGCAAAATATGCAGACATTTTATTCAAGAGTAATAAGGATAGAGAGAAAGAGGGAATGTGGCAGTGTATCCATACATGTAGGATAGGAAAGAAAAATACTTGATTGTTCTCAGAATGCCTAAAACCCTTACTGTCTCTATTACTTTTCCCATAATCTAACATAAACAAATTTGTTACGCTCTAACAAGATGCTTAACATTTACTATGTGCCACTGACTATGCTAATAAGCTTTGCATGAGTTAACAATTGAAGGTTGTATATGTGTCTGCCATCTCGACTAGATTGGCATTCCACTGTGAACAGGGACCTTGTACCAGCTCCAACTGTGATGTATTTGTACTTCTGAGGGAGCTATTTTCTATGTTGGTCACATTGGTAGCATTGCATCCAAATAAAGCATTAAGGAACTGAAAATGGTTGGAGGTGTGGAAAGCATGGAAAATGAGTATACAAATCTAAAATGTGGTAGATTACAAATACTGATTTTTTTTCAAAAACTTCTTTAATAGAGCTATTTTGAGAAAAGTAAACCCACCATTAACATTTCTTTCATCATCACTAAACCGATATATCAGAAGAAAGATATAAATAAATAGCCCCTTTAAAGTTAAATTTTTTCTATTATATTTATTTGAAGAGGATTCCAGTAGTGCTTAGAAATTGTTCACTCATTCATACTTCATGTGTGATTCACTGTGTCATTAATTGTTAAAGATGTTGGAGTTAAACTTTAAGTTTAAGCTTAAACTTTAAGTTCAGCATAGTGTTTTTCTCTTTTTTCTTAAAAACATATATTTCTAATTACATAAATGAGTTAGAAGATTACAACATAGGAATGGATAACTTAAGGAGTAATAATCTCCATGTCACTATATATGGATCCAAATATTATTTTTAACAGCTACATAATATATAAGGTATGAGTGTAGCCTAATTATAATTAAGCAATCTGCTATCAAAGGACATTTAGATTGTTTCCAGTTTTTTGCGGCAGTGCATATCCTTGTACTAATATTTTTGCACATATGCTCATATAATTCTTTAGTACAAATTTCTGGAAGTGGAATTGCAGAGTCAAAAGATAATCTCAGTTGAATGTTTCCCATTATGTGTAGTACACATGTTTGTATACCTTACAGTACACTTCCTCTAAGTAATTCCTCTGTCTAATTTTTCCAAAGAAGACATCCAAGTGGCCAACAGACACATGAAAAAGTGCTCAACATTGCTCGGCATCAGGGAAATCCAAATCAAAACCTCAATGAGATACCACCTCACACCAGTCAGAATGGCTAAAAATAACAAGTCAGGAAACAACAGATGTTGGCAGAGATGCAGAGAAAGGGGAACCCTCCTACACTGTTGGTGGGAATGCAAGCTGGTGCAGCCACTCTGGAAAACAGTATGGAGGTTCCTCAAAAAGTTGAAAATAGAGCTACCATATGATCCAGCAATTGCACTACTGGGTATTTACCCCAAAGATACAAATGTAGGGATCCGAAGGGTATGTGCACCCTGATGTTTATAGCAGCAATGTTCACAATAGCCAAACTGTGGAAAGAGCCAAGATGTCCATCGACAGATGAAGGATAAAGAAGATGTGGTATATATATATACAATGGAATATTATGCAGCCATCAAAAGGAATGAGATCTTGCCATTTGCAACGATGTGGATGGAACTGGAGGGTGTTATGCTGAGTGAAATAAGTCAATCAGAGAAAGACATGTATCATATGACCTCACTGATATGAGGAATTCTTAATCTCAGGAAACAAACTGAAGGTTGCTGGAGTGGGGGGTGGGGTGGGAGGGATGGGGTGGCTGGGTGATAGACATTGGGGAGGGTATGTGCTATGGTGAGCGCTGGTGAATTGTGCAAGACTGTTGAATCACAGATCTGTACCTCTGAAACAAATAATGCAGTATATGTTAAGAAAAAAAAAAGAAGATAGTAGGAGGGGAAGAATGAAGGGGGGGAAATCGGAGGGGGAGACAAACCATGAGAGACGATGGACTCTGAAAAACAAACTGAGGGTTCTAGAGGGGAGGGGGGGTGGGAGGATGGGTTAACCTGGTGATGGGTATTAAAGAGGGCACGTTCTGCATGGAGTACTGGGTGTTATGCACAGACAATGAATCATGGAACACTACATCAAAAACTGATGATGTAATGTATGGTGATTAATATAACAATAAAAAAAGTCAATAAAAAAAATTCCTCTGTCTAGGGGTGCCTGGGTGGCTCAGGTGGTTAAGCATCTGCCTTCGGCTCAGGTCATGATCCCAGGGTCCTGGGATCGAGCCCCACATTGGGCTCCTGGCTCAGCGGGGAGCCTGCTTCTCCTTCTCCCTCTGCCTCTCTCCCTGCTCATGCTCTCTCTCTCTGTATCTCTGTGTCTCAAATGAATAAATAAAGTCTTTAAAAAAAAAAAATTCCTCTGTCTAGATAAATAGCCTTTATCTATATCAATTTATCATTCAACACAGAAATGGTGAAAAGTCACTGTCTTTCCTATAATTTCATCCTCACTGCTATCCAGGATGAGGTATTAAAATTACACCTAAGTGGTTTCTGTTATAGCTGATTATAATCTTGAAAATAGAGACACTTTATCTCTCTGATTCCCAACTGTGTCCTCTGAATGGCACCTAAAATTCTGTTTTTCTAACTGCAGATTGTCACCCATTAGGGGGTTTGAAAAGTTTGTTGTTTTTCTTTTTAGTGAAATCTAATAGAACAAAAAGAGTATGTTTCCTTACAGTGGGCCCTGCTCAAAAAATGTGAGTATATCTGATCCTAGAAAATTCCTCCACTTATAAGGAGGGAAGTGGGCTTGGTCTTGCTGCCTTCACTAAGAACTCTTTGTGCTGGCCTTTGAGGTCAGTGGTGCGATTGTCACAGATGTGCAGAAAAGAATCCATTAGGCATTTCATATAGAACTCGTCACGTATTTAGAACTTAGCCAGTTATAACATTATGCCTCTCATGTGAGAAACACAAACAATTCGCTGGGGAAGCTATTTTTATTGTTAGCTAGCTACATTTTCTATTTCTCTTTCCACGGTGTGAACATTTTCCTGAAAACCTCACCATTGGAGGAGAGAGATGCAGAGCTTACGCCCATCTTCTCACTAGTCAACGCAGTATCTTCCTCTCTGTTTCAAGGTCCTTCCTCAAAAGCACAGAACTGTGTGAAGGGAAAGTGAGAGGAAGGGCTCAGGGAGCAGGGGGGCGGGAGGGGCTTTCCCTGGTCTTTCCTAATCCTTCAGTTCCAAAGGCTTAGTTGGTATTTCAGAATTTTGAAATAAAACTTGCTTTTACAATTAATGCAAATATTACTCAGTGATTCATCCTTTCCAAAGAATTCTTGGTTTCTTTTGACATTTTATTTTTAAATTATGAATTAACATTGACATCACTCTGAGGGTTCCTGTTACCTCAGCTCTTTATGGTGAATTTAACTGCCTTACAAAGCCTGTAAAAGTTCAGATTTTAATCACCACCCTGGTATCTCTTGGGCTGCTGTTGGGCTTTTAAAACAGTGATCTTTTGGCACACATTTGGGCAAAAAGCATGGAGAGGGTGTTGGCAGGAGGACTGTGTTTAATTGGGTAGTTTGTCCAGTGCCTACAGTTTAGAGATCTTCATTAAAATTTTAACTACAGTAAAGATCATGATAAGAACCCTGTGGCAGTTCTAATAGAGTAATTTTAGTTGAGTTTTTAAAATCAAAGTGAGGGCCACTTTATATTCAAAGGTCAGGAAGCCATCCACAGCTGCACGTACAGGTACACATATATATTCAAAGTAACAGGTGCTCAGTGGATTCTGTCCATTTAATAAGTCAACAGTCTCGCCTCTGCTTTTGAAGACCATAGGCTAAGATTGTTTGAGAGGATTCAGGGGGTCAGCCCACGTTAATGGAAAGCCTAAAGGCAAAAAAGAAAAAAAAATGGTCTTAATATCTTTCTTGGAAGTTTGGACTCCTGGGTGTTCTAAGAATAAGGATTTTCCACATGGACTATTACAACTGGCATTAGCACTGCATTTCAATGTAACACTTACTATTTTACTAGTGTTCTTCAAATAACTGAAAATTATGATGATGACTCTTTAATATAGATATATACCTAAGTACATATAAAAATCCAAGTTTACAAAAAGAGCTGTGATTTGTTCTTTGAATAAGCATTTATTAGTCAACTAACCTCCTGCAAGCTCAGCAAAGTTCTACTGTTGTCAGAGGTCGATCCCATCAAAACCTCTCATTTTACAGATGAGGAAACAAGGCCACAGTGAGTTTCGTTGTATATCCAGAGTCACACACCCAAGTAGTGGAAGAACTCTGGAATTTTGAATGACTTAATTCCTTTTTACTGTATCAGGGCAATTTTCCCTTTTTTTTTTTTTTAAGCTACTTACCTTAATTGATTACAGTTATTTGTCAATCTTCAGCAGTTTTATGTTTTAGACAAATATTTCTTTCAAATCCTCATGAAGTTCTTATTTATAGGACACACCTTTTTCCCTTCTGCTGAAGTTGGACACTGCTCTGTATCCCACTAGCAGTCCTCATGAGGCTTGCTCACTCCTTGTCAGGCACAGAGGGCTCTGGCAGGAGAGGACGTCATTGAAAACCAGGGTCCTCTTTGAAGGATCTTGTCCTTACTGGAGATGTATTCATCCAATAGAGAGACCCAGCAATACCCTAGGTCAAAGACCAAAGAGATTTCTTTCTCCCTCACATCACTACCAGTATTAGCTGCCACTCATCGTCATCTCTGTGGTAGAAGCTTGGTCTTCTTCATGTCTAGGTTTTATCCAGAAGGAAAGAGAAAAAAACTAAACAAAACAGAAACATGGAGGACGCACGTCAAGGGCCTTAAGCCCAGACCTACAAGTGGCACACAGATAGTTTTGACATTCCACTGGTGAGCATTTCATCAAGTGGCCATCCCTCATTCTAAGGAAGTGTGGGGTATAGTCTAGCTGAGCAGTCACATTTCCAGCTACAACTATTACCGTGCAAAAGGAGAGTACAGATTTTGGCATACAGTTAACATCCTCAGCCCGAGTCCCAGGTGCTTTATAGACTTCATGGAAAAAAAAAACAAAAAACAAAAAGCTTGTCTCAGGAATGTTGTATACCTGAAATTAATGTAAAATCATGTGTCAACTATATTTTAGTAAAAAATGAAAGAAAAATTTATTTCAGGAATTAATTGCTTTCAGCCTTTTTTTGTCCTTTAATCTTTCACATAAATAGATCTAAAATTTGATCTAGGTAAGTTTAAATAAAATCAGCCTGTATGTAAAGTAATGATAAGGATATTTCTTAAGTAAGTAAATCCAAAATGATATGTGATTTTTAGATACTGTTTTTATCTGGCCATGTGGTTTCTCACTTTTCTCAGGGCCTCTGGGTAATAGAAGATTGCTAAGGCCTGCAGTACATTAATATCTGGCTGGGGTTGATTAAATCTTGAGACTGTAGCCTTGATAATAAGCACTCTTACAGTCTTTCTCTACCACTTTGTTTTTTTTAAAGATTTATTTATTTATTTTAGAGAGAGAGCCTGTGAGCGTGCATGCGAATGAGGGGAGGGGCAGAGGTAGAGGGAGAGAGAGAATCTTAAGCAGATTCCGCTGTGAGCGTGGAGCCTAACGCAGGGCTCGATCTCAGGACCCCCAGACCATGACCTGAGCCAAAATCAGGAGTCCGACACTTAACCGACTGAGCCACCCAAGCGTCCTTCTCTACCACTTGGACGAGGGTAGGAAATGACTTACTGCAGTGGAACGCACTGGAGGGCAGAGCATGGCACACCGTAGTTGTCCCCCCAGTGCTGCACAAATCACTGACCAGGCCCCTCTGACAGCAGGAGGACCCTCTCTGAGCTTTTCAACTCTAGACGTGGGTAGAAAGCTTGGACACGGTTCTAGCACCATCACAGAATTCATGAAAGGTTGGAAAGTAATCTACACACAGAGCTAAGACTAAATCCTTGAAGTCTAGATGGTGACAAATAGAAATGACCTCTGAGAATTTCAGTATGTATGATTTTTATACAGAGGATGAAGATTGGTTGCACCAGACTCCAGGACACTGTTGTGAGCTTGCCATGGTTTTGGATTGTACATACGTGGTAATTCTTTGATTGTGCAATTTTCCTGCTGGTAGATTTCGATTTCAAAAAGGAACTTCTCTTCTAAGGTTGATGTCCCCCCTCCTAAGATCTTTTAAAAAGGATTATGTTTGGTCTTACTGGAATAATATAGTTTACTCCTGCATGATGGAATTCTTAAGTGTCATTCCATTCTTATACTCTGGTTTTGTTTTGTTTTGATACACAGCTCCAGAATGGCAGAAGACGATACATATTTGGGAGGGCATGAACAAGTAAGTATTATAATCTCACTGATAATTTTTTTGTAAATATTTTCATATTTTTAAATATACAGAGGCAGCAGTAGTAGTTATCAGGAAAACTCTAAAATTGGTAAAAATTTATTTTAAATTGTTTTTGCAGTTTCCCTGTCCCTCCATGTGAGGTCAGAGAGGACATGTCATATAAAATGAGTAACTTAAACCCTCCTAGCACACGTACTATTGCATAAAAATTAGATATGCTACAGGTCAAAGGATAACTACCATATTAGTTTCCCAGGGCTACTTTAACAAATGATCACAAACCAGATGGCTTAAAAAAAAAAAACAGAAATATATGGGGTGCCTGGGTGGCTTGGTCAGTTAAGCGTCCAACTCTTGGTTTTGGCTCGGGTCATGATCTCGGGGCTGTAGGATCAAGACCACATCAGGCTCTGTGCTGGGTGTGGAGCCTGTTTGGGATGCTCTCTCCCTCTCCCTCTGCACCCTCCCCCTCTCCCTCTCTAAAAACAAAACAAAAACAAATATATTCTCTCACAGCTCTGGAGGCTAGAAATATCAAAATCCAGAATCCAGATGATGACAGGGTTGGTGACTTCTGGGAGTTCTGAAGGAGACTCTCTGCTCCCGGCCTCTCTCTCCTAGCCTGCCAGTGGTTGCCAGCAATCCTCAGTGCTCCTTGGCTTGTAGCTGCATCGCTCCTGCAGACCCGCCTTTTTCCCTGGGTGTCTCTCCCGTGTCCCTGTGTCCAAATCTCCCTCTCGTTTCTCTTACGAAGTCCCCAGTCATGGGATTCAGCGTCCACCCTTCAGTATGACATCTTCTTGACTTGATTACATCTGTGAAGATCTTATTTCTAAGTAAAGTTACGTACACAGGCACTGGGGGTTAGGACTTGAATGTGTCTTTTTGGGGGGAAACACAAAATATTTATTTAAAGCTCATCTAGTGAGGAGGCAAATTAGTGTAGTGAAAAGAACTCTGGCCTTAGAATTCAAATATATTTTGTAGGTGCCGGCTGCTTCTGATCAGCTCTTAAAACTTGAGGAATCACTTGGCCCCCCACCATCCCACTTTTCTGATTTGCAAAATAGGAATGCTAGCCCCACACTCACAAGGGCGTTGAAAAGACTGAATGGGCAATGAATGTGTGTGGGGAACCTATAACTGTTCATTATAATTTTATTTTCGGTTATGAAGGGATACCAATTTTTTTTTCGCCCAACTTTTTACTTTGAAAAATTTCAGGCCTATAGAAATATTGAATAGTCCAACAGATCTTTGTTGATTACTAATATTTTGCATCCTCCCCATCCCTCCCTCTCTCTCTCCCTCTGTCCTTTTCCCTCCCTCCCTCTGTGTGTGCATGTATATATACATGCGCATACATACATATGTGTTTTATATATTTTATATTAGATTTATATTAAATGAACCTAGGGTAATTACAATAGCAATATTAAATTTTTAATGTAATGATTTTTAAGGAGTATTTAAAATATTGAGATTTATTCATTCATCAGCTACTTATTGAGGCATTACTATGTACCAGAACATTGGCTAGGAAGGACTACAAAGTGATAGAGCTGCCATTCTAATAGGAGGGACAGAAACATAGTTTCTATATAGTGATAAATGCTGCTGTAGTTTGCACAGAATGAGCTAGAAATGTCAAAAGGGATCACTCTACTACCTGGAAGGAAGAGCAGACTTATGAACGGCTTTCCAGAGAAAGTCTATGTAAGCTGTGATTTGGAAAATGTAGTTTGCTAGACTAGACAAGGAGAGGGAACACTAGGTACCAGGACACCCTGGCCCAAGATTCATAATCATTTCACATTAAAACTTTAGCAGCAACTACCTAAAAAATGGATTTTCCAAATTTACGCATGCAGACAGGAAAATAAAACCAAAAGTGAAATACTTTTGAAGGGATCTGGTATCACTTCTTCAAATAAAATAGACTTGTGTAGCATTCACTACTCTTGACAATGTTCTGATTTATTTAGAAAGAATGAGTATGCATTGCTTTTCACATTGAGATGCTCCTTTTGAATTTTATTGTACAAATGGTGATATAGGATCAATCTAAGAACATTTTCTTTGATTACAGCAGAAAAGATATTTGGCCACTCATATTATCAAAACCCGTGTTTTACCTTTCATTTTTAATATGCTATCTCTAACATTTGAAGGCAGACTGTAACCAGCATTAGGGTTGTTCTGCTTGGTTTTAGACCATGCTTTCCTGTCTATACACAGGAAATCTTATCAACAAGAGATGGTCCTTTAATGCCACACAAAAGTAAAACCTGCTGAAAACATTCATTTCGAGAGTTTTTCTTATGTGGGCACTTTTGTGATCATTAGCAACAGGGGTGGGGTACAATCTGATATTTCCATTTTTGAGGCGAGAGGTCCTTGAAGTAGGAGGTTTTTTTTTTTTTCCCCCTTGTCTCAAGCTTAACGGTATATATTTCCTGAAGTGTACATGTCCTCAGTGAAATATCCCCAGTGTTTTAACGTATTCCGGAATTTGCTGTCCAACTGTGACCTGATACACAATGCAAGGTGCAGTGCACAATGCGGCTTCTGTCTTCCTTGTCTGAAGTGGCGTGTGTGCACCGCTTCCACGACCAGCGCTCTGCCCTCTCCTCGGTTATTTTAGCCACCCGCAGGACCATAGGGAAGACATTTTCTTGCTAGGTCATCTCCTCTCTGAGACCAGCAAATACTCTGTAAGGGGGGGGGCCCATTTTTTAAAATAGCATGTTTTTTGATTCCTATGTTTCCTTTCCAGCGAACAATGGATAGCATACGTGAACTTTACTCTTAAGCATTGAAGTGGAGCAGATTTACTGTTCCTCAATTGAAAATTTGCATACCTCACAACTGGATCTGAAATGTTCTTTATTTAAACACTATGCTTCTTACTCTTGATTTAACTAGGCATACTAGGCTCGTAGGTTCCAGGAACCTCCAATAATATACTAATAAAAGAAAAAAAAAGGAGGGGCGCCTGGGTGGCTCAGTCAGTTAAGCATCTGCCTTCGGCTCAAACGTCTGCCTTCAGCTCAGGTCATGATCCCAGGGGCCTGGGATCGAGCTCCACATCGCATCGGGCTCCCTGCTCAGCGAGGAATCTGCTTCTCCCTCTCCCTCTGCCCCTCCCCCCGCTCGTTTGCTCTCTCTCTCTCTCTATCTCGCTGTCTCGCTCGCTCACTCTCAATTAGATAAAGATTTTTTTTTTAAAGGAATAAATTGTAATGCTGCTTTTTCTTTTTGTTTAATACCAGCTTACTAACTAGCATATCATAAAAAATGAAATATGGTTGGTTTTTGTGCGGTCCACAGATGTTTAGGTTGAAACAAATGCTAAGCTCAGAAATATAAATTTTAAGTCCTGAATGAACTAAATGGAAAGGAAATTTTCTCTTGGGGTAAGTACTTATTAGTAACTTATCAAGATATAATATATAATTCAATCAACACATATTGCTTGCCCACTGTGTTAGTTCTCTGTTGCTACTGTAACAAATTACCACACATTTAGTGACTTAAAACAACACAAATTTATTCTCTTACAGTCTGAAGGTCAGAAGTCTAAAATCCAGGTGTTCACAGGGCTAAATTCCTTCTGAAGGATTTCTTTTCCTTGCTTCTTTGAGCTTCTAGAAGTGGCCCGCATTCCTTGGCTTGTGACCCCTTCATCACGTCAGCTTTTTGTTTCCATTGTCATATCTCCTACCATTCACTTTGATCTCCTCCATCCCTCTTACTGAGCCCACTTGAATAATTCAGGATTATCTATGTCTATATGAGAGAGAGAGAGAGAGAGCGCGCATGAGCAGGGGGAGGGGCAGAGGGATAGGGACAAGCAGACTCCCCGCTGAGTAGGGAGCCTGATGCAGGGCTCAGTCCCAGGACCCCAAGATCATGACCTGAACAGAAGTCAGACACTCAACAGACTGAGCCACCCAGGCACCCTTCTGTGTCCGTATTCTTAATTTAATAACACCTGCAAACTCCTTCTTGCTATGTGAGATAGCATTCACAGGTTCTGGGGATTAGGATGTAGTTGTTTTTGGGGGGGCATCATTATCCAGCCTATCACACCCGTTAAATTCCAGGTATTTTGCATTGTGCTAAGTAAGTAGAGGTGAAAAAAAAAAAAGTGAGGGAGCTCTGTGCTCAGTTATATCTGTTGCTTAGACTGTAAGTTACATTTTTAGTTTTTCTGTAAATTGCTCTGGGGCTATTGCCTAATTCTTACAGGTCTTGAAGTTGTATGGCTAGAGTAGGAGTTTCTTTACCATCGTCAGAGAAATATTTCTAGGATTTCTAGGACTATATTCTTATGCTCATATTTTTGAGAGCACAGCTTTAAATCATTCATTAAAAAATATTATTAAGTATCCACTCTGCGATAAATATACACTGGGCCCTAAAGATGTACTAATAAGCAAGCTACACCAGGGGCTGGCCTCTGTGGACTTTATAGTTAGGTCATTCTTCTCAGATCCCTTTGTCACATAAACATGGCCCAAACATGTAAAGTTCTGTACACATGAGAATTTCGCTAGGTCTCATGAACATGTTTTTAAAATCCTGACTTGAAATATTTTCAGATTTTTCTTTGCGCTTTGGTTTTTGTTCCAATAATTGTTTTAGGTGTTTCAACTTCAAATATTTAATACAATGTTGGAAAAGTAAAGTTTGAATTATTTAAATTTTCTTTTTTACAGATGTTTCATTTGGATCCTTTGACTCATACAATATTTAACCCAGAGTTATTTCAACCAGAGATGCCACTACCTACAGGTAAGAAAACTCCTCATCCCTGTTACCCTGTCATTTATTTTGCTTTTGTTTTTTTTTTTAAATTCAAGATTCGCTAATAGCTTCTTGTAGCAAGTCAGTAATATGCCTAGAAAGGAAATGGTGATACATGTTTTAAAAACCAACTTTCACTAGACTTGTTGGAACTATATTTGCACAGACTATACTTGCACAAAAGTGGTGTTCCATCCCACGTACCCATTGTCTGACTTAATTGTTAGTGATATCTGTGAGGATGGCTCGGAAGGAATTTTTTTCCGGTAGCATTTTCCTTTTCACCCAGTCCTATTAGCTATGGGTTCTTTATGACTCCTGTTTCCTGCATCCCAGATGCACGTGAGGTATTCTCCACTTCTCAGGTCTGTTTCCCAAACATTTATTTGAGCATCTGTTATGTGCCATCCAGTGTGCCAGGCACTGGGGAAACAAAGTTTACAAAAGTTTACAAAAATCATAAAAATCATCTCAGTAGAAAAATCATCTTTTAAAAGTTTTTGGCTTCACAGTCTACCCAATTGGATAAAACTTATGTTAATCATCCTTCCTTCTAATATGACCGTATTATTACCATTGACAAATTGTTGAATCTCCTATGGATGATTTAAAAAATCAGCTCATTTAGTCTCTTTTTATTTATTGATTTGTATGTAAGCTTTGTGTGATGGCTCTTTTTATGTGCTCCTCATACCACTAGTGGGACTTAACATATGCTCTGAAGCAGCATGAGTAAATTGTGGAAGTTGTATATAGAACAGAGAGTTTGGGGTTTGGGGGATCTGTCTGGCTCAGTTAGTAGAGCACGTGACTCTTGACCTCGGGGTTGTGAGTTTGAGCCCCATGTTGGGTGTAGAGATTATCCTTAAAAAACAAACAAACAAACAAAAAACCCAGAGACTTTTGTAATCACCAAGTGGACATCAGCTATTCTATTTACCATGGACTTGCTTGTCCTCATTGGGAGACTTCATCCAGTTTGTATCATTCTCGCTTATAATTAATATTGTTACTCTGGTACCCACTTTTCTTTTTTTAGATCAAAATGTTCTGTGTTTTTTTATCACTCTTATGTATATCTAGGAATTCTTGGGAGGGAAAAAATAAATTTGCTATATGTTCACCTTCCCTAGCAGAAGTTGTATGGCTGAGGCCTTTCTCTCTTTACCCCACAGAACGTATTTTGTAGGCTGCTGTATGTGAGGTCTCGTGAAGTGCTGTCCAATCTGAGCTGTAGGTCAGCTTCCTGTGAACAAGTAAAGATCTTGGTAGCTTCTGTGTTTCCTGTGAACTTTTTATTCTGGGGTTCAAAGTTCTTTCTTAGTATCAGTGCTTTATTGAAAGCCTAAGAACTTGGTTCTGTCCTCAGAAAACATAAACATTTCCATTTAATGCCTTGTAAATGCCAAGCAGTACCCTGAGTAGATGCTTTCTTAATGTTTTTATTTCATCAAGTTTATGGAGGTTGAAATAAGATTATCAAAAGAAACATCTCAGTAAGTATTATGTGGTCAGAGCTTCATGTTGTAGAAATTATTTTGCCATAGTATTAGAAAAACTCTTAAAATTATACTTCAAAATCTCATATTCCAGTTATTACCTCATCATTTTTATTGTTATGTTTTTCCCTCTCTGCTGCAGTGGCATAGTCCAATTTTTATGATACAAGATGTATGAATGTTTTATTCACATTTTAAAGGGTAGAGAGGTTATGTAAGCCAATATTAACTTGTAATTCTCATGGATGTTTTATCTTCTTAAAATCTGAAACTATTAGTTCTACTACTTGTTGAAGACTCTATGTGATACGGTACAACTTTTAGGTCTATAATGTTATATATACTGTAAGTTAAATTTCTCTACATAGTGGGATGTTACTTCATGGCATAGAAATGTGGCCAAAATAAAATTGGCATTAAAATGACTACATGCATATGAAATCTAATTTTCTAGTTGATTTAACTTTTGAGTGTGTTCCCTAAAAGAGAAAAATGGCCTCATTTCACTAATAAAATTCCCAAACCTTGGAATTTCACATATTTAAAGGAAATTAAACCATACAGCAAAAATAATAGCAAACCTTCAAGTATTTCTAGAAGAGTTAATAAGTGAGAGACTTGAAGTTTAATGTAAACGTGATCTAACTCTTCTATATTTTCCATGACATACAAAGGTTGCTTTTTTAGAGGCCTCTCTTCTTGATATAGCATTCAAGAGGGAATGTTTTTATGAGTAGATTTGTTACATTATCACACAAGTTGTATTAGTAATGTGAAAATGTTTCTATTTCTAAGCAGTTTTATTTCCCTATCAAAAATTAAGTTCTAGCCATTTTTTGGAATTTTTAAATTGCAATTTTTTTCCTAAAAGTATTTTAAGGTATCCAGGATAAATTTCATACAGACAAGAGAAGATTAATTTTCTTAAATTAATACTGCATTGGCCAGTCACTACCCATTTTTCCTTTTTTGTGTATGTTTTGCTTCAAATTCAGTCATTTTTCAACTGACTTCCTTATAAATTTCTTGCATAATAACAGGAAATAATTATACCTTTGTTTCCTCCAGTTCTCTAGCCTTATCCTGATTCATCATAACACTGAGAAGATAAAAATAAATTCTCTCTTAAGTTATAGTTTATTTTTTAATTTCAACATGAAGGTTTAAATCTTTTTCATAAACTTATTTATCTAAAATAATATGAACTTCTGTTATCTAAAGGAATGAACTTCTGGTTAAGAGACTGAAAGACTGAAATGAACACAGAAACATTCTCCTAGAATTTTGTTAGTATCAGACATTTTAATTTGCAGTCAAATGAGTGAGAAACACCATATGCCTCTATTGCAGAGCTGAGGGTTATTATACTATTGACATAAAAACCAGCTGGGGAGCTTAGGGACTTTCTCATATTGAACAATTTGATTTTATACTACCAGAGGTTCTGATTTGCTTTTGAATTTTCCAAAGTCAGATATGGTCAGGGTATGGATTAAGCTTCTAGTCTTCTTTATGTTTTTATCATAATTTATTGAAACGCAGCTATCTTCAATTAAATTTTTTTCAGGATTTTATAAAATGCCTGTGCTGTTTTAGAAGAGTTGATATGAGAGTATTCAGTATTCAGAGATTGTATACAAACATCAAAAGCTATGAATTAGCAGGAAAAGTCCACCAGACTTTTGGTCTGATAGACCAAATGAAATTTGGGAGGGCAGGGAAAACAACCTAGCCAGTTGGGGAATGAAGGCAGTACTTGGGGATTCAGATAAGGGAAAGGAACCGAACACTTAGTTCAGGAAAGGCAGGTAGCCTGAGATCACTATCTGTGTATTTCACACATGTGGGCGCAAGCTCAGTCTCTTCTACTTTCACATTAAGCACATTCTCTTTGAGGAATGGAAGTCAGTGTCTAATGATGTGAAGGCAAAAGGAAATGTCATGGTGCCCAGGAAATGGTTGCTGCTTTTGACTGGTATTTGTGTCATTTTAAAAATGCTTTGTTAGTAGTCAAGATTTTGAAGTCTGTTGACATCTTCATCCTTGCCAGATGGACATCACACCTTTTCTTGGATTGTGCAATGTGCTGTCACCATTCAACATATGTTTATTTATCATGGTTCTCTAAAGGCATAAAACTGTTGTTAAAAATAAAGTTACTAGTCAAGTGAGGAAGGTAATTATATCAGTATGGAATTTTAGCTAACAAATGAATTTGAAACCTCTATTTAAAAAATAATTTCAGGTTTTTTTTTTTTTTACTTGCTTTATATTTTGTAGCAAATTTGAGAAGCCTCACAGTTTCTTTTGCTTTCTGTTTGTTGTTTTCACTTTTAGCAGATGGTCCATACCTTCAAATATTAGAGCAACCTAAACAGGTAAGAGGATTAAAGGGATGGGACTTCCTCTTTAAATGTGAGATCCATAAGTCTCATATTCATATCTCAAGCACTGAATAAAATAATAAGTGAATTTTACAAAGGAAGTAGCTTATCTAGAAGTTTGGCAGCCTACCAAATTATTTGACAACATCATTTGTCTACTTTACATTTCTCTTAGTCATTCTTCCAAGTGTCCTGAGCCTCAGTCGTAGTTCTGTAAAACCTAGATGATTACAGATCCTTGCTACCTCACTATCTCCACCATCTCTGCGCTTAGCAGCCACTCCTAGAAAAGGCATAGGTCATCTCCATTCATTTTCATTTGTAAGGAAACAGCCGTACATGCAGTTCATAGACACTGACTTACATCCATCAACCCTGTCCCTGCACAGGCGGTAATTTCTTAGTCTTCCTCCTTCCTTTAGAAGCTCCAGCCCTTTCTGTTTTTTCTTTGGGACACATGACCTAAGGTATTACAAGTACCAGTGAGGTGTAGGTAATGTATTAGAATGGACAGTTGAGTCCTCCTCCCTCTGGGTGTTAGCCTGAGACTCAACCCCTTTGGTGACAGGAGAGGAGCATTTTATTTTATCAGGTTCTTCCTCTTAACCACTAGATTTTGTTGGGGATGCTTGGGAATTGAAGTGGCTTCCTCACCATGCCCCGACTCTGTGGATAAATATTTATTGGAAATTGGATGGGACCATTGCTATGAAAGAGGAGGAAAGAGAATCTTCATGTTTTTCTTAGAGGGTATTGGGGAGAGCTCAATTATGAGGGGATTTTTAGGAGACTAGTATAAGTCCCCCACAGAATGAGGGCAGAGCAAGTAAATCTCTGAATGGATGTGCTTACCACATTTGTGTGAGACTGGAGATGCGTATACCTGCTGTCTTGCAGTTAATACCCAAAACCTTTCTTAATGTGTCTAGTAGCTCTGCGGAGTGAGTGTAACACTTCTGCATTGTGTAACATCTAACAAATGCTAACTAGGTCAAGAACTTAAATAAAGCATCCATTGTGGTTACTGTAATTGTGACATGTGTTTAGATTTCAGTTAGAATTTAAAGGATAGAACTATCTTAACTATCATTATAAAGCTGGACTGAGATAAAAGTTTCTGATGCGGAGACAGAATGCCACATGAGACTTCGGACACTGTTCTGGTTGTTTGCAGTGGCAGACCGACTCCATGGGCTGCCAACATGACTTGCCTTTGCTTTATCTCCATGTCCAGTTCTTTAGCAGTGACTTCTCACTAGAGGTAGCCAGTTTTCTCAAAGACCCTCCTAGTGGAAGTTTATCCCCTTGGAAGTCTGTGCAGTGGTCTGGCCTCCTGGAAAACTTCCTAGCTTTCAAAATCTGCTAGCTCATGAAAGTGAGAAATCAAACTAAAATCTGTGTCTCTGCATACCAGGCAAAGCGTGTTTTTCAAATATCTATTTTCATAAGCATAAACAATAAGAATTTTTAAATGCAGTTCCTTATTATGGGTCCAACAGTTATAAGGAAAAATTGACACACGTGATTTACCTAAAGGGCTGTGTAGATCCAAAATTCAAAATTTAATTCACTATGCGTAGATGTCTAAAAGCTCACCTGAGTAAAACAATGTGTTTGTTTACCAAGCTGATGTTATTTTGATGTCTGACCCCAGTGAAAGTAAAAAGATTGTATTTAAGTCAGACTTTCTGACCGGATGGATGTAGCCCTTGCCTTTGAGGTTGATGACGCATCGTAAGCAAATGGAGTTACTAAAATGAATGTCTGTGGATCGACAGACCTCTGGTCTCAAAAATTTAGAATCAGAAACACATTTAGACTATACATGTGAAGACATCTTATCTTCCTGAAAAAAAATGTAATAAATTTCCATCCTCAGGCTAAAAATTCCTTTGCACAGAAGTTTAGATACTCTTATGCAATCATGAATACTATCTATTATTTTTCAAACTGTTAGCAAGCTATTAAGACATGTCTCTTTACTCATATTCTATTTGACACGACTCCCAATGAGATATAGAAGTATACATGTATATATTTTTCCACCTGCCTAAAGGAATTTTGTTATTAAAGACAATGAATTACTTTATTAAAGTTTTTATAATAAAAGTTAGAAAAATGTTTTTTCTTTGCCACAATTTTCCCCAGCTCTGACAGAGATGAGTCATAGCGAAGACTACTAATCTTTAGAATATCCAGTTCTGTTGCATATTATTCAGTGCTGATTATCTAATGCTTTTTAAAAACTGAGGTTGTATTTAAGTAGATTAACAGTCAATAAATATCTTTATGGTTAGTCAATTCTGGAGGCTCATGTCGTGCATGCTGCTGCTTTTTCATGCTTTTAGAAATTTCATTTAATTATTAAAAATAAGCCAACAGCCTTTGTCTACAAAAGGTATAGGGCTGAACGTGTAACTTATTTTTTGGTTTGAATTTGGTGAGAAGCAAAACAGAGGAATTCCTCCTAAGCTCACCTCAAAAGGTTTCCCTGGTATTAGGTTTGAAATCTCCTGAGGAGTCATATGCAGAAGTTGTTTTAAGTCCCAGTTTATTGAGTTGATCATACACTCCAGATCCATGTGTGACTTGAGGAACTTTCCCACACTAGGGAATTTACTTCAGGCCTTACTCATCCTGTGAAATATGCTTTAGGACTGATCCTCTTTGGAAATCAGAAAGTTCTCAGAAAATATAGGGACAGTTCCAGATGCTTACCAGAGGTTTAAATTATTAGTTCAGGGCCCCTGGACCACTCAGACTATTTTGTAAGACCCTATGAAGCATAATGAAATGTAGTGCAATCTAAGGAGGGCAAGAATTTTTACATTGGCCCATGAGCTCAAAGCTGTTAAAACCTTTGCATTTGCCAGGCTTTGCAATTGTTAAGAGTATGCAAGGTAGAAAGCCCCTACCAGCAAGTCGTGAGTGTGCGGAGCTCCTGATGGCCTAGTGATCTAGCACTGTTTATATGAAATCAGTCCCACTGTAAAAATAAATGAAAGGTGAGGATGTTTCTTAAAGTATATTAAGATATTTGAAAAGGATTTAAAAAAAGAAAAACTGTCTGATTAAGCTTAAACTGTAACACTAACACATATTGATCGACAGCTTTATAAAGTTGAGTCTTTCAGGAAAAATATTGAAAGCTCCCTCATTATTAAACTTCCTTAGTATCAGATCCATTTTCATAATAGTCTTTGCTTTATTCTTGGTATACAAATATGTACAATTATCACTGTTAGCTTTGTAAATCATAAAATGCTAGAACTGGATTAGACCTTACAGATGGTCTTGTCTAATCTTCTCATTTGTATAGATTAAAAAAAACAACAACAACATGGAACTTCAGTGTTTATCAGCCCACAGTAGTTCACATGGTTAAAGGTGTCCAGCTGTCTCTTCACTGATGTACTATATCTGTAGAATTCTTGGGTTAATAATATTGAAAGGGATTATCTGGTTTTGGATTATTCAGGTCAGTTAATATATCAAGCTTGAACTTGATGATATCAATAATCATAAAATCCAAAATCTTCTGAACTGTTGCATGGAGTGTGTTCTACAACATGGATGCAATATATTTAACAGGACATTTCTATATCCCCTCCTGAACCAACTGTAATCAGAGTGGATAAAGGAATTCCTTTAAGTAAGAGTCAAAGAAGCGTAAGTCAGTAATATGGCCAAGTTCAGAGCTTGGCAGCAGCAATTCGAGATGAGGAAGCTCTGATTCAAACAAGCTGCAGCATGTCGAGTCCAAGGCTTAAAATCTTCAGCGGCTCAGTCTCCGCATATGCACAGCAGGAGAGGTCCTGCAGGGTTAGGGACCTGGCTTTTAAGCCACAGCTCAGTACGCAAGTATCAATTAACATCTATGTTTATAATAAGATTATGGGAAAAGTGGTTCTCATTTGCAGAGTCCTCTTCCACAGTGTATGTTTTTCCTCTCTCACCTAATACACACAAGAATTAAACATTTGTATATAACTTTGCCCCTATAATTTTTAACAAGTGTTTCTCAAACTTGTTGGCTCTGTATTCACCTTTGCAGAGAGGATTTCGTTTCCGTTATGTATGTGAAGGCCCATCCCATGGGGGACTCCCCGGTGCATCTAGTGAAAAGAACAAGAAGTCCTACCCTCAGGTCAAAGTAAGTCTGTGATGTCCTTCTATATGATTCTGGAAGATCTGATTTCCTAAGAGCAAAAGAAAGGAATGCTTTATGTGAATACCATCTGCCTTTGCTCCTAAGCTGTTCACATGATGATTATAATTTTTAAGTAGAAATTTGTCTCTTAGCAATAGAAATGACACGTTTTAAGATTCTGTTAATATTTCCATGGAGTAGAACTTACTTCAACATTTAACCAACTTTTACTATTTCTTGATCATCTTCAAGTGTTTCTTCGTTGTAATACTTCCTGAAATTTTAGTAAGTCTTCGAAACAAGTGCTTGATTTCAGCCCTTTGGAGATTCAGTGAGAGACAACAGATGACTGGGTGTGTGGATTATGTGGTACGGTATTTACAGCATGAACTCCGATCCAGGCTTTCACTGGGTTATCCAACACTTCTAAACCTCTGGACCCTAATGTGTACGATGCAGAAGTGTGAATGGTGTGTACCTCATAGAGTCTTGTAGAGATGGAATGAGAACATGAATATTAGTGTTCCACAGAGAGCCAGAAAGTGCGGTAGGGCCTCTCCTTGAGCAACTGTACAGCAACACATGCCAGTCCTCGGAACCTACGGCTTCCTGATGTGCCTGGAGTGGGCTTGGCCGAGCCTTTTACACATCCTCAAGTTCTTTTTCTGTCTGTTAGTTTAATTGAGAATATTGTTCTCAGAGTTAGTTTGAGTTTTTTATTCTCATAACATGACTCCGTGTTTCGTAGGCTGATTGCTAAGCGTTTTGCAGATAAGCCAGTCAATAATTACCATTTCGCCATTTGTAAAAGTTTTGTTTGTTCAGTAATTCAGGACTTTGGCAAAAGGTTATCAGCTCAGTTCCCACTAAGGTGTGTGTGCCTCTCAGGGTAGAACATTCTCGTATCTTTTGTTAGTTTGTTTTGAGGACTAGGTGAAGGGCAACAGGACAGAGCCTCAGTAAAACTGTGATGTGAAGGAAATTTGTCTCTGGTGTTGCCAGCCTTGTGTTCTGCCTTCTCCCTCTCCTCCCTCTCCACTTCTAGGTGCAGGCCTCTCTAATTTCTTATCCCTCTTCCAAGACAGAAGACAAAATACTGTGATGTTATTCCTTACCTTTTGAGTGAAACTCACCCATATTATCTAGCATCCGCCCTACCTGTCATGTTTGCAAGCTAGCTGCCGTGTGGGATGGAAGATGTTTTTCCCATTCAGGGTCATCAGGCAGGGTAAATATGATGTGTTTAACTCACAGAAGGAAACCACAGCCGTAGGGTCTCAAGTCCTTTAGAATCTGGGTGAGGAAAGAGGAGCAATTAAACAAAGGAATTAGCATTTATTAAGCACCAAAGAGTTGCCAAATGCTTTACATATATGATCTCTTCTAATCCTCACAACAATCCCCTGTAGGTAAAAAGCGTAACGTCTGTGAGGAGACTGAGGCTCAGAGAGAGGACTTCACTCACCTTTCTCAAGGATCGCTGGCTCTTCTTTGCAGGCTGTTGCTTGTTGAACTCTCACGTGGAGTGTGTCCATGTGCAGTGCTGGAGGCAGGGACTGAGGGAACAGGACATGGGAGGAAAAGGGCAAAATAAGGAGCAGAGAACTGTAACTCTGGAAAACAAGAGGGAGAGAGGCTGGTGGGGGGCAAGGGGTACTCAGATGTTAGGGAGTCAGATCCACCACTTTTTCTCTTTTCTTTCTTTCTTTCTTTCTTTCTTTCTTTCTTTCTTTCTTTCTTTCTTTCTTTCTTTCTTTCTTTCTTTTTCTTCTTTCTTTGAGAGAGAGTGCATGCATGCAAAAAGTGAGGGAGAGGCAGAGGGAAAGGGAGAGAGAGAATCCCATGTGGGGCTTGAACTCATGACCCTGAGATCATGACCTGAGCTGAAATCAAGAGTTGGATGCTTAACTGACTGACCCACCCAGGCCCCCTCCAGTGCTTCTCTTTTTAACATATGTGTCTGTGTATCATCTATATAAATATTTTACGTGTTTATGTGTGTGTGCTTACAATAAGGATAATTGAAAGATACATGTTATCAGCTTTGGTATTGTTTATAATTACTGAAGAATTAACATTAAGAGAAAAACTGGGTGTTTTTTTTTTTTTTTCCGGACTGGCTCTGTACCAAAAATGTAAATTATGGTATTTTCATGAACTATTTACTTGAATTGCTCCAGTCTTTTGTGGCTAAGTAACAATTTTTGATACTAACAAATACATAGCATTACCTTTGTTGTAAATTTATTACCTAATAAAAAAAAACGTTATCCATTTACGCTCGGTCTTCATACATCCTTCTCATGTAGTGGTTGCCGCCTCACATTTACAAAATAATTTAGAAATGAAACAGCCAGTGGAGACGTTAGAGGTTCTTGTCAAATCATAGTTTCTGTATCAAGGAGTTTAATACTTAGTGGGAAATACAGGTATATAAACAACTAAAAATAAAGAAAGTCAAAATATAAATGTGTAAGATTGCTCATTATTACACTGGAGCTACAGTGTCATTATTTCACCCAATCATTTATTTTTTATTCACTAATTCAACATATACTTATTAAGCATTTAGTCCAGTTGTAAGAAAAGGAAGAACAGTTTGGAGAATCTGTTACAAACTGTCATTGTTCTTCTAGCCTGTCTTTGTTCACTGAGAGTTTAAATGCCTCTGCTGTTCATAACAGTTAAAGGAAGTCATTTTATTTATCTTAAAAGCTCTTACTCAGAAGGCTGGAGAAGAGGGAGAGAAAGACACAACCATGAGGCATTTGTCCCAGAGCTCTTCTCCCAGTCTCACTTTTAATAGTGATCGTAAAAGGGGACCTTTCAGGTTACAAAGGGATTTTAAATCCCTACTCTCTGTAAAATTCAGACAGAGGAAAGAGTTGCTCTCAGTATCTGTCTCTTATCAGGAGGATCTTTACAATTGTACATGTCTTCTGTTGTAGTGAACTAAGCACCCATTCTGTGTGAGGCTGGAAGGGGGAAGCAGTGGGCCAGATACAACTATATCAGGGTTTCTCAGACTCGGCACTACTGACATTTGGGACCAGAAAACTCTTTGTTGTGGGGGGCTTGCCAGTGCATTGCAAGATATTCAGCAGCATCCCTGGCTTCTACCTGCTAGAAGTCAATATAGCCTCTCGACAACTGTGACAACCAAAGGTGTCTA
This sequence comes from Halichoerus grypus, assembly GCF_964656455.1. Classification (NCBI taxonomy): domain Eukaryota; kingdom Metazoa; phylum Chordata; class Mammalia; order Carnivora; family Phocidae; genus Halichoerus; species Halichoerus grypus. Next base: position 83,665,176 of record NC_135714.1, read on the forward strand.
GGTATTGCCAGTGCCCCCTGGGGGGGGCAAAATTACCCTGCCTTAGGACCACTGATCTAGATGCAGGGTCAAATCAACCGTAACCTTTCTCCTATGCATACTTTTCTACTTATAAAGCTGTTGCACATGGGTTATATGGAATTGCCTAAGTATATTATTTTGCAAACATATGTACTTTTCTCCATTATTAGTAGATACTTATTTTCAAGATGATGATCACGGTGACTGTATAATTTCTTCTCGGATCTCTGAGCTAGCGTACTGGATATTAAAGAGAAAGACAGAAAAGAGAAGAAAAAAGATGTCTTCAACATTCCATATTCTGATAACTGCGTATCTAAAAGTTAACATAGGAGCTCTGTTGGCACTCGGTTATGAACTGTTACAGAAGAGAAAGTGAAAGTGGAAACAGGCTCAGACCAGGCAGCGGGCCTGCAGGGCTGCTGTTGCATGTGAGCAATGGGAGCATCACTGGAATTGTCCTCATCCTCCCTTCCAGTGGAGGGAGGTATAACAGGGGGTGCCCCGCACTTACCGCAGAATCCATTCCTGCAGGAATTCAGAGGGAGGGCATTTAGATTTACTGGGAAGAAATGCTATTTCTGAGGTCTACATATGCTACATCCTTACTAAGTATATTTGTTCAGTTTTAACAGTGAAATATTACGGGCTCTGCCTTTTCCTCACCTCCAGCCTCCTACTGTTCTCTTTCTCCCTCTCTTCGAGCACACCACTCCCTTGAGAGGCCTCTGAAAGGCTGGTGGCTCCCCATGCTGTCACACGCAGGCAACAGCAAAGGGTCGGGGGCCACCCTGAAAGCTACTGGGGTTCACTGTGACCCCTAACAACACTTTATAGAGTGCGTGAACGTAAAACCCACTTGGCTTACTCTCTTGCTAATTGTCCAGATATGATACTCAAGTTAAATCATTTTAAAACAACTCTAGGGGTCTACCTACTCCTTTTTCTACTGGAATTTTGTCCCGTGCCTAAAACCCTATTTCTAATAAGCTTGGTGTAAGCCAGGCTTAGACCCACTCTTGTCATGTGGAGATTATTTCTAGAACTCAGGCTATGGGCTACGGGACCATCTGGTGCTCTGCATGCTTCTTTCAAGTCAGAATCCTGTTCTGATTTCTAGAGCCTTGCTCTGTAAGTCTTCACAGTCTTTTTATTATTTTTTTAAGATTTTATTTATTTATTTGACGGAGGGAAAGAGGGAGAGAGAGAGCACAAGCAGGGGAAGCTGCAGGCAGAGGGAGAGGGAGAAGCAGGCTCCCTGCTGAGCAGGGACCCCCCGATGCAGGACTCGATTCCAGGACTGGTATCATGACCTGAGCCGAAGGCAGATGCTTAACAGACTGAGCCACCCAGGTGCCCCTTCACATTCTTTTTAAAAAAATTGTTTTAATTACAAAATACTTCAAGCATATTTCAAGAACATTTAAAAAATGGTATAACAGACACCAAGTACACCATTTGGATTTAATAGATCTTAGCATTCTACCATGTGAGCTTCTGATCTCTCTATCAATGAAACGCAGTTACAGCTACAACCCATCTATCACTTCTTCCTTCTTCTTGGTAAGTAAACCACTACTCTGAACTTTCATTCTCTGATATGCTTTAATACTTTTACTACACTAAGTATGCTTCCATAAATATTGGCATTTTCAAGAGAACTAATTTTTACTGGCTTCCACCCTAATTTTCTATTATATATCATGGCTCCTTTTCAGGGCAAATGAGAGTTAAAACTAGGCTCCGTTGAAGATCAGTGTTCACTTTGATCCTGCTGATTCCTCTTTATCAGCTAGATAAAATTTATTCATTTACAGTGTGGAGCTTATTCTGACTCACAACAACAACAACAAAATAACATTAAGAGAAAAATCTAGGGAAAGTAAATATGCGGACGAACCATTATGTCTTGCCCTTTTTAAAGAAAAGCTTTCCTGTTGTTAAACATTTAATATTCTATTATACTATCCAGTAAAGTTTCTCTTTAAAGTTTCCTCACTTCTGATTTCATCACGGAGCTCCTAATGGAAGAGGCTGGTAGAAAAGCCCAAGTAGCTTCCTCGGGGCCAAGCTTGTCCCTGCCTGTTTTTGACTCAGCAAGGAGTGCCAAGGAAGGCTCGTTTCCCTCTTTTTCCCGAAAGTTATGCATCAGATTTTTTTTATTAATCAAGCTGCTTTCCTCTTCACAGAGGTGGAAAGGCGCCAACAGGAGCAGCTCCATGGGGCTTTGTAAACTCCCAGTGATTCTCTTCCAGTGTGGCAGAAAGTACCCATCCTCCAGCAGAGCCCACTCTATGCCAAACAGAAATCAGTGTCAGTGACCTTGATTCTAAAATACAAATAGCTTACCAGTGGGTATTTTTATTTTCTCTTTAGTTATAAATATCAAATGCAATGGACTACAACTTGAAACACAGCTGATGGGAGTGTAACTATTTTTAATCGAATGTTTTCTGAAAGCTTGTTCTCACATATGTGTTCTTTCCTGAGTGTTTTACATTGAACAGAAGGCATCTGTTGAAATATGTAGGTCAACAACAGCTTTTTTGTTGTCCCCCCTACCCACTTGATTTTTTTTTTTTTTTTTTAAATCTCCACTCGAGGTGCCTCTCACTTAAAAATCCTAAATGGTGAGTTCTGTCAAGGTCAAATAAAGACTGGCTGATCTGCTGTGGCATTTAAGGCTATCACATATCCTTGCATAACCTTTCCTTTGTATAGACTTGTCTGATCCAGGAGGTTTGCCATTTTAAGGATCTAGTTTTAATACGAATTTTGAATAATTTAATCTGACTCAATTTCTAAAAACAACAGGGAAGAAAATCACCAGTAATCAGTTAGGCATGCATATAGAACCTAGGCTCATAGCATTTATTAAAATTTACATCAGCAACCCTAAGCTGTTTCCTATTTGCATATGTTCATAGGGGAAATAACGACATCCCCTAGGCAGAGAGCCCTGTGCTCTGTATATTGAGGAGAGGGTTTTGTGGCCTGGGTCCCTTTTTGTGGTTTCAGAGAACTTTGAGACTTCTGAATTTCTGTGCAGAATTTTATGTAAATGTACATACATTTTTCTGAAGAAATAACTTTTTAATCAGATTTTCAAAGGGAAGGACTCAAACATGGTTAAGAATCAATGCTGTAGAGTATGTCTCTTTAGCTTTTTGCTAGCAGCTAATTAAAAGATTAGTTGGTGTATATATATGTAAAGAATGTCTTTGTAAATTTTTTCAGTTTTTATTTTTGTACCTTTTAATTTTATAGCTATGTTTTCGCATTTTTTGTTAATCCATTTTAAGTGAGTTGAAATACTTCAGGTTGCCAACACAAAGCTCAGGAAAGCCTCCCTTTACTTTGGTTGTAGGGTGGAAAAGAAGGGAGACTTACTATCAACAGACCAAAAAAGTGAATAGGCTTCACTGCTTTTTCTCTCTTGCCCTTCCATATTGATGCTGATTCAGCATGAAGATAACCATTAGTGATTGAAGTTAAAAGAGAGAAAATTCATAACAAATATTCCTTGAGCCCTGTGTGTCCGGTCCTCTCTAGGCAAGCAGACAAAACTCTCTCCCGTGTGCAACCACAATCTAGACTTCTAGATAATTTTTCTTTCAAGTAGTTCAGAAGTTTTGCATTTGGCCCCTAGAACAAAATATTACCTGGTAGAATATTTTTAAAAATAGCCCTCTAAACTCACTATATGTATTCGTCTCTATTACGAACTAGAGAGGGCAACTCATTAAGGAAACTTCTAGCAGAGATCATAGCTGTGAAGCTTAACCTTAGAGATTATCAAGGGAACCCCAGATTGTCTGAATTTTAAGTTTTGTTTTGTCGGTCCTGGCTTGGTGACCTTCCTCTGCTGGTCATTCTCAGTTTTCTTCCCTCTACTCTCCTTTAAATACATGATTGTCCTGGGACCATTCTTCAATCTAAAGCAAATCTCTGATGGCTTCTAACGCTTGTGGTCTCAGTCTGAAGATTATATATAGTGTCTCCCCATTCCATTCAAGAATTCAGGTCTCATAAAGTCACATACTGGTAATGCTTCTTGATAAGATAAGAATATCCAGAAGTACTACAGCCCTCAAAATGTGTAACACCTCCTCCTCCACAGACAAGCTGTTTCTCAGCCTGTCAGCTGGTCTAGAGGTGAGATGGTAGACTCCCCTGCAGTCTCAGCCTACTATCCTCACCTGCGGCGGCAGGGGGCGGGTGGGGGGAGTCCCAGATCAGAACCCTCTGGCCTATACTCGCCTCCTTGAGGTCTCCTGAGGGTGCGCTGGAAGGTGCGAAGACTTTCACAGACAGTTCCTCTCACCTTGAGGTCCCCATCCACCCAATAGAATGATTATAAGAATGGATTGTTGTGCTTACTTTCATCATCTCATTTAGGCATCACAACAATCCACTGAGGTAGGTTCTCTGATCCTCATTTGATAAATGAGAAAATCAAAGCCTAGAAAAAGTTAAGAAGCTTACCCTGAGTCTCACAGTCTTTCTGGGATGGAGCCCAAGATTTCTGTTCAGACAGTATGATTTTTTTTTTTTTTAAGATTTTATTTATTTATTTGAGAGAGAGAGAGAGCAGGAGTAGGGGAGCAGAGGGAGAGGGAGAAGCAGGCTCCCCACTGAGCAGGGAGCCCGAAGTGGGGCTCGATCCCAATACCCTGAGATCATGGCCTGAACCGAAGGCAGACCCTTAACCGACTGAGCCACCCAGGCACCCCCAGACAGTATAATTTAAGAGTCCTCTTAACCATCATGGGATACTATTGAAATATTAAGGGTCTATCTACTCGTGAGGGTCCTTTAAACCTATGGTTCTCAGTCATCAGAATCACCCAAGAGATGCCTGCAGAGATGCCTGGGACCCGTTCCACACATGCTAAATCACGATGGGTCGTTTAGGGGCGCCTGGGTGGCTCAGATGGTTAAGCATCTGCCTTCGGCTCAGGTCACGATTCCAGGATCCTGGGATCGAGCCCCACATCGGGCTCCTTGCTCAGCGGAGAGCCTGCTTCTCCCTGTCCTTCTACTGCTCCCCCTGCTTGTGCTCTCTCGTCCTCTCTCTTTCAAATAAATAAGTAAAATCTTAAAAAAAAAAAAAAAAAAACAAAGCAACAATGGGTCGTTTAGCCAATATGAGATTCTATAATTCTGTGATAATTTCTAAGGACTTCTGTCATATAATGACAAGATATAACAACAGATGAATGAATAGGTAAGTCATGGTATAATTGCAAAATAAAATATGCCGCTGTTTTTAAAAAACAACATAATAAAATAAAATTAAAAAAAAATGAAGACTGTACAACATGGAAAACTGCTTATGGGCTAATGTTAAGAAGAAAGCAGGATTCCAAATTAAAAATATAATCTCTGAAATGATTTAACTCAGTGAATGAGTTAAAATCAAGATTAGAGAAAGTCTCTTTCAATTATCAAATGGAAAAATAGATCTGAAATAATTTCCTGGAATGTAGCACAGAAAGACGGAAAACTTGAAAGAAGGGGTGAGATAAAGGGTGCAGGAGAGAGAGCAACAGGTGAATGACTGAAGGCCTGGAAGGAGGTGATAAAGCTGCAGGTTTCCGGTTCTATGCTTAGAGGTTCTAGGGCTCGGGTTAGGTCAGATGTGGCTTATGGACCACGCCTGTAGGTGTTAAAGCATTAGCCCTGAAGTCAGCTAGTTTAGGGCTGGGCGTGATGTTCATTCCTTGTTTTGCTACTAACTAGCAGTGTCGCTCAACTTGGCCAAGCCACAGTTTCTTCATCCGTAAAGTTGAGATAAATAATACCTACTCCATAGGATATGCATATAAATTAAGTTATTCAGTGCATGGCACATAGTAAGCGCTTAAAAATGATAGTTGCTTTTATTTTACTTCATTTTATTTTGCTTTATTTTATTTTATTTATGAGAGAGCATGCGTGAGCAGGGATTGCGGGGGAAGGGGCAGAGGGAGAGAGAGAATCTCAAGCAGGCTCTACGCCCAGTGTGGAGCCCAATGCGGGGCTCAATCTCATGACCCTGAGATCATGACCTGAGCCGAAATCAGGAGTCGGACGCTTAACCAATTGAGCCACCAAGGCACCCCTTTGCTTTTATTTTTATATACCCACACTAATTTAAGTGTTGAGTGACAACATTCCTGATTGGTTCATGGAATCATGGAGTTACACAAAAGCTTCACCAGTCCACTAATTATTTTTAGCACAACCTCACTAATTAGTATTGCTTCCACTCTATTTACACCATTTCCTTCCTTCTTTCTGGGGTTATTAAAGTAGGAGATTGAAAAGAGATCCTGTGCCAAAAGCTTACTTGTACATGTAACACATGATTTCTTATGAAAATATAGGTATTTGGAAGCCAGAAAGGAGTGTATTAAACTTTTGTTAGGCTCCTTAACTGTGTTTTCTTTGACACTATGCATGCACTGATTTCATTTGCATGAGTACTGTATTATAGTTTCCTAGGGCTTCCATAGCAAATTACCACAAACTGGGTGGTTTAAAGCAACAGAAATTTATTCTCTCACAGTCCTTGAGGCTAGAAGTCAAAACTCAAGTTGTCAGCAGGGCCATGCTCCCTCTGAGGGCTCCAGGGAAGAATCCTCCCTCCCTCTCTCTAGCTTCTGGTGGTCGGGTGCTGGCAATCCTTGCCACTCTTTGACTTGTTAGCGGCAGCACTCGACAGTTTCTGCCTTTGTCTTCACATGGCTGTCTTTCCTCTGTGTCTGGATCTGCCTGACCTTTCTCTTATAAAACATCAGTCATTGTGTTTCAGGCCCACCATCATCCAGTATGACCTCATCTTAATTAATTATATCTGCAAAGACCCCATTTCCAAATAAGGTCACATTCTGAAGTGCTGGGTAGACATGAATTTCAAGGGAACACTATTCAACTCATTAGGCGTATGTTCTGGCATTAAGCTTATAAACTAGTGGTCTCGAAGTATGGGATAAAGACCATTTTAGCCCCATTTTGCACTTAGAAAGACATTTACATGTATCCATTGTGTTCCCTTATATATCATTATTATATATTTAGGGAGTAGCAGAAAATCTTTCAAGTTAGAGAAGTTTGTCAGTATTTTGAATAATTTATTTAAGAAAGTAACTCCTGTGTTATTTCCCCCATTGAGTAGATGTTGGGCCTTCAGTACAGTGGTGTGCTAGTAACTATTTAATGACCGGCTCTCCAGGAGAACAAAGCAAAGCCCTGATTTGTAGTATTTGTCAGTTTCCTGGATGTAAGTACTCCCACCATGGTCAGTTTCAAGCTATCAGTGTGAAGTCTGGCTTGCAAAATTTCTGAAAATTTAACAGTCAACTCCTGTGAGCAGGTCAGACCAATTCCATCCGTACCACTGCAAGATTTTGTAAAGAGAAAGGTATGAGATCAGATCCTAGATATTAACCCCAGTGAACAATAGTTGGATCTACAGAAGATAAGGAATTGCTTCATATAAGTATTAGAATTAAGTGAAGTAATTGACATAAAAGCACCTGGCACATCTATAGCTTTAAGTGTTCACTCAGGACATGTTTATGTTTTTAATTTAAAAAAATCATGAAAATGTCTGTAACATGATTGTTAGTTCCGTGAGGGCAGGCAGGAATTTTTTTTTTCTGTCTTGCTTACTGCTGTATCTCCAGCACCTGGAATAGTATATAGCGGGTGACCAATAAGTTGTTGGGATTCAACATGCAGGAAATGGCTAGAATCAGACTTCCCAAAAGAAGCACTAGTACTATCATAATGTAGTAAAGAAGAGACACTTAACATGATGTAATAATAATAGGTTGTTACTGGAAGCATCACGTCTTCGACCAGCTTTCAAGGCTTCACTCCAGTTGCTCTCTCTCTCGTTCTTTCCATCTCACCAGCCTTCTCTTCCTTTTCCTCCCTTACCGCACCTGACCGAGAATCAGGTGATCCATGTCCTTGTCCCAGTGAGTTGGGACACTATAACTTAGACCTTAGCCTCATCTCTAACTTTTCTGAGTCAAAATGGGCCTCTTCTGCCTCAGACTCCTCAGTGGACTCTCTCCATGGCAGATCTTCCCTACAGAACTGCTCCTCCTAATATCTTTCCCTTCTTGGAAAATGGCAGTTCCATCCTTCCACTTGCTCAGGCCAAAACCCTTGGGGTTATCCTGAACACTTCTCTTCTTACACCCCACATCTGATCCATCATGGCATCTTACTGGTTGTGCCTACAAAACCTACCCAGGACCTAATCGCTTGTCACCCCCTCCACTGCTACCTCCCTGGTACAAGCCACTGTCCCATCTTTTTCTCCCAATGGTTTTAGCATTCATGGATGATTCTTTACTGAATTATTTATTATTAGCAATTGATGATGATAAACTTGTGATTTTTGACTTATATCATTCCTTTTACTTTTTGTTAGTTGGAGCTCTGTTTTAAAAAATCAAGCTTTCTCAAAAAAGAAAAATACAGAGCTTTCTCTTCTTCACATTCCTTTAAAAACTTTTTTTTTTAGTGTCAGTATGTACTCATTGGTCATTTTGTTAGTCAATGTATTATAAGCCATTCCTGTCATTATTTATTTTGATGCTTAAATTGGTCCCAGTCTTGGCCAGTGAGTTATTTGTACTTGCTCCTCTGTCCTTTTGATATGTCCCCACTCAATTTTTGAATACTTCCTTATTTCTGAAATAATAGAATGCCCTAAGCTCACCCTATACTTTCCCTTCGCCAACCCTGGACTCATCCATCTCTTCAAGAAGCCCTGGTTCCTTTTATCAGAGAAATTTCTTCCAGGCTTTCATTAGACAGAGCTAGAAAATTAATTTTTAAAAAAAATTTTGAATTCATACTGATACCTCTAATTCCAGTCTAACCCCACAGGCTTCTTCCTTTTCTTCCGCCATTCCCTATTTGTGTCACCTTTCTCTAATAATGAAAACCCTAGCTGCCAGCGATATCAGTATACCTACTCATTTTGCTCAGCCCCGTAGTACATACAGAATAGCTTCTAAATTGCTGTACTGATATCAATACAAACTTACTAAATACAGTTCAGACTTTCTTTGCAGTTTTTTTTTTTGACCTTCAAATATAGTCAAGAGAGGATATTCAAAGCAATGTGTGCAAAAGTGTCTTGGATTAAATTTTTATCCTTCTATATAGGTACGGTATCATTGGGATACATAGTCATCCTTTTTGTTGTGTTCAGTTTTAGGAATTTCCCATCCTTATTGATTTCATTTTATTTTTTGAGTATCAGTATTTATCAGTCTCATTATCTGCCATTTACATGAAATTAACTAGACTCTTTAGAAATCATGATAAAGTCAAATTGTTTTGTTATTTTTAAAAATAGGAATATAGACACAAAAGGAGTCAGTGAGAGCCTTGATATAAATTGTGTTCTGGATTATTAGTTCAGAAACCTGAATCCATCTAAACCTAGAACATTCCATGTGTAGGTTTCAAAGGCTGCTTGGCTGTCCTCCCTTCCTCACATTCATGTAGCACATGTTTATCTAGTGCACCCCACATGCCAGGCAGGGTGCTGAGCTATGCGCCCTGGTCACACACATGAACGTGATCATCTCTGCCTCCCAGGGCTACATGGAAACAGGTATATACAGGATGATAATATAGATGTTACCCAGATTTGCTGGAGGAATGCCTCTTCAAGGATGCTCTGCAGTGCATGTGTGTGTGTGTGTGTTTGTGTGTGCATATGCGTGTGTGCGTGCTTGTGTGTATCTTGGGGGGGGCTGGAGGAAAACACAGCCTTACATGGGATCACCCTCTGCTTCCACACTTCCAACCCGCCCCCATCCCCATTTGTAACAGAATGCTCATGGCATTTGATAGGTATATTTCCAAACCAGAGGCTAGAGAGCTGGATATCCATCTCAAGCACCTCAGTAAGACCAAATCCCACCAAGTGTGTCTCCGTGTCTTCTTTGACAGGTTTCTAGAGTGGTAACATGGTGAGATGCTGGAGATCCTCTGGTTTGGTACTTCAGGGGTTAACAGTATTTCTTTTTTTTTTTTTAAGATTTTATTTATTTATTTGACAGAGAGAGACACAGAGAGAGACACAGCCAGAGAGGGAACACAAACAGGGGGAGTGGGAGAGGGAGAAGCAGGCTTCCCACTGAGCAGGGAGCCCAACGCGGGGCTCGATCCCAGGACGCTGGGATCATGACCTGAGCAGAAGGCAGACGCTTAAGGACTGAGCCACCCCATTGCCCCTAACAGTATTTCTCGTGTTGATGCTGTCTACGGGAAGAATAGTTCCAGCCTTAGGGATCTTTCCCCAGCCACTTCAATGTATTTTATCAGTGTCTCCAGTGGAGGCCTTACCACATTTGCAGAAACATGAAGTGATAGATAACAAATAATTTGAGTTCAAATTTATTTTGAAAAGCTGGGGCAAAGGGCTAAATTCTTTTTTTTTAAGCCTTATTTATTATTTGAGAGAGAGCGTGAGAGAGCACGCGAGGTGGGGGTAGAGGGAGGAGGGAGAAGCAGACTCCCCACTGAGCAGGGAGCAAAGGGCTAAATTCTTAAGCAGTGATATTTAAAGGAGATGAATGCATCCAAAAAGCAAATTACCACACATACAGAGTGGGATACGCAGGCAAAGAGATCTAGAACTTTTAGGTAACAGTGGACTTAACATCACAACAATGTGATGTGACCACCAAACAAGTAATTCCATATTAGGCTGCATTAACAGAAGTAGGGTATATAAAACCAAAGAGGTGGTGGTCTCGCTCCCACTCTCTGTTGAAAGACCACTGGAGGAGAACTGTGTATACTGACAGGCACCACATATATAGACAAATAGAGGCCAACTTGAGTTTGTTCAGGGCAGAATGGTGACAGAACCCAAACCTTCAAAAGGGAGTAGTCTTTGAACCTGAGATTATTTATAGCCTGGAGAGTTTGGTTGTTATCAAATATTTGAATGGCTACCATGAGAAAGGAAAGATGAGCTTTATCCTGTCTATCACAAGAGGATGAAATGAGGAACAATGAATGGAAACCCTAGGGGAGAGAGGTTTCAGTTGTTACTGAGAGAGCTGCCTAAGGGTGAATGTATAGCCTCAGGATGAATGAAGTTCATTGTCACTGGGCTGGCTCAGGAATAAACTGGAAGACTACAGGGCAGGGAAGCTAACTTATGTAAGATCCTCTATGGTCAGAAAAGTTCCTTTTTATTTATGCCTTTAAAAAGATTTGCTTAATAAATTAATAACTTTATAATAAGGGAAATCAGGATTTGGTTATAGGGCAGTTATAATTTTCTGGCAAGTCCCTAAAAATGGAAATTAATAACTTGCAGAACATTTCATCCAAGCATCAGTGTGTTTGATTCATTTAATATACTTTGTGTTTTAGTCATTTTATACTGAACTGAACAATATAAAGTTATCACATTGAAGGTTTTTTTTTGCAGGTTTAAAGTCCTGCCATTTTTCCAAATTCCTGGCTGATGTTATTTTAGAGCTTGTTAGAAATTTTGGTGTTTCCCCCCTTCCTCCTTTTGCTTACATCATAGTATGTAGATGGTACAACATGTTGGTTAACCTCAGTCTGACACTTAGGTCGCGTTTTCTCTTTTGCTCCATCAATGTCTGGGCCGTAAATTAGCCAATAAAGTGGCAACAAGAAATCAGACAAAGAAAATTTCCCAGTTCTACTCACTCGTAATTCTCCTAATTTAGTAGGGGTTTTCCACAGGAAATCACGGAAGAAGAGTTGAAATGCCTTATCTTATGTACTTTCCTTCTAAAGAAAGGAGCAGTTAATTGTCTTCTTCCCAGAGTGGTCCACATTCTTGTGCAGGCAGCTGTATTTACTCTAGTACAAATTAAATTCTACATCAAATGATGTCTCTGAGTACTTTCAGTCACTGAGAGCCAAATTATTTAATTACTTCTTTAACCAGTGGGTTTCAGTGAAACTAATAGAATGGGTTTTGTAAGCAAGAAATATATGTCGTGAGGATGATTTTATGGCTTTAAGAAGAACGAAATTAGTGATATCTAATCCCAACTAAATTTGAGTATCCGAGTCGGAAGATAATCTTAATCATCTCAAATCATGTTTGGGTCAAAAACAATGTGTTGAGAGACTTTAAACTATTTAAAGATAATGTTAAAAAGTTATATTAATAATTTGTTTTCAAAGAGTAAATAAATCAGAAACCTAAAATCTTTATTTTGGACGTACTTCAGTCATACCTTTTATGTGGTCTAATCCTTCTAATTATTTTCATGTAGTTTGTATGGATTAAAAAAAAAACTTTCGTAGACTAAAATTTCTCCTTCTGACTTTATTTTGCTTGTCTGTCGTCCCCCCCCCCCCCCCCCCGCAACTTGTGTAATTGACGCATTTCTGACATATCCCCAGAAAAGACCGATCTTTATTATCAGGACTTAACTACCCAGGCAGGGCCCTCCTTGAATTAACTGAAAATAAACACTGTGGGTACTCAATTTCAGTTTTAATGACAAAAGTTGAAATCTGTGCCTAACATAAAGGTTTTCTTTGTCTCTGAATTTTGATTTTCCATGCTATCAGAGGCCCCATTGCAACAGGTAATTTGAGTGTTGATTGTATGTTTTCTCAGTTTGTAATTGTGGTGACATGTTTTTAAAATGTTCGCAGTTTTAAAATGAAGTTTATCTATTAGGTTCCTTCCAACTCAGAAATTCTGTGATCTTAAACTTTTTTTTTTCCCCTTCAGTTTGAAAAGGTGATCTTTGGGTGTTGTCCTGTGTGTCCTATACCTATAAACAGGAATCATAGAATTTTAGAGCTGGAAGATGTACTAGTCATTACGTAGTGATTCTACAAACAAAGACTTCAGGGGCCCGAGGAGGACAGGTGGCCAGCCAAGGATCACAGCAGCGGCTGTGGTTAGACCTCTGGCTGCTCACTGGAGCACGAAAACTTAGCACTAAAAATTAACCCAGATGTTCTTACCTGAAAATTTGCAGACTTCAGGAAGACATTCTTTCACACATTTAAGAATTTTGAGGCCATTTATATTAAACACAGTTTATTCATACTCGACCAACTGTGCTGTCATCCCTATTGTTTTCTCCAAACCTGGGATCACGCTAGAAAATAAGTTAACGGCTTCAGGTGGGTTAAATTTTCCTGAGTTTGCACTCCTGGGATATTTTTCAGTGACTTAAAAACGTAAACTGACACGGTGAAGTTCTGACCGCTTTCTTTCGGGCGGGAGGGTGACAGTGCGTCTCTGGGTTGCTGGTGGGGAAAGCCCTCTCCTTGGCAGAGTGTGGCAGGGATAGGGTGTGCGAGGTCCACTTCTCTGATCACCCAGGGCCTGTGGCCCACGCAGCGCTTCCCTCCTCCGGCTCTCACTTCTGTTTTACCTGGAACCGACCTCGATGATTGTTTTCCAGCCATCCTACCACCTTGGCCTAGCCCCAGCACAGTTGGGAAATTGTATGTCAGGGTTAAATCCCGCCTGAGAACTGAATTTATAAAACTTAAAGAGGTAGCCTCCCTGCGGCCAATCTGTGTATAAATGGCAGTTATTTTTCTCAGTGGAAACATGCTTCAACAAAATAATCTCCTAAGAAATAAAAATAGGGCCAGGGTTCCATGGCCTCACTGTGATTTCAAGCCAGGGAGTTAGTAGAGTTAGTAGAATTTCACACACCTTCCGTTAAAACTTTTCAGAAACTCCTCCGGGGCAATCCCTCCGGGTTCTGTTAGTGAAACAAACCCTGTCACAGGACAGTGACCTCAGGGCAAGATAGCCTGGTGGGCCCTGCAGTCAGCCCCCTCTCCTCACTGCTCACTGCTGCCCCCCGGGATGGTTAACCACTTTGCTGCTCCTTCCTTCCTCTTTGTAGCCTGGAGCCTAATATTTTTTCATTCATTAGTTCTTTTATTTATTTATTTAGTTAGTTAGTTAGTTAGTTAGTTAGTTATTTAGTGCTGAAACCCGAGATCGAACCAGAGTCATTAATTCTTTTAAGAAGGATTGATTAAATCGATTCTGTTCCCGTGCTGGGGGTTGGGGAAAGGGAAAGAAGAATTAAATCGCCCCTTTGTCCTCAAGGATCAATCAGTTTAATAGAGGAACTAAAATATGTCCTGAAATAGCTGAAAGATGAAAATACTGTTTTTATTTTGGTGTTTTGTTTTGTTTTGTTTTGTTTGGGTTTTGTTCACCGCTACCTAATCAGCATCTGTAGCTGGCATGTAGGGATGGCTGAATAAAGTTGTGTGGGTTTTTTGTTTTGCTTTTTGGATGGAAGAATGAATGACCTAATGGCTCCAAGACAAAGACAAACTTGTAAGAGCCAGCTAGTTAGGGTGGTCATAGAAGACTTTGAGGCAGAGATTGGATTTTGGCCTGGATCTTGAGGGAAAGGTAGAAATTTGAAAGCAAACCTCTAACTGGAGAAAAGAGCACAAGCAGAAAAATCAGCAGCAAAGCCTCAAAAATAGAAATCTGAGGTTGAATGGGAATAGTGAATAATTCTGCTGGTGCGAAGAGTACATGAAAGAGAAAGGTGGGAATAAGGCTTGAGAGGTATGACAGGGCCAAATTGTGTAAGGCTCAAGAATTTGGGCTGGGTTTGGGGGAAAATGGGTAGATTATTACATAAGTTTCAGTACAAGAATGAGCTGCTATACTCAGCTTTGTGCCTTCGCAATATAACCCTGGTAACAACGTGCCAAGGGATTTTGGAAGGGAAAGGCACAGGGACACCAGTTAGAAGAACTGCACTGGTTCTCTACGAGTTAAACTCGGAGGTCAGGCTGAGATGGATAAAAACTAAGGCAATGAGAGCAGAAGAGAAAGACAAATGCCAGAGATTTGGGGGGCTATGGCCTGGCTGAAATTTGGCAGCTGATTGAGTGTGGAAGACAGCAGAAGAGTCTGAGATGATAGGGAGGATTCCAGGGCAATTGCTGAGAAGGGGGTGATTTCATCAAACAGTAGAGTAGGTTCTAGAACAAAGGCGATTAATTCGGTCATGGACAGATGAGTTATAAAGATGTTATGGACAAGAAGATGCTCTACAGACAGCCGGCAGTGTTACAGACGCTTAAAAGGAAGGTAAACACACGGGTTTTAAGTTAAGGAGTTATCTGCTTGGCACATACAACGCCGGGAGACTAGAAAGGAACATCAAGAGAGTGATCATGGTAAAGATGAGAAGTGGACCAAGGACTGAATCTCTGAAGAAACTTCTCTTTGGGGAGGAAGGAGAGCACCTTAGCAGAAGTGTCCAAAAAGTAGGAGGGTAGAGTTTCTAGAAGGGAATGGTAATACAGCCCAGGTTTCTGAGAGGTTAAGTAGGAATGAAGAATAAGAAATGGCTAGCGGGTTTGGAAACAGGGAGTCCGATCATGACCTTGAAGCACTTTTTCATTGGGGGGATAGGGGATTTAGTTCATTTGCAAAAGGCTACAGGTTAAGTACAGCATAGGTGATGAGAGCTTTGTCTGCACACTTGGTAAGGAGAAATACCTTTTAAGAACCTTTCTCACTGGGTTATTAGGGAAAAGATGAAATGAAAGAATCATTCTCTATTTCTATATTTCTTGGTGTTGTGCCTGGCCCATAGGTTTGAATAAATGCTAACCTTTACAGTTGTCATCATCATTTATCAGGAAAGGGGTTTTTTTTAGAATAAGGGAGAAGACTATACATGTTTTGTGACTAAGAGGAAGGGTCCCTTTGAGAGGAAGGGAGGAGGGTAATTGAAGGAGGTCTGAAATAAGTAGGCACTAAGGGCAAAAACAGAGTGGTTAACTCTGGACAAGGGAACAGACCTACCTTTCTCGGAATTAGGGGAGGATATGTGAAGTAACAGAGACATTTTGAGCCTGAGGAACAGTAAGGAGAAGGAGGTTAAACAGATTCACATGCAATGGTTTCCACCTTCTCAACAAAGTGAGAGGTTACCTCAATTGCAGATAAGCTGCTTCAGGCATGAAGAGACAAATGAGAATCACTGTCCTTTATTTTGTGCCTGCCATGTACTCAGAACTATGCTAGACACTTTAAATGATCCTCTTTAATCCTCATGAAAATTCAGAGATTATGTATTTGCATTCACATTATACAGATGGGAAAACAAGTCAAAAAGGCTAACTCTCTTCCCCAGGATCACACAGGAAATAATGGAAGGAGCGGGGATTCAGAGCCAGGACTGTCTGACTCCAGAGCCTGATCTCTATGGAAAGGGAGCCTGGGCGGGGGGAAAAAAGGAGCCCCAGTAGATTGAGATCTTGGAGGTGTAGCTGTGCTGTATCATGATCAAGTCCTGCGGGATGGTTATTGCTGTCAGTCACCAGAGTGAACATCAAAGACGAGCCCTCTCACATGGGGAGGAAGAGACTGTGAAATTGGAGTGGACCAGAAATGTGAATTCTGGGTCCCTGAGGGCAATAACAAGGCACAGAATAGAGATATGTTTGAGTCAGGGGCTAAGACTTGTTAGCACTGTGGAAGAATGCCTGATGGGCAACAGTTAGGGTGGGGAGAGGGAAGGACATGGGGGTGTCTTGGACTTTAAGAGGAAAGCTGCTACCTTGGTTTTCCAAGGGAGATGATTTAAGAGTGGCCTTTCCTTCTCTTTCCCACAGCTGCCAGAATTCCTGCCACTCAGCAGTTAGATTCCTCTTACCATCCTGGGGTTCCAGAGCGCCCACCCAGACACCCTTCCACCAACATAGGCTAATGTGGTGCTCTGATGTAAAATAATCATATTCTAATTTAAATAGCCTATTGAGAGGTTACACTGGGGTCTAGCCATGTTTTTCTTTTGGAAAAGATAAAATAATAAGAGAAAGAATGTAGTTACCTTATTTCCACTTCCTACTTAGCACAGCTCTTTATATTTTAATAAATTGCCTTCCATGGATCACATTTTAATCATAGCTTAATTATTTAATCGTGCATTCACTAAAGAATCAATTATCGAATGCCCACAATATGACAAACATTATTGCAGGCACTGGAGATTTACCAGGAAAGGAATCGGTGTCCCTACTCTGATAAAGCCTCTATTCTAATCGAGAAGAGAGGCAATAATCAATACAAGTAAAGTGTGTTGTAAATTAAGTAGTAATTAGTAGAAAGAAAAATAAAGCAGGAGAAAGGAGCAAGGAATGCAGGGATTGCAGTGGTCAAGTTCCAACAGTGAGCCATGAAAGCCCCCCCAAGAGAGAATGGCATTCTCCAAAGCCGGAAGGAAGGCACGAGAACGTGCAGGTATCTGGAGAAAAGAGTGTTCCAGGCAGAGGACACAGCAAGTGTCGAAACTCTCAGGCAGGAGTTGAGCCGGCCAGGTCCAGAACAGCAAGCAAGCTGATGTGAGTGCTGGGCTGGGAGCAGTAAGAAACAAGATCAAGGAGGAAATGGGGGTGGGGGTGTCAGATCGCCCAGGACTGTTAAGATGGAAAGGCATTGGATGGTTTGGAGTTGTTTTTCTTTAACTTTTTATCATGGAAAATCTTAATCATATATACGTGGAACAATATAACGAGTCCCCTCGTGCTAATCATTCAGCTTCCACAGCTTTCACTTGGGAGGACTTTGAGCAGAGGAGTGACAAGACTTGGCATGACCTGACTTGAGCAGGATCACTCAGGAGAAAGGGTGGTGGGGAAGTGCGGCAGGCACAGGAAACACAGTTGGGAGACAGATCGCAATGGCGGTGCGGAGAAGTGGTCAGAGTCGGGATATTTTTTGAACGGCTGACTAGATATTATATATTTTATGCTTTGTTGGAAAAAAAAAAAGTATTTGAGCATGCACATAGTGCAGTAAGGAAGGTAAGAGATGTACCAGAATCCCACTACTCTAGACTAAACCCCAGTTCCGAAAAACTGGCTTATAAGTGAGCATTTGTAACACGATTGATCCATAAGTTACATGTTGTATACTCCTCCTCTATTCTTTTGCAACCATGGATGATTGGCCATGGTTGCATATAAAGGGTAAGGATTTATTTGTAGTGCAGTAATGAGGTGATAACACCTGTTGAGGTACAAGTCCCAACAATTCTTGCAGTTAGGAAAAGCATGTTACTTATTTTCTGAAAGAATCATGATTTATAAGCAGCTTTATTAATGTAATAAAACTGAAAATTAAAATAGAACAGATAAAAAAGAAACATTAGGTCAAAGTATGACAGAAAACTCAAGAGTTTGAAAGCAGAGTTATGGGTAGACAGATTTTATTCCTCTCTCTGTGTAGTTGATAACACCCTCTTAGCGCATTTTGTTGTGTTGATGGCAGAGTTTGCCTTTCTTATTCCAGCCTGACATCTGAGTCATGTGTGTTGTTGGTCAGACAAGTAGGACAGTAAACAAGGTAAAGGAATGTGACCGACTCAATGCACAGCCAGGAGCTCTACTGGAAAAACAGCCATGTCATCAACAGTGAATGGGTCAAAGAGGATATTTTCACATCATTCCACCTTACCAAGAACACCTCACTTACATTCAGAAGACATAGGGTGAATTCCGAGGTCCTTTGTTTCTTGGCTGTCTGACCTTGGGTTATATCACTTGTTAATCTGTCTGAACTTCTGTCTTCTTATCTACAAAATGGGGATGAGAGTGTCATCTTTGTCTACCCAAAAGGGTCACTGTGAGGCCCGGGGAGAACCGGGCCATTTATAAAATAAAAGAGAAGGAAAGAAACTGGTGCCTCCCTGGAACTGGCCATGTGCCCGGCACTGTGTAGTCCTTCAGCAGCCATCTGAGGTCACATTACTAGCCCATTTTGTAGCTGAGGAGCGTGAGGCTCAGAGAGGTTACCTAACTTATGTAAGGCCACAGAGCTAGAAGAAGAAAGAGTTGGCATTTGATCCCAGACTGGATCAACTTTAAATCCCCTACCTTAAAAAGAAAGAACCAGCTTTACTGAGCATCTTCCTACTCCGTGCCAGAAACTGTGTTAGACATGGTTCTGTCCTGTCTCATTTAATAAAGGTGATTCTGTACTTCCTGGGTGCTCAACAAAGAATAAAGAATAGTAAAATCTATTTGTCATCACCAAGAGAAGATGTATAATGAAAACTATTATTTTCCTTCTTTTCCCTCTTCTCCTCCTCTTCCTTCTCCTTCTTCTTCAACCCCCTCCCTGGGCCTCCTCCTCTCTTTCTTCTTTGTTTTATAATCTGAGGTGCAGCCTAACAGAGAAGAATCAATGTATAGTTGAATGGTGTCTGTGGCATGTTTTTTTTTAATGAAGGAGCCTTGCAAGAGGACAGGTGCACTTCTGCCATCTCACTACTAACTCTGAGACCTCCTTTCTCACAACACACACGAACAAAACCAAACAAACAGGTTATTCAGGAATAACTGTCATGTCCCAGCACTGTACTAGGCAAAGGAGAGCTGTACGACACTGGGCAGATGGGATATTTACAAAAGAAAAAGTCATTGAGCCAGTGGTAGCCAGTGTAATGGAAAATGAGAATGGGCTTTGGAGGTGGACAGACCTAGGTTCACAGGGCTGCCCAATACTCCAGTTATAGGAACGATGGCAGTTTGCTTCACCTTAATGTGCCTCAGTTCCCTCAGCTGTGGAATGGGGTACCACTACTCACCCCACAGGGCTGACGTGAAGATTGGCTGAGTTAACACGTTCCCTTGCCTTCCATAAGAACAGGAAGTTAGGAAGTATAGATGTATGTGCTCTGGGTGTTTAACAAGCAAGAGAGGTAAGCCAATAACCCTTAAGTTGCTCATTGGTTTTACCATCTTCTTGTTGCAATAAGTTGCATTTGCTTTTCCTGCCCTACTCCAATCACATTCGCCCCAAAGGGGACAGTCATGGAGTTTTTTGAGCTAAAGTGGTGAGGAGAGTGCCATGGAAGATGCATATTTAGGTCCTACCTTTGAAGAACGAGTGGTTCTAGATAGGGAAGAGATGGGAGGGACACCCCTGGGGAGATTGGAACCACTTGCAGGAAACCCTAAGAAGTGGTGATGAGTATGGCTTGGGGGGACAGTGAGGAGGACTCTCACCACAGAGCCATTGTACATGCTGTTCTCAACCTGCTGTCTCCTACCCACCCCTTCCCTCGTTACACTCCCGCCCCTCTTTCAGAGCTCAGCGCTCATTGCTCCCTCAGGAACCTTTCTCTGACTTCCTGACCAGGTCAGATCCCTATTACGTATGTCTTTCGTAAGGGCTTCACAGTTTGGCGTGTATATTTCTCTGTGAGTTTCTTTGAGGACTATCAGCCCGGCTCTTTAATTCCCATCAGAACAGAGGTTATGTCTGTTTTGCACTTACATTGTATCCCTTCACTCCCCGACCTGCTGTAGTGCGTGACACATAGAAGGGGCCTAAGAAACACTCACTGAATAAATGGATATGTTTTGCTTTTCAGGGAAGTAATAGTCTGGATAGGAGAAAGGGTTTATATTTGAGATTGCTAATCCCATTAGGTGCAAGCGCTGTATTCACTCATTTAATCTTTAAAAACAATTTGTGAAATCAAGTGCATTTCATTTCATTTTAAAGATGGGGAAATTGATGTCCAGAGATGTTAGCCATCTTTCCGTATTGACCCAGCTATAGAATAAGTGGCAACAGAGGGATTTGAGCCTGGCAGCTTGACGTCAGAGCTCTTGTATTGAATCAGATTGCCCCGTTGCTTTAGTGGAAGAGGGACAAAGTTAGGTACACAAGTAGTTAGGATAGATTTCTGTTTGAAAATTACGGATTTTTTTCCTCCTCCTTCTGGTCACTTATCATCATCATGGTTATCACTTCATGGGAAAACTAAGCAGAAAAGAACTCCTTCGTGTGTCACGTTGCACACTCATGTTGACTCTTCTGCCAAAGTGATTCGGTCAAATTTCCTCTGTAAGTAAACTGGACATTTCAAATTTTGATTCCCAGAAAATTTTAGGCTACTTCTCTTAGTCACCTTTTAAGAACCAGTATGAACTTTGCTAGAGCATGACAGAGAGTAACTTTGAATAAAAGGAGGTGATTTGATTAAGTTTGGTATTATATGCGACACTAGGTT
Source organism: Halichoerus grypus (assembly GCF_964656455.1). Taxonomy (NCBI): domain Eukaryota; kingdom Metazoa; phylum Chordata; class Mammalia; order Carnivora; family Phocidae; genus Halichoerus; species Halichoerus grypus. Next base: position 83,686,253 of record NC_135714.1, read on the forward strand.
TCTGTTTTTTACTCAAAAAGCAGATCTAGCCTGTGGTTGTCAGGACTATTGTGTCATAAAGCTCCTGGAAGAAAGGTTTAATTTCATCAAGGAAGCTGAGAAATCCTGAGCACCTCCAAGAATGATAACTGTTACTATAATAACACAATTTATTACTAAAAAATTAACAAAGCCCAATAAAATATGGCACTCTGGGAAAAAACAAAAGCTTAACCCTAGGAACAAAAGTGACTTGAATTGGTCATTTATTCCAGCCCCTGCCTTTAGACAGGATTTTTAAAAAATCATCTCAGGGCTGTTATATCTCTAGGTAGGGAAGTACGTTACAGTAATCAATAAGATAATAGTTAACACTGTATATTGCTCTTATGTACTGGGCAGCGTTCTAAAAACTTTAACATATTTGATCCTCATAACAAACCCGCAAGGCCCTTTTTTTATCCCTATTTTACAGATGAGGAACTGAACACTGCCCAAGGTCACACAGCTAGTAAATGGTGAAACTGTCTTCAAACCTAGATAGTCTGCCCTTGAAGTACATGCTCTTCCAGTGTCCCTTGGTAGCCGATTACTCACATTTTCACCTTTGTCTCCCTGACTTTCACTGAAAGCTTAATTTGTATTTAAGCCCTTAGCATGTAAGAGCCTGCTGTGTTCAGACTCTTTCAAAAATAACCCAGCCTTCCTGGCAGATACAGTTGCTTTCTGTAAACTTAATTTTCAAGGAACCACTATTCAAAGAAGTAGGGAGGCTGAATAAAAATAACCAAATTCTCTGTAGAACAAATGAATTTCTGGATCAGTTGCAAATAGCTTTCAGTCATGGCAGCATTCTCTGAAGTATGCCCTCCCCTAAGTTAGAATTCCATTGTCTTCATTTGCCATACAACCTGAAAATAGTATCATTTTTTTTCTGTCCCCACACTTCAGTTTTCTTCTTTCAGTCAGTATTTTGGAAAGTCCACAAAACCCAGGGGCCTCCCTGTCGTTGCCCTGTGGTCGGTGTAAAAACCAGATGATGCCATGCTGACCTGAAGTCTTTTAAATGGATCAAACTGCACATTAGTCACTGGCAAAGTTTTCAGGTCCTTTTACCTCAGAGACTACTCAGTTCCTCATTCTTGCCACCCTTCAGTCATGAAGTAATAGCAAGAAAAAGATGTGAGTACTTTTTGAGGACACCTCCTACTCTTTCCTTCAGGGCTAGTGACTGATTCCTTCAGAGTGGTGACATTGAAGGGTCCTGATATCCAAAGGCATTGGGCTCTAATTGCTAGATTCCTTCTGGTGTTCTGCTTAAGTGGAGAGCCTACCTGATTTCACCCAAGTGAAGCATTTCATCATGCCTTACACTGTTGCATTCCTGTGCTCCGAGGACTTAGGAGTGAAATTACATGGTCTATTGAGTGCTTTTCACTGTTCATTTACTGCTAAAGAAGTCCCTGTAGAATATGTCATCATAACAAAGGCTGATTTCACGTGCTGACACCAAGGCCCAGGACCGGCATTGGCAATCCAGGGACTATTGCAGGCACAACAACCAAGTTTGGAGCAAACCCAGAACTTTTCATTCCCTGTCCTGCCCTGAAGGGCAAAGGCTTTCTTCTGCCTGTTTTAAAAGGGAAAACACTAAGTTCATAATTATCTTTATGCCCAGAAGGCTTTTTTAAGTGCTATACCTGTTCTAGAAATTATTTGTGCTTGGAGGTGGCAGTCAAATCCAAATTTAATTCTCAGCATTCTTTGTCATGAGCTTGCTCTGCAAGGACAGGAGGCCACTTCGTGGGAAAGGCCTTCTCCTTGGGAAGGTTTGGCAGCAGCTCTGGGCCAAAGTTCAGGCAAAGAGGCCCTAGTGTTTCCAGGGGAGCTATACTGTTGATTAGAAAGGATTCTGTCCTTTGCTCAGGGCAGGAAACTTCTCTCCCCAAATCTGCCAGACAATCCCAGCTCTGATCAACTTCTCCTCAACTCTTGCAGTGAGAGATTGCATTGGGAAAAAATCCATATTGAAAAAATGCTAACAAAACCCTGCTTCAATGGAATATGAATCCATTTGATGATATTTATAGTAGAAGTAGACTGGTTGAAGGGGATTCTGTCTTTTTCCAAGAAATTTTATTGGCAAGTGTAGATTCTTCCTCAAGTTAATGTTGGAAAGACTTCCATCAAGGATTCATTGCTAGATGGGATTTCGGTCTACTTTCTTTTCCTTCCAAGCTATGGGCTGCTTGTACAGAATAAAATATTTCTGATGATTGTATAGTTGGGAGATCCTGGATTTAGGTCAGTCACTTCTTCAAAAAGAGACAAGATGAGCTAAGGAAATAGGATGACCGGCTCTTCCCAGTGTTAGCCCTGAAAGCCCTGGAAACCCCCTCAGTCCCAGGCAAACCAGGATGGCTGGTTACCCTTTAAGGAAATATAGTGCATTTTCAATAGTTTGGCTGAATTTATCACAGTATTCTGACTTACAGGATTCGGGAAAGTAAAAATAAGGCCGTTGGTCCATTCTGTTAGTATGATTTTAGTACTGGGGCTTTCTCAAGGGAGGAATCTGTGGTCTACTAGAGGGGGCTGGAGGACCAACTAGAGGAGAAAGGGTGTCCAAGCTGTCTTTGCTTTAAAATGCCATTTTCTCCATGCTACTTCCTTTTTATGGCTCCTGTCATCATTTTAAAGGTATGACAGTTAAAAAGATAAATGACCTTAAATAGAAAAATCTGGTTTTATAAAACAAGAGCTAAATAGGTGTCAGATCTAAGGATTGGCAGGTAGGGAGTGCACTTACTTGAATTGAAGAAACTTACTATGACCTGGACTTATGTAACTCAGTTATCAGAGCTCATAGCGGAGAGTGCCGACGAAGGCTGCAGTGTCCAGACAGATCACCACAGGCCAAGTCCATAGGCTTGGATATCCATGGCCAACCTTCAGAGCCAGGTCCCTGGCAAGACTCTGTCTCCTGCCTAATCTCATGGCAGAGACTTGGGGTTACACTGCTTCTGCTTCCCTCTCTCCTTCCCTCGATTTCCATCAATCCATCAACCCCACTTCCCTTCCCATGGATCTTTTACCCAGCATTCATTCATGACTGAAAGTTGTGATGAGGGTACAGATGAAAACATGTTCTCGGCTCGTAGGAAGGGGGATGCTTCATGGCTACACAGCATCCTCTACAAAGTGCTGTTCCAACTTGAACAATACATGCAACATTTTAAGTGGCCTGCTTCCTGGAGTATATCCTCCATACCCAAAACAACCAGCATTAGCATTTTACTTTATTTCCATCCCGTCATTTGTTCATCACATATTTTTTATTAAAAAATGGAACTGTGGTCATATATGTACAGGTATGCCCAATTTTGTATCATACTTTTTACACTTACTGGTTTGTCATAAGCATTTTTCCATGTTGCGGTATAGTCAGATGTACTAACTTTTTAAATGTGCTTCTTACATAGATCTGCAACTATGTGGGACCTGCAAAGGTTATTGTTCAGTTGGTCACAAATGGGAAAAACATCCACCTGCATGCACACAGCCTGGTGGGAAAACACTGTGAGGATGGGATCTGCACTGTAACTGCTGGACCCAAGGACATGGTGGTCGGGTAAGTGAGGGTGTCTGATACTGTGGGAGGCAGGAGCAGATGCAACATGGCACCTGGGGACTTTGACTGAATATGTCCTTTTCATTAGGAACCTTCCCAAGACTCAGAGGTCCTTAAGATGAAACTGTGAGCTCTCACTTGGACTCCCAAGGAAAAAGAAACCCACATGTCTGGGTTTTCTTGAGTTTGCACGATGGTTCTGGCCTAATTATTTATAGCACCCCCTTTCAGTCTCAGTAGTGGCCCAGTTTGGATGATAATTTATATGGTCACTTACCCTATGAGGCATTTGTGCCACTTTTAGCTGTATCTTCCTTCTGGAAATAAAATAAGGACAAATTAGAAGAAACCGAACTATGGCAGAAATAAACACCTTGTAGGTTTTATACTCTTGATGATTCTTTTAATGAACTATTGAGTCTGGATTTATAGGGTGAACATTTTGAGCATGAAAAAGATAGATAAATATTGTTTCAGTTCTCTGCTATTTAGAAAGTGTACACAGAGAAAAAGCGCAGGAATGCAAATTTGTTTTGGCATTCATTAGACTTGAAATGTAAATACAAAGGGACATACTCATTTAAGAGTTAGTCAGACAGACAGAACAAGCAATTTTAAATGAATGAAAGATTGTAAAATAAATTCAGCCCAAAAGGAGTAAGAAACTTTAAATTAATTTTGTTTAATTCTTAAGAATATCCTTCTAGGGTTTCCTAATACTGGTTTAAACAGTTAATGATAAAATCCCAGTTAATCTGGACTATTCACTCAAAAGAAAGGAATTGTTTAAATCAACCGTAATTAAGCATTTCAGGCTTTGAATTCCAATCAAGTTTTAAGTTGGTTGTTATTGGGGAGGTTGAGCTTTCATGTTCCTAGGTATTTCTTTGTTTGACTGTGAAAATATTCAAGTGTGAAAAACCTAGAGAGAGAGCTTTCTTTTAAGTCACTAAAATCTGATTCTTTTGATGTTAGAAAAAAAAGACTCTAGATTGGAGGAGGAGGCTTAAATTGATTTGAAAAATTCAGTTGTGCTTTATATGAACTTGTTTCAACATTCTCTTGAAAGGCTGGCCTGTTTCCTGTTGAATATCACAGTTGGTTCATCGTCTGTTTTGGAATACTCTTACAGTTCCCAGCTGACCTGTGAGAGCTTTGAAATGCAGGGTAATTGTCAGAGTTTCAGACTAATTGATCACTTAGTGTTTCTGCGGATTTATCTGAGTAGGGTGCTGTCAATTTGAAGTGTTGGTCCTGTTTAATCTGTGTGATAATCATATCCTTTAGAGGAAATTATAAATGAAGTTCTTAGCTAATAATATTTGTTATTATAAAACGGCCAGTATGTTGTCTATAATTTGGTGTTTCTGTGGCTTGGCTTAGTAATCTTCTAGGATTTTAGAAGGAACTAATGGTTATTTGGTTTGAAACCTACAGCGGGAATAGAAGTAAGTTCCCTGTTTCTAAGGAAGGGAAGAAAATCCTTTACTCTCTTGTAGTGGGGTTCTGTCATTGGGAGAACTCATTCATTCAACAAACATTTTGAGCATCTTCACTCCTAAGTTTGATCATCAAGATGTCTCATCATAACGCTGTGGGATTTTTGTAACCCCTAAAAGAAATTTAGTCAAGAGGATGCCACGTAAGAGTTACAACAGTCTCAGTAGACTTTCTTATTTAGAGTGTTCTATGAAACACTGGTACTCCCTTTATAATTGATTTTTAGTTGAGAAACTTTTGCTTACAGTGTTTTCTAAAATACAGCAATTCCTTCATGATTTGTCTCATTTATTTATTTATTTATTTAAGTTTCCAATGTCAGAACCTGTTGCATTTTAGTAGAGAGAATATGCTAGTAGTCTGGAAACCAGAATTCTCTTTTCATTTCTGTCACTCTCAGCAGTAGGGTTAGGGGCAATTTGTATGACTTCTTGAGCGCTTTAAATCCTTCCCTTATAAAATATGAGTGTTGGGCTACAGAGTTTATCTCCAGGCCCTTTACCTCTCAAAAATTCCAGACTGAGCTAACATTAACTAATATTATGAAACAACATGAGCTGACTTGCGACATATGTATTTATGGAATGTCATCGATTACTATTATTTGGTTCTAACTTGTAGGTAAGAATAGCACCTAGAGAATTTTAGGAAGATAGCCAGAGTTATTCCTTAGACTTGTCAATACTAGAAATGGAACCAAGATAACCTGTCTTCAATAATATAGCTTAGGCTAAGAGTATATATTCATGAGCAGGGCACCAATCCAACATATCAAAAAGAATATATAAAGAATAACTCAGAGGAGATAAATAACTTTTAAATTATCAAAGCCAGAGGGGAGGTTGGGGGGGAGGGTGAAATAGATGAAGGGGATTAAGAGTACACTTAACTTGATGAGCACTGAGTAATGTATGGAAGTGTTGAATCACTATGTGCTAACTACACAGGAATTAAAATTTAAAAACTAAAAGCAAATTAAAAAAAATAAATTATCAAAGCCAAAGAAATACTTTTCTTTGGGGTTCTCAATAAAATTTAGTTTCTATTTTCAAAGATATTTTGTTATCTAGGTTAAAATATTCATGTTTTAGATAACTTGAGTCACAACTGTAGGTTTGAGTGCTTACATTTGGGGGATTTTGCCTTTAAAAAATTTTTTTATTTAGCTTTAATTTTTTACATTTTATTTCTTACTCATTTATTTAGTTAGCTTTTAGTGCCTGTCCTCATAAAAATAATTTTAGTTCGGTATTTTATTTTTGACCTTGAATATCAACGGTTTGTTTCAACAACATTTTAGTTCTCTGAAATTTTCAATCAATGGAAACTATCTGTTACTTGACTTTGCTTTAAGCCGCCTTCCTCACCAATAATCACCACACCCTCTGTTTCCTGGCAGCCCTGATTTAGAGAGATCTAAAGTTTTTTTATCTTTTTTTTTAACTAATATTTATGGCATGTACCAATTGGTAAGCACTAGTAGTGGATATATAAATACAAAAGAGAAACAAGGCCTCCCTCAATGAGCTAGTGCAAACTGTATTAAATTGGTGTTTTTGTAGGTTTAAAAACAATTGATTATTGGTAGTTTTATAATGTTAACCTGAATACACAGAAAAGATGCTGGTTGGAGAAAATGAACAAATATGTGGCTTGGCTTAGTAATCTTCTAGGATTTTAGAAGGAACTAATGGTTATTTGGTTATCTGTCTGTATGGACAGAGATTGGAAGTGTCCAACTTCCACATTAGGGTGTAGATTGTGAGTCAGTGTGCTTTTGAACCTTGCGCCAGCTATAAAAGTCAATGTTTGCGTCCTGAGAGGAAGAAAGGCCAGAGAGAGGGGCCCTTTTAAAATCCCAAACTAATGAACCTACCCAGAGGGCAGCAGTAATCCCTGGATGATGAAGATGATGATGGAAACATCTGGCACAGTGTAGAGGATTGCAAACCTGACTGCTAATTAAAGTCACCTTTGGTCACTTTATGAAAATACTGAGCCAGGCCCTCCTCTCAGAGATTCTGATCTCATTGGTCTTGCCTAGCATAGAGCGGTGGTTCTCAAACTATAGGTGCATTGGCATCTCCTAGAGGATTTGCTGAAATACAAATTACTGAGCCCCACCCTCAGAGTTTCTGACTGAATAGGTTTGGGATACGGTTTCAAAATTCGCATTTTAATAAGTTCTCAGGAATCACTGATGCTGCTGTTCTAGAGACTACACTTTGCCAACTACTGTATAGAATATGGCATTTTGAGTAAGACACAAGATTGTAGTCCCAGTCCTATTATTAGCTGTGATAGCCATCTTTTTAAAAATTTGTGTCAGGTTTTACCGAAGCAAAGTATAATTTAAATACTGTAATATTTACCCTTTAAAGTGTACAGTTCTATGAATTTTGACAAATACTGGAATAAGAACCCCAATCAAGGTATAGAATAGTTCCATTGCCCCCCCAAAATCCTGTGTGCCCCTTTGGAGTCACCTCTACCTCCCACTCCAGGCCCTGGCAACTCCTGATCTGTTTTCTATCCCTATAGTTTTGCCTTTTCCAGAATGACATAGAAATGGAATCATGTAATATGTAGCCTTTCTGAGTCTGGCTTCATTCACTTAGCATAATGCATTTGCGATTCCTCCAGCTTGTTGTGTATTGGCAGCTTATTGCTTCTCATTACAAAGTAGTATTGCATTGCACTGATGTATATCACAGTTTGTCAGTCCAGTTGTTGAAGAACATTTAGTTTATTTCCTGTTTTTGAAGACAGAACCACTTTTTGTGTGAACATAAGCTTTCGTTTCTTTTGGTCTTAGGTAAATACTGAAGAGTGGAATTGTAGGGATGGATCCTAAGGGCCCATTTGTTTTGATAAGAGACTGCCAAATTGTTTTTCAAAGTGTCCGTACCATCTTGCATTCCCATGTATTAACATTTATGATCCTCAGTTTTTTCAGTTGCGCGTGGTATTAGCAATGCCTGCTCTTGTTTTCTTTTACATTTTCTTCTAGAAATTTTCTAACATACACAAAAGTAGAAAGAAAACCACAATGAGCCCTTACTGTACCCATCACCCAGCTTTGGCAATTAATTATTACATCTTGATTTAAATATACCTCTGCCCAGATAGCTTTCATTTGTTGATACCTGATCGAGTTACATTCTGTTAAGAGAATGCTTGGTAGGATTTCAACCCTCTTAAATTTATTGAGACTTGTTTGACAGATCAGAATATGGTGTGCTTGGTAAATGTTCCTTGTGCACTTAAAAAGAATGATTAGTCTAACCAAGTTGAATGCATGTTCTATAAATGTCAGTTTAGTCAAGTTGTTTGATAGTGTTGTTCAAGGCTTCTGTATCCTTACTGACTTTTTCCCTACTTGTTCTATCAGTTATTGAGAGAGAGGTGTTGAAATCTCTGACGATATTTATAGATATATCTATTTCTTCTTCCAGTTTATAAGATTTTGTTTCTTGTATTGTGAAGCTCTTTTATTAGATACATAAACATTTAGGATTCTTATGTCTGCGTAATGAATTGATCCTTTTATGGTTATGAGATGACCCTCTTTTATTCCTGGTAATACTTTTTTGCTCAAAAATCTACCTTGACTAGGGGCACCTGGGTGGCTCAGTCGTTAAGCATCTGCCTTCGGCTCAGGTCATGGTCCCAGGGTCCTGGGTCTGAGCCCTGCATCGGGCTCCCTGCTCAGCAAGAAGCCTGCTTCTCCCTCTCCCACTCCCCCTGCTTGTATTCCCTCTCTTGCTCTCTCTCTCTGTCAAATGAATAAAATCTTTAAAAAAGAAAAAATCTACCTTGACTGATACTAATATATAGCTATTTCACCTTTTTTTTTTTTTTAAGATTTTATTTATTTATGCGGGAGAGAGAAGGCACAAGTGGGGGGTGCGGGCCAGGGAAGGGGCGGGCAGAGGGAGAAGCAGACTGCCCGTTGAGCAGGGAGCTCATCTCTGGGATCATGACCTGAGCCAAAGGCAGACGCTTAACCAACTGAGCCACCCAGGCACCCCTCAGCTTTCTGCTGATTAATGTTAGCATTAATTTTTTTGCCCATCCTCTTAGTTTTAACCTATTTGTGTCTTTATATTCAGAATAAAGATACACTGCATATAGTTGGGTCTTATTTTTTTTGTTCGATTTGACACTCCCTGCCTCTTAATTGAGGTCTTTAAATAATCTCTATTTAATCTGATCACTGATAGGGTTTGGTTTCACTCCACCATCTTTCCTCTGTCTTCTTTTAGATTAATTATTTGCTATTATTTTATCTCCTTTTTGGTTTATACCTCTTTACAGTTTTTAGAAGTTGTTTTACAGCTTCCTATACTATCTTTAACTTATCATAGTCTACCTTTAAGTAACATTGTACCTTTTCATACATAGTATATGAACAGTACTTCCATTTCTCCTCTCTCAGCCTATGTACTATTGTGTACTCTATTTTACATCTACAGATGTGATAAGTTCCACAATATACTATTTTTTTAAATTTTTGCTTTAAATGCTCAATTATCTTTTTTTTAATTGGTTTCGTAGGTAGAATTTAGGGATTCATTGGTTGCATATAACACCCAGTGCTCATTACATCAAGTACCCTCCTTAATGCCCGTCACCCAACAACCCCATCCTCCACCCACCTCACCTCCAACAACCCTCAGTTTGTTCTCTATAGTTCAGCATCTCTTATGGTTTGCTTCCCTCTCAATTTTCATCTTATTTTATTTTTCCTTCCCTTTCCCCTGTGTTCATCTGTTTTGTTTCTTAAGTTCCACATATGAAAGAAATCATATGGTATTTGTCTCTTTGACTTATTTCGCTTCGCATAATACCCTCTAGTTCCATCCACATTGTTGCAAATGGTAAGATTTCATTTTTTTGATGGCTAAGTAATATTCCATTGTATATATATACCGTGTCTTCTTTATCCATTCATCTGTCGATGGACATCTGGGCTCTTTCCATAGTTTGGCTATTGTGGACATTGCTGCTATACATCAGGGTGCATGTGTCCCTCCGAATCACTATTTTTTTATCCTTTGGATAAGTACCTAGTAGTGCAGTTGCTGGGTTGTAGAGTAATTCTATTTTTAACTTTTTGAGGAAACTCCATACTGTTTTCCAGAATGGCTGTATGCTCAATTATCTTTTAAAAGAAATTTTAAATAAGGAAAAAAGTATTTATATTTAACCACCTACTTTTATCATTCGCAGTGCTCTTCATTCTGTTTCATAGGTCAAGATTTCTGTCTGGTAGCATTTTCTTCTGCCTGAAGCCCTTCCTTTCCTTTTTCTTCTACTGCTGGTCTGCTGCTGATAAATTCTTCAGTTGTCATACATCTTTAAACTCTTTATTTTGTCTCTGTTTCAGAAAGATGTTTTTGAAGAGTATAGAATTCCAGGTTGACAATGTTCTTTCACATTCTTCAAATATGCTGCCCCAGGGTCTTTTGGCTTGCCTTGTTTCCAGCAAGAGGTCTGCCGTCATTTTGATATTTTGTTCCTCTTCACATAGTGCGTCATTTTTTTCTCTATCAGCTTTTCAGATTTTCTCTTCATTAATTTTCATTTCTCTTCGCTAGTTTGAAGCAATTTTATTATGGGCTTTAGCATAGTTTCCTTCATGTTTTTTTGTGCTTTGGGGTTCATTAAGACTTTTAGATCTTTGGGTTTAGAGTTTTTAATTAAATTTTAAAACGTGTCCGCCATTATTTTTTCAAAATATTTTTTCCATCCACTCCTCTTTTTCCTCTTCTTCTGAAACACCAATTATCTGTATATTTGGCTGTTCGAAATTGTCCCATAGCTCACTGGTGATCTGTTATTTTTAAAACTTGTTCTTTTTCTTGTGTTTCATTCTGAATTGTTCTGTTACTGTGTCCTCAAGTACACTAATCCTTTAGTCTATAGTGTCTAACACGTTATTTCCATCTAGTGTATTTTTGTTTTCAGCCATTGCAGTTTTCATCTCTGAAGGTTTGTTTGACCTCTCTTTTATATCTTGCAAGTACTCCTTAACATATTAAAGCTCTCTACCTTCTTAACCATATGGAATATATCTATAATAGCTATTTCAATGTACATATCTACAAATTTTGTGTTCTGTCTCATTTCTGGATCTGTTTCTATTGATTCATTGTTATCCTCATTATAAGCTGTATTTTCCTGTGTCTTTGCATGCCTGGTAACTTTTGATTGATTGGTATACATTTTGAATTTTAGGTTGTTGCATGCTGGCTTTTTTTTTTTTTTTTGTATGCTTTTAAATATTTTTGAACATTGGAATGAAATTAAATTTGCGAACAGTTTGATCCTTTCTGGACTGACTTTTAAGCTTTGTTAGGAAAACCAGATCAACCTTTAGTCTAGGGTTAATTTGACACCATTACTAAGCCAATAACTTTCTGAATATTCATCCTGATGATTCATGTATTACAAGATTTACTGAACTATTCCAGCCCCACTGTGCTCCAAGAAATGTTTTGCCTGCTCCTTTCTGCTGGTTTTTTTCCCCCAGTCTCTGGTTGTTTCCTCACACACATGCTCTGACCGGTACTTAACTGAAGACTCAAGGCAGGGCCACTGTACATCTCTGAATATCTCTCTGTATGTGGTTCTTTCTTCTCTGGTTCTCTGCCTGTGAATTCTAGCCTCTTTAGCCTCCTCAAATTTTTTTTTTTTTAAAGATTTTATTTATTTGAGAGAGAGAGAATGAGAGAGAGCACGAGAGGGAAGAGGGTCAGAGGGCAAAGCAGACTCCCTGCCGAGCAGGGAGCCCGATGTGGGACTCGATCCCGGGACTCCAGGATCATGACCTGAACCGAAGGCAGTCGCTTAACCAACTGAGCCACCCAGGCACCCCTAGCCTCCTCAAATTTTTATCTGTCTTCAAAACTCAGGGAGATTACCAGGTCCTGTTTAGGTCTCCCTTCCTATGCTGCAGCCTGGAAACTCTAGGCATTAACCCAGCATTATTGTAGGATTCACCTTAGTTGTTTTTCTTAATGATCACTATCCTGTGCTCCCTGTTGTCCAGTGTTGGAAAACCATTTTTTCATGTGTTTTATGTTACTTAAGGCTGGAGGTTCAATACGGTCCCTGTTATTCCCATCATTATCTGAAACAGAAGATTGGCTTCTGTATTGTTTCATTTATTACCAGAGTAAATAAATTATTCACATAAGGATGATGCCCTTTTCATAGGGATTAGTTAAATAATATACGTGAAAATCACTTTCTATATGGTAAAGTGTAAAATGTTACATAGGTGTTTGTCACTGTCACTACCTGTACATAGGTAGTTGCGGATGATCTACATAGGAGTACAGCCTAAAAGGCCAAAAGATGAAGGTGTTGTTTCTGAAAAACTGCCTGTGCTTCCATGCATATCACTATGTCATGTTGTGTATTTTTCCGTGCTGTATGAATTCATGTATTCATTTATTCAACAGACATTTATTAGACACCCATATGTCAAGCACTGTTCTAAGCACTGGAGATCTTTGCCATCAGGAGCTTGTATTCTGTTGGTCTATTTTCTTCTCTGTGTGTCTCAGCTATTCTACTTTTTTTTTTTTTAGTATAATTGACACACAATGTTACATTAGTTTCAGGTGCACAACATAGTGATTTGACAGATTTATACGTCATGCTACTTCCTGTCCTACTTTTTTCTGTCACTACCTGGACATGTTTCTCATTGTGTCTCTGGGCCTCTGTATGAGCACTCATCTCATTCTGCCTTCACCTCCTGTATTTTCTTCTTCTGGTTCATCTGGTCTTCCCACACTATCTTATTCTTTGTATCATCTAGTCCAGTTTTCATAATATTTGTCTTCCATTACTAATCTTTTTTCTTTCTTTCTGGGTAAAAGCCAGAGCAAAAGAAAAGTCTTTGCAAAAGCTTACAAGGCTTTGAAAGATCTGTGTGCCCACTTATCTCTGAACTTTTCACTTACAACTCACCTCTTGTTGATTTTCCTCCAGTAACTTTGGCCTTCTTGCCATTGTTGTCTTTTGAAAACACGAGTTATGGTCATACCTCAGGGTCTTGGCACTTGCTATTCCTTCTGCTTTGAATACTGTTCTTCCATATATCCACATCTTTTCCCTCACTTTCTTTGAGTCTTTGCTCAGTGTCATCTTTTCATTGAGGCTTTTTCTGGCCTCTCCCTATTTTAAAACATCATGTCTTCTACTACTACCTTTCCTTTTCTCCATTCCTACCTTATTTTTCTTGGTAACACTTATTACCTTCTAAATTATACTGTAACATCTCTTCTTTGTTTCTTCTCTTTGGTTACACTAGCATATAAATTCTATGAAGGGAGGGATTCCTGGGTGCTGACGAAAGCACCTGGGACACTGCCTGGCACTAATAAGGAGCTGAACAAATATTTGTTGAATGAATGGGTCTCCTTGGTAAAGTACTTTTTTGTTTGTTGTATTATGTTTATTGAGTATACTTTTTTGTTTCATGTACTTTATTTTTTTAATTTAATTAACATATAATGTATTATTTGTTTCAGGGGTACAGGTCTGTGATTCATCAGTCTTACACAATTCACAGCGCTCACCATAGCACATACCCTCCCCAATGTCCATCACCCAGTCACCCCATCCCTCCCAACCCCCTCCACTCCAGCAGCCCTCAGTTTGTTTCCTGAGATTAAGAGTCTCTTATGGTTTAAAAATATGGAAGCTTCACGAATTTGCGTGTTATCCTTGCACAGGGGCCATGCTAATCTTCTTTGTATCGTTCCAATTTTAGTATATGTGCTGCCGAAATGAGCACTGTTCCATGTACTTTAAAAAATGAATGGCTGGAGTAATTTATGCCTTTTCTTTAAAATCCCTTAACTTGTTTTCTTTAGGTTATTAGCATATTTTGCCCAAAATGTATGTAGACTTCACGAGATAAAAGGTTCTCCATCCTGAAAACATGTAGCGTTAGACGGCATTCTAGTGGTAATAAGTAATTCCAGCCTTAGAGATAACCCACAAGGAGATGGGACTCCACTGTAGACTTTAAAGCCCCTCCAGAAACCCAAGGATGATCCAAAAGAAAAAAAAATCCTTCCAAATATAATATTCCTCTTATTCTTTAAAAGAATTAGGTAAGTTAGTATTTTATTATATTATTTATTATTTTAAAAAATTGTAAACAATTCTCCTAGAAAATACTTCACAATGAGTCTAGGTAAAACTTCCTTGCTAAGACATATGTATGTGTGTGTGTGTACACCCCACTCCCTGAATCATCATTTGAAAGTTGAATAAACCCTGACAACCAAAAGATTTTGCTAAGTTTGCCACAGGCTCATTTGGTGGCAAAACCCGATCTGACCTGATGTGTAGTGGTTTATAGTCTTTATTATTCCATTTGGTGAGTCTGCTTTATATGTTTCACTGCAGACATAGTAATGTGTTTGATTATAGTGTGGACTCCAGCGATTGAGGGCTTGTGTATTTTCTTAAAAGCCACTTTGCTAAAGTAAAACCAGACTCTCGTCATTGACGGCCTAACTTTTGGGGGTGGTTGTTGCTGCTATTGTTTTTTTCTCCAGCTTTGCAAACTTGGGTATACTTCATGTGACAAAGAAAAAAGTATTTGAAACACTGGAAGCACGAATGACAGAGGCATGTACAAAGGGCTACAATCCCGGACTTTTGGTGCATCCTGATCTTGCCTATTTGCAAGCAGAAGGCGGAGGAGACCGGCAGCTCACAGGTGAGCGTCATGCTCCCAGCCTTGATCCTTTGAGATCAGGCTCTCCTTTGCTTGTGTGTAGACTAGGTGCTCATCTGTCTGCCCCAGGTTTCTCCTTTTCCCAGACTGTACCCCAAGCTGCCAACACACATTCCCTGCTCAGAAACCTTTGATGGCATCCTGCTGTTTTCTAGATAAAATCTGTACCTCCGTGGCCTGGTATACAAAGCCGTCAATCTGGCCCCAGCCACCTTTCCAGCTTTATCTCCAGTCCCACCACATACGCCCCTCTCCCCATCACTGCCCCCTGAACAGATTCATACAGATATGCAGATTCATACCTTCGTATGTGTCTTCCTCGACCTAAAACACCGCACCCTGCCCTTTACAGCCTGTCATAACCAATGCATAAGCCAACACTTAGTTCCTCTGTTTTAGTTCCCTCTCTTTTACCTCCCCTGGCTCACCTTATTAGAAGGAATCTCTTCAGGCTCTTCAGACACATCATAAACTATTCTTTCTCGTAAAAATGCTATGATTTTTTGTTTCCCTGATTTTACTTATATTTTTTTTCTTTCAACCCCAGTCCCTGTCCTACCACATGTGCCATTGCCACTTTCACACGTTGTCCATTAGTCTGGTCATCCTGTCATGATCTAATACTCAGGCGACCCAGCGTCCATCAAGAGACAAGGAAGGAGTCAAGTGCAGTCGAGTCATTCAGTTTCTCCAGAAGCACTCTGAATACCTCCCATGTGCCAGGCATTGTGCTAGGCACTGTGAAGTGAACACGGTCCCTGAGCTCCGGGAGCCTTTGGAAGACTTAATTTTCACATTTCACAGTACAACAGATGCATAATCACCTTACTGCATTCCATGGCCTCACATCTTTTGTGCCTTTAACTGTAACTGTAGGGAGAAACAGGAGAGGTCAGGGGAAGAAAAGAAAGGAGAGAGGCAGTTTGATACCCGGAGGACAGTTTTCACTATCATCCAGAGAAAATGCAGGTCTTCTTCTGATGCCTTTAATTTGGATGACATAAATGAGACAGTTTTTAAAATTGTATTAGCAATACAAACAATTTCAAAAGAAAAACAATAGATTTCTGTTTTCAATTCATGTTCTTTCTTTGGGCTTTATAAAAACATCTTATCTAAAGTGTTCTGGCTTCACTCTTTCCCTGGGCATGAATGCGCTGTGCTCTATGGTCCTAGATCGGGAAAAGGAGATCATCCGCCAGGCAGCTCTTCAGCAGACAAAGGAGATGGACCTCAGCGTGGTGCGGCTCATGTTTACAGCTTTTCTTCCAGATAGCACCGGCAGCTTCACGAGGCGCCTGGAACCCGTGGTGTCAGACGCCATCTATGACAGCAGTGAGTCCTTGACTTCTACCACGAGGCAGCTTGGTGTAGTGTCAAGTACAGACTTCTAAGCCAGCCCTGGCAGTTACTGACTAGCTCAGAGTCCCAGGGCCAGTAACTTAATCACTTGGAGCCTCACATTTATCATCTACAAAATGGGAATACTAAAATCCAGCTTGAAACGTTGATGTCTAGATTACAAGTGAATGTTACGAGGTGCGCAACAAATATGGTTCTCCTTCCTCCGATGTGCATGCTAGACTTTTATGTGCCATTTGAGGGTGGCAGATCTCTTATTACTTATGAATCACTAATGCCATGAGGATATATTGTCGGTGCTCCTAGAAAAATATCTCAATATTTTCTGTTGAGGCTCTAAAGAGGTGTTAATAAAAAAACAGCTGTTATTCTTATCCGTCTTCATTCTTGCATGTTCTAGCTTTTATCAAGATAAGGACTTCAAGTTAACTGAATGAGTAGTCTAGACAGTATGTGACTTCAAAATTCTATTTCAGTCTGTAGTTCCTAGAACTTTTTAAAAGAGTTTTACAATGGTCTTGAGCCTTTACTCTGCATATTTCTTGTCTGGTATGCATGCGATTTATTAAACAAATCAAAGGGTGCAAGTGTGGTACTTAGGCTCACTGAAACTTTATAGATTTGGTCTAAGTAGAAAACTCCATGCCCCAAGTATACAACTGACTGATTTCTCTAATTTAAACAAGTTGGAAGGGAAGTGAAAGAGTTGTAAAGTGATGTAGACTTGTATACTAAAGATCACCTTAAAATGCAGCTGTGGGAGGGGAAAAAAAAAAAAAAGGAAGCTTTATACTATTACCACAAGAAACTTTTGCCCCTAACCACACAGAATTCTAATTTAGTCTGGGGAAAAGAACTATAACCTCTCCATTTTTCTTTTCTGTAAAATAAGAATTTATAAACAGTTTAAGAAAATGGTGCTTTTTCTAAATTTTTAAGACTCTTGTAAACAGTATATCAATATCATGGAAATAATTGAAGGTCTTGACCTACATGGAATTCCACAAATCCATTGGCTTGGTACTTCCTGAAACATCAGAAAAGCTCTTTCTCTTTCTGTATGAATCTTTCTTACTGTGCTAGTGGGAGAAACAAATATTGTTCCTTTCTGCCTCGTGTAATGGTAGTAATGAATGATCCATGCTCAAGAGTGAGGACTTCTGAGGACTTCCGAAAGCTTTTTTATTTGTATCCTTGTTAAAGCAATATAAGTGAAAGCATCTATTTATTTTTTTTAATTAAAGTATAATTAACATACAGTATTATATTACTTTCACACATACAACATATCAATTCGATAGTTTTATACCTTGCTTAGTGCTCACCACAATAAACTATTTTAACTTTCTTTGGTTAAGGTGTGCTAGGGGCAGGGTTCCCCATAAGAGATTGGCTTATGAAGCTGAGGATAAAGCATGATGTTTGTTGTTTTTCTCCTGTGGACAGAAGCCCCCAATGCGTCCAACTTGAAAATTGTAAGAATGGACAGGACAGCTGGATGCGTAACTGGAGGGGAAGAGATTTATCTTCTCTGTGACAAGGTTCAGAAAGGTAAATACGTGCTCTGATCTCAAAATGTGAAATGTAATTCTGAGTGTGTCTGTGAGTCACTTTTTAGCAGTAAATCCAGTAATATGCCTCTTCTGCCATAGAACTCCTTTAGAAAATTTACACATTCACCTCTTCCAAATATGTCTGTGTTTTTTTTTAAACCCAGCTAATTCATTTTAAAACTTTCAATAGAAGTTAAGAGAAATTTAAAAAAATAGTGATCATTGTAATCAGTGACATTTCAGTGTTTCTGTACTTTAAACTTTGGTATCTGAACTTAGTTAAACTAAAATAAATGAGTAATAGCCCATGCTTCACACACCCGAGCACGCACACACACACGCACGCACACACGTATGCCCACGCACACAGAGTAAATAATATTTTATATAGTGTAAAATTGTTAATTTAGTTTCTCTTATAAGGCTTCATTGCAATACTGAGAGAGCTTCTCCAAAACTTTCATGTGACACTGATGTCAATTATGAAAAAGAGAATAAGGACTATAGGGAAATTCTCAGAGCATATTTCTCATAATTTTCACTTTTAGGAAAGTTTCTTGGCATTTACCTTTCATTAGTAATGGTACGAGATTTATAAATTAGCAAAAGCTGAAGGAGATTGTGCTATTTTCTCAAACAACTCATTTTTAAAATACAGTGATAGAGAGTATAGTATAATAAAGATCTATTCACTACAAAGCAATGAGCATTTTCAAAGTAAAGAGTGCATAACTAAATATAGCTCTTAAACGAAAGAATGATGGCTTTAAAAAAAGAAAACTCTCATTTGAGGCAAATGGCCTGAGATTTAAAAGTCAGAAAAAAATACAATCCAATTTTAAGGTAAAAGTATATCTATCTTTATCCAAAAAAAGTTTACACTTTCTCTGCATATCCTGGTATCAGCCTTCTTTTAGTCCATTCTACTCAGGTAATATGTGTGCATTCAATGAGTAAACACAATCTGAGTACCTTTATTTATAAATGCAATTCTTAATCATTATCATTACATTGGAATGGCTTATTAAGAGAAGTCTTGTACCTGGCTTAAAGAGTCTGAAAAACTAAGTCCAGTTTAGTCCTACCCAAAAGCAAAGGAATTGACCAGGAGATAATGAGATGATTTATCCAACCCTAGTATTTCTAAAATTCTATTTAAATAGAAATATGAACTTAGTTTTCATAAGTCAGTAGTAGAGTCCTTCCTATAAAATGGGAAGTGAAGCCAGGGAGATGCCAGTCTGAGTTAAATCGTCGTATTTCTGCAGAGGTAGAATCCATGACACGTGTGAAATCTAGGCATTCTTATTTCATCCAAAGGGACTTGACTACTATAATATTTTTAACAGCTTCTCAGAATGGACTAATAAGGTATTACAGGGAAGCAGCATAGTAGAATGTTTATGAGCCTGGAGTCTGTGTTCAAATTCTGGCTTCTCCATTTAATAGCTATTCAGCCTTGGATAAGTCACTTAACCTCTCTGGACTCCAGTTTCTCTTCTGCAAAATGAGGATATTAATAGTATACCTGCATCACAGTTATTGTGAGGATGAAATCAGTTCATGTATACCTATAAATCACTTAAAGTCGTGCCTGCCATGTAGTATACTTTATATAAGTTAAATATTATTATGTAGATCTGTATGAGTTTGAACCACCTTTTGGGATTCTGATATTCCTCAATATCCTTCATGCTTCTCAGGAATGAATTGGGTTAGTGATGGAGAAGTGGGAAGGTCAAAGACTGATTAAGAGAAAAATCAGATTGAATAGGTAAATCTAGTATTCTCTCAATGTAAATGAAACTCAGGGTCCATTACTGTGTTAACTAATAAAAAAAAAATTCAGTAATTTGTGAAAATTTTAAATGATTCAAAAGTCTATTTCATATTAATTACTTTTTAAAAAGTTTAAGTACATAGTAGGTAGAATCTCGAACCAGCTGCATTTTTTCAGCATGCTTATCAATATTATTACTCTATGTGAAATTATACACCTGAATGTGACTGTTTGCAGATGACATCCAGATTCGATTTTATGAAGAGGAGGAAAATGGTGGGATCTGGGAAGGATTTGGAGATTTTTCCCCCACAGATGTTCATAGACAAGTAAGTGGATGATGATGGTGGTGATGATGATTTTACATTTTCTGTCCTGTTGAAATTCAGTACTTAATCTCCAGTATGAAAAAGGAAAAATCATAAATACTTATTTAACTTTCATAAAAGAGTACTATTTTTTTAAGACTCTTGCAGGTCTCTCAGAAAAGTTATCAACCATAGAATTATGAGCAAGGCCTTAGACCACTGGCTCTGAGACCTTGTCGAGACATTTCATTTGGGTGTCTGGTCACGTACCCATTAAAGCAATGGCCCTTGGGTCCTTTAGTGGAAATATTTTAAGTATTGGTATTAGTCTCTTCAGACTACCATAACAAAATACCATCGACTGGGTGTATTAAGCAACAGAAATTTATTTCATCACAGTTCTGGAGGCTAGAAGTCCCAGATCAAGGCCTGACAGGGTTGGTTCCTGGTGAGAGCTCTCTCCTCCTGGCCTGCAGACATGTTTTGGCTGTGTCCTCACATGGCAGAGAGAAGAGAGGAAGCTCTCTGGTGTCTCTTCCCTTCCTATAAGAACACTAATTCTATCCAGTCACAACCCTACCCTCATGACCTCATTTAACCTTAATTACTTTCATTACTTCCATAAAAGCCCTTTCTCCAAATATAGCCACACTAGGGGTTAGGACTTCAACATGTGAATTTTGAGGGGATGCAGTCGTCCGCTACAGTGTTCTACCAGAGTAATTATGGCGAGACCTGTTAAAGAGATATTCTAATGAAAAGTGTTGAAAGGAAGAGTCTTCTACTTGAGGCTGATATCATCATGATAAATCAGGAGTTCCCAGTGACAACTGAGGATATGACTAAGAGATGAAAATGCTGTTTCGCATTTTAATCACTCTGAGTGATTGAGAAATACTATTTTCACCCCCCAAAATTGGAAACAATCCAAATGTCCATCAATAAGTGGCCAGTTAAATGAATTATGGTGTATTTGTGTGAGGGAATATTATGCAGTTATTAAAGAGAATGAGTAATCGATGAACTAATATGGAAAAATCTCAAGAGTACAACTTTAAAAACTTTTTAAAGATATAAAACAAGTGCATATAAAAAAGATTGTTCGTGTTTGCATACGCATAAGGAGTCTCTGGAAGAATACAAAAAGAATGAATAACATCACCGTGTTTGCCTCTGGGGGCCGCCTCAGAGTAGGAACTGCCTGGATCGGAGTGCCAGGAGAGGCGTCTGCAGGTGTCTGCAGACACAGCCTATGCCACTGTGTACCTTTCTATATTTTACAAAGTCTTGATCCCTGGGAATACATTACATAGTCAAAAAATCAAACAAGAAACTGTAAAAATGCCAAACTGTTGTGACACTACCAGAAATTAATGAGGAGGCTAGCTTAGAGGTGTTACAGAATGTCCTCGATGTCAGAGCGTTGGCCATCCTCACTTGAAAATACATGTTTCCCTTGTAGGATTTAGCTTCCTCTCCTCGTCGGCTGACCTGCAGGCTGATTGTAGTACCACGTTCTTCACTCTCTCTTTCCACAACCAGGGTTTCTGATGTTGCTGTAAATAATTTTGGAGCATTTAAGGCTGATTTAGAAGAGAAAGAGGAGTATGCAATGTATTTTACTCACATGGTTATTTACAACTGGAAGACATTTGAAATATTAGACAAATGAAAATAAAGATGTGCAAAACATTAGCATAGTCTTATATTTCAATTGCACAGTGGCAATTTAATCACAACGTATGGGCATAGAATTCTGAGTTTGTAACTTTCTCTAGGATGCTGTATTTTTTAGTATACTCTGTCTAAACATTGGGCATAAAGAATATGTTTAATGAGTAGCATTGCTGGGAAAAAAATATAGGCCTACCCCAACATTTGGATCTTTGTATCCTGCAGTTCGCCATTGTCTTCAAAACTCCAAAGTATAAAGATGTCAACATCACAAAACCAGCTTCCGTGTTTGTCCAACTTCGAAGGAAATCTGATTTGGAAACTAGCGAACCCAAACCTTTTCTCTACTACCCTGAAATCAAAGGTAACTCGGTTGCTTACAATCTTGTGCTGTTTCCCATAAAAGAACAAAGCTGATTAGAAAAGATCAATTGGCCACTTCTTTGAATGGTTTCCTAGGAATTAGCCCCCGGTCCCATGGTATTTATTTTTAGAGAAGAGAGAAGTAATATATTATTTTGGGGATCATGGAATTAAGTCCAACCTTTCAAAATGGTGTTAACTTTTACCAAGCTTATATGAGATTTAGACATTTGAGAATTGGTCTTTGAATCTGAGAATCTGCCATTTGTTGAGGATCTTTGGGTTCTGCCAGTTAATATGGCTGTTCAGGGAATCAGCCACTCCATCAACTGGCCTCAGGCAATAGAATGGGAGACTCAGCCACCATGCAGTGCGGAACCATAAAAATGAATAAAGTATCATTCTTTTCCCCACAAAAGACACCCCAAGAAGGGGAGAGAATAGTCTCCTTACATTGTTATAATGCGAGTTAGGATTTTGATAAACTCCCAAAGGGAAGCATCCAAAAACACTTATGAGAGTGCCGAGGACCCTTGATTCGAAAGAAGCTACCAAGAAGCAGGCTTCTTCAAGGTTCTTCAGCCTGGGGGTGTATTTCAGTAGTTGGGTGAGAAACAGGGAAGGTAAGGGCTTCCTAGGCTTAAGAAACTTGAGGAACTGAACAGTTAGTGTTTGTTCAGAAAGAAGTGAGCCTTGTGAGCACCAAGATGGACCACTGAAGACCAGGGCAGGTAAGGAAGGCCAGGGCCAGGCTCAGAAGTGCTGTGATGGGCAGCTGAAGAATTCTGATGGATTCTGGAGAGGGGAATGACCAGGCCTGTTTCGATTTGGAATGATGGCTCCAACTTCCTTATATGGACACTGAGGAGACTATCTGGAGTAGCAGACAAGGAGTCCAAAGAGTAATGAAGAATCCGAGTGAGAAAAGGTGAGGTTCATAAAGGTATTAGTGCAGAGAATGAAAGAAGAAGGTGTTGTCAAGAAGACCCAGATGCTGGTTGAGGTAGGAGGTAAAGGAAGAATTCAGGAGTCTAGATGTTTCTAGGAGTCCCAGCTGAGGAAGGTTGTTACATGGTTGAGTTGATAAAAGAATCAAGGGAGCAAAATTAGGTTTGAGTGAGCAAAGAGGGAGCTCAGTTTAAAACATGTTGCATTTTTAGGTTCCTCTGGCAAATTCCTAATAAGCTGATCAAAAGGCAGGACTGGAACTCCAGAGGGCAGGGTGGGAAATTCAGCATTGAGAATCCTCTCAGAATGAGTATGATAGGCCCCTAAATGAGATAATTGTCCAAAGATATTTCTTAACCTAGAGTCCACTGACCCCCAGAGGGTCCGAGGATAGAAATGGACTTTAACATAATTAGCTTTTTTTATAATCCTATTTTGTATTTTACATCTTGATAACTATGATTCTAAGAAGAGATCCATAGACTTCACAAGACTGAAAAAGGGGTCATGACACAAACAAAATCAGAAACCCCTGAGTTAGAGGGAAGTGAGACCATCGGGGGAGGTCAATGAAATGATCGTCACGGGTCATGTCCTGACTGATGTCAGAAGCCACAAAGGTGCTGTAGTGATGGTGCACATGGGTGTTGGATCCTGTGATAGCCACATGTGATGCGGGATCCTTGAAGAGGGCTTCTTTTCCTAGAATTCACAGTGTGGCAGGAACATTTAGAAGATGATTCTATGCGTTCTTGTTTCTTTTCAGAGGTTGTGACCTGTCCACCGATGGGTCCAATTTATAGTGCATTCCGTTACCGTTGTGTGAAAACATTGTCAACAGAAGAGCCTTTTTTCTCCCTCCACCTAAAATTTCATGCAAAATCCCAGTACTTATACCCAACAGGCTCTGGTTAAAGTGGAAATGGGGAGCCAACCCACTCGGCCTTCCCTAGAAGCCCACCTCCCCTTATTTCTCCACCCAGTGACAGCCTGAGGTCTTCCAAATGCACCAGTCTGCATAAAGATGAAAATCACTGCTTT
This sequence comes from Halichoerus grypus, assembly GCF_964656455.1. Classification (NCBI taxonomy): domain Eukaryota; kingdom Metazoa; phylum Chordata; class Mammalia; order Carnivora; family Phocidae; genus Halichoerus; species Halichoerus grypus. Next base: position 83,710,158 of record NC_135714.1, read on the forward strand.
CGATTAAACACTTTCTTTAATAGACACAGAAGAAAAATATGGCTAATTTGGGGGGTACTTTCTGAGGGAAAAAATAGATTTCTTCTCCTAAAATATGTCTTCACATAATGTCAGTTCTTCTCAACACAGAGAATTATGTTTAAAAAGGATACCCAGATTACCTACACATGTATAAGCCTAGAAACATTCAAAGCTGAGCTTGGTTTCTAGGCCGCCTGTCTACCTTTTCCAGTGGTATCTGTTCATCAAAAGAGTAAGATACAGTGGGGGCATGTTCAGACATTCATTCATAATAGGATTTATCAGATGCTGGGCTTAGAGAATGGGGTCTCCTTAAAGTTCAAAATCCCCACCTGTATGCTTCAAGTACTTCCAGACTGTCATTGACTAAAAGTTCCATGTAATACAAACAAATAAAAAGAACCATCTGGAAAAATAAGAGAAGTTGAGCCCCACAGAAAGAATGGCCAACATACATTGTTATTAAGTCGTGTGAGATTAGATCTATTTTATTGAAGATAACAAATTATCTTAGTCAATAAAACCTTCTGGATTATAAAATCCCAAGATGAAATAATGGCAAGGAGCAATCATCACACCAGACATATGACTGGTTCGAAAAGTAGCAAGCCATTTAATGTAAGAGTAAGTGTATGAGAACAAATCCAAACTATACACCCCAGAGAATCGTTGTATACATTTCTCAGAAGTCATTGAACACACCTTCCACTGCCCCAGGCCCTGCAGTCTCTCCTTAGGTCATTGCCTAATTTTGTATTGTTCATTATTTTTATCAATACATAAAATTGTCTTATCTATTAATTTGTATGTCTATTGTCTTCTTCCATCTCCAATAAGAAGAATATCCTTTTGGTCATAGATTTGGTCTTTCATGTTCATTGGTACATTTCCAACATCTAGAACAGTATATGTCATATATTTTATTTTTTTAAGTAGGCTCCACACCCTCGTGGGGCTTGAATTCATAACCCTGAGATCAAGAGTTGCATGCTCTACTGACTGAGCCAGCCAGGCGCCCCTTAATATATGTCATCTGATAAATGCTGAGATATATCTGAAAGCTGACTTATTTTTTTTAAGTTTTTATTTTAATTCCAGTTAGTTAACATACAGTGTTATGTTAGTTTCAGGTGTACAATATAGTGATTCAGCACTTCCATACATCACCCCATGCTCATTACAGCAAGTGCACTCCTTAATCCCCATCACCTATTTCACCCATCCTCCCCCACCTCCCCTCTGGGAACCATGTTTGTTCTCTGTAATTAAGAGTCTGTTTCTTGATTTGTCTCTTTCTCCCTTATTTTTTCTCTTTGTTTTCTTTCTTAAATTCCACATGAGTGAAATCGTATATATGTCTTTCTCTGACTGACTTATTTCACTTAGCATTATACTCTCTAGCTCCATCCATGTCATTGCAGACGGCAAGATTTCATTCTTTTTTATGGCTGAATAATAATCCATATTATATATACATACACACATCCCACATCTTCTTTATCCATTCATCAATCGATGGACACTTGGGCTGCTTCCATATCCTGGCTCCTGTAAATATGAAAGCTGACTTATTGAGTGACCAACCAAGTTGCCTCCTCATCCAAAAGGCTAGTAATTTGTTGGGTGCCATCAAGGAGGACATCAGACAAAGAAATATATTCCTTTCAATGTATAGAATCATCCATCCCAGAACTCTGTACCCTGTATGGTTATTGACATTGTACCTTATAAAAACTTCATGGAGATGGTTGGGTTCAAGGAAGACAATTAAAATAATAAGAAAGGGATGATTGAAAAGGGAAGAAGATAGTTGAGGAACTGCTGTATGAAAGCAAAAAAAGACCATGTGATTTTTCAGTCAGAAAAGATAGAGATTCAGAAGAAACAGAATCATAATCTTTAAATTATGAAAGGAATGCAGACATCTTTACTAGAACACTAGAACCTGAAAAATGAGAATGAGGTCCTTTTAAGGCATACACACATCAAAAAAGGGTAGAGACTAGAAGTTTACGTTTGTGAACTAAACTATTACCATAATCATCGATTATTAAAAGAAACAGAGGGGTGCCTTGGTGGCTCAGTGGGTTGAACGTCTGACTCTTCGTTTCGGCTCAGGTCGTGATCTTGAGGTCATGGGATCAAGCCCTGCATGGGGCACTGCGCTCAGCATGGAGTCTCCTTCAGATTCTCTGTCCCTCTCCCTCCTGCTCACTCTCTCTCTGTCTCAAGCAAATGAATAAAATCTTTAAAAAAAAAAAAAAAGGAAGCAGAGATATTTTGGAATGTTTCCCCAAAAATGGAAAGCTCCCTAGACTTGGGATCTGATCCTCACTCTGCCCTGCTCTCTGATAAGTCCCTTAATCATCCTGGCTTCTATTTCCTCTTCGTAGAAGGAGGGCTTGCAGTGAGTGACCAGTTAGGTCCCTTCTAGAATAGGTTGATGTTTCATAGTACAACGCATGATGCCACTGTCAAAGGCAGACCACAAAGATAAGTGAACACAATGGGAAAATCTCCATGTTCATTTCTGGGGAAATTTAGACTGCAGGTTCTTTTATTTAAAAACCTGTCATAATGAAATTTTCCATATCACTTTCTTGTCATTGAAATCTTAAATGGGTATAGAATAGTTAATATTTTTTAATTGACTCAAAAATTCCCATCTTACAGTAAAATATAACCATTGAACATCTCTGTTTTCTAAGTCAGAAGAATTACATAGCAAATACCAAATGATCTCTTTGCTAGAAAGCATGTCAATAGATAACATTCATGAAGATGAATAAGTGGTCTGCTTCCCTCTTGTGTTTCATATTTCTAGTGAACTAATATTTTATGTGAGATCAACTGTATATAGGATGAGTAATAAGTATGACTATTAGTTGGTTATAGTACAACTGAAGGAAAAATTTTGTAAATCTATCCAAAACCTTTATTAAGGACATTTTGTAAAGTTTTTCCACTTTGAGGCCAACCTTTCTAGTGGAAGCACATTCTCTTCAAGTTGACCCACATTGGCTTTCTTCTTCCTAACAAGTCTGGACATGATCAGTTTCTAAACGATTATTTGTAAGGGTATTTGGCTATATCTTATTCCATGCATCAGTCTTCCAGCCGCACTAAGGTCACTGTGAGTTAATCAGTAGGAGCATTCTTTCGAGCCCTGAGATGACTGGAACAACCACAGAATTAGAAATAAGTGGAGATCTTTCTGTACATAAACACTGACCAAAACTGACCTTGAAGAATCAGAAACAGGACAATGGTTAAGTATCAGGCTGCTGACTGAAAAAAAGAATACCACACTGGCTGTTTAACTTAAACAAAAACCTTCCATCACCCTTTTAGCCCAAAAGAGAAAAGGGAGAAAAAAATTTATGGTAGGAAGGCCAGAAAAGAGAAAGAAACGGAAACAGAAAGAAGAAACAAGAACACCGTAATGGACCACAAAGGCAATGGGGCTGGTGAGAACAACAGGGAGTGAAAAGCAAAAGAAAAACAGCAACTACAAAAGGAATGAGGGTCTAGACCTGGACAGTCAACAGTCACAGTGGGCATCACTGTATTCTAGTCAAGTTGTGCTCTTAGACTTTCAGCCTCCCAATTCTCATCAGTCACCGCTGACTACTGATCCCTCTTTCCTGGTATTTCTGGGGTTCGCCCACTTGTATTATCATGGTGCCCACTAAGGAACAGCCCCCATCTCCTTATGTCTGGACTGTCTCTGCCTCTCACTTGTCTCTTCGTTTTGTCCCAAGCACCAATGACAGAGGAAGCTTCCTAAAATACCACCCTATGCACATCATCCCCCAGTTCAGAAACACGTAGTGGCTCTCCTGCTGGTAAACCCCTTCAGTTCATGATCCAGAAGCTCTACAGGGTGGTCCTGATCAGCCCCATTTCTCAAGACTTTCTCCTGCTCAACTTTGACCTCAGCTAAATGGAACCACTACAGCCTCAGAAGCGCACAGTGCACATTCCTTCCTTCATTACTTTCCCTCTATATCCCATCTCCAGATCATCCTCCCATTGCCCTCTCCTGATATAAAGTTGATTCTTGGAAGCCTTTCCTGAGTTTTCCGGCCCACAGGGACTTCCCCGAAGTCCTTCCTTGAACTCCTGGAACACTGGTGCGCACCATACATTTAAGGAATATAGCACTGTGGTGCTCTAGCTCTCCAGATCTCCCCCTCCCCCTCCGCAACCTTGAAAATATATTGGAGACTTCCTGACAGCAAAGACTATTCATACTTCTCTTTCTCCCTAGCACTTAGCTCATAGTAGAGGCATTATAAATGGTAGTTGGTTAGTAATCGTTGTTTGTGAATGACCAAATGAAAATGCTCAATAATGGTTTTCTTATTCTGTGTCTTTGGTATCTTAACCTTTGACGGGAAATCTAGTCATTCACTAATTTGAATGACACGAGGGACTTAAGAAACTGTTGTAGAGGGGATTTGGGCGAGGACCACTCTGTGGTCTCTCTGAGGCCGGTTCTCAGGCTTCAGATCCATTGGAATAAATATAATGCTTCCTGAAATTTGGCATCTCTTCCTCCTTGGGTGACTTCTGTTTCCCTTTAAGATGTTTAAAAATACCGTCAGAATCAATATTCTTTCTGTGGCTAGTAGTGGAATTGAATCAGTCTTTTCTCCTCTGGTTTCTCTTCCTTTAAATACAGATAAAGAGGAAGTGCAGAGGAAACGGCAGAAGCTCATGCCTAATTTCTCAGATAGTTTCGGCGGCGGGAGTGGGGCCGGAGCCGGAGGCGGAGGCATGTTTGGCAGTGGCGGTGGAGGAGGGGCTGCCGGAAGTACGGGGCCAGGTATGAACCAAGTCTACTCTTTCTAAAGCTTCTCGGGGCCCCTGGGGGGCTCAGTCGGTAAGCGTCTGTCTGCCTTCGGCTCAGGTCATGATCCCAGGGTCCTGGGATCGAGCCCCGCATCGGGCTCCCTGCTCCGTGGGAAGCCTGCTTCTCCCTCTCCCACTCCCCCTGCTTGTGTTCCCTCTCTCGCTGTGTCTCTCTCTGTCAAATAAATAAATAAAATAATAAAGCTTTTCACGTGGGAGGGCGTCGAATTTTCCTTTCCTAGGTTTCCCAGACTGTCTGTGGGTCCAGTGGCTGTGACATTATTGAGTGCGACATATTAATTAAAATTTCCCAACAGAATTTTTCAAAGAAACGCATGTTCATTTTGCAGTATGTAGATAACACCAATAACAGTAAAGAAGAAAAAAAGTCACCCAAGGCCAGTTATCTGAAGACTGTGTCTATTAACGTTTTGGTGTATTTCCCCTTTCTTTCATCCTTCCTTCCCTCCCATCTCTCCCTTCCATACTGTCTTGGTTTTCTTTGGAAACATTGAAAGGATTTCATATTATATATACTACATTGTAGAGAATCTGAAGATAATAAAATCCTGCCATTGAAGGTTAACTTCTTCACATTTTTTTTCTGTGCAAACATTATGCTGTGTATTTTTTGCATTTGCAGTTTCAAATTTCAAAAGCTGCAGTCCTCATAATGCATAGTATTTTAATCTCTTTACCTGTATGATTTATTATCAACACATCGTGATTGTGTATATAGAGTGTATATAGAGTCATATATGCTGCTTTTCCCTAATGGGTTAAGGAACATAAGCATTTCCCCGTGGCAATATAAATTTTATGTAAGCATAATATTTTAAGCATCAGTTTAATGACTTGTAGTACTACTTACTTGAATGTGTTTCCTGTTTTTTATTGTCCTTTGCTGAACTCCTTTGTCCACATTGCTTTTCTTTTATTCCAGATTGTTTTTGTAAATTAGATTCTTTGAAGTAAAATTACAGTGTCAGAGAGTATGGTGTCTAATACCAGCTGCTTCCCCCAAAGAGTTTTTTGGGTTGTTTTTAAATTTTATTTTATTATGTTATGTTAATCACCATACATTACATCATTAGTTTTTGATGTAGTGTTCCATGATTCATTGTTTGCGTATAACACCCAGTGCTCCATTCAATACGTGCCCTCTTTAATACCCATCACCAGGCTAACCCATCCCCTCACCCCCCTCCCCTCTAGAACCCTTAGTTTGTTTCTCAGAGTCCATAGTCTCTCATGGTTTGCTCCGCCCTCTGATTCCCCCCCTTCATTTTTCCCTTCCTACTATCTTTTTTTTTTTTTAACATATAATGTATTATTTGTTTCAGAGGTACAGGTCTGTGATTCAACAGTCTTACACAATTCACGGCGCTCACCATAGCACATACCCTCCCCAGTGTCTATCACCCAGCCAGCCCATCCCTCCCACCCCCCCACCACTCCAGCAACCCTCAGTTTGTTTCCTGAGATTAAGAATTCCTCAGTGAGATCATATGATACATGTCTTTCTCTGATTGACTTATTTCACTCAGCATAATACCCTTTAGTTCTATACCCGTCATTGCAAATGGCAAGATTTCGGTTTTTTTGATGGCCCCCAAAGAGTTTTACGTACGAGTTTATGCTTCCACCAAAAAATGCCTGAGAATGAACAGTGTGGTCATGTTTCCTTTGAGGAGTCAATATTTTTTCTGTATTTTGTTTGGTTCACTTTTTCCCTCCAGAGGTTATTTCAAGGTCCTCTGTGTCCGCAAGTCTTGAGTTTGGATGGTGACCACTCACCATTGGCTTCTCCTCTCCACATAGGAGTGGGAGCCTTTCTCCAGCATGCACTCCTCCATGCTGCCCCAAGCCTGGGCATTGCCAGAGTTGCCAAAATGTAAACTTGATCAGAGTAGAATTCTGATCATCCCATGATCCCCCACAACGTGTCTTGCTAACTCCCAACAGAAGCACCATATCGGGCACACTGCCCTCCCACGCCAGAGCCTCTACTCACCTTAGGGAAGGACACCAAGCTTGGCTGAGTCTTTGTTAAAAAAACAACATCAACAACAACAACAAAACACCGAAAAAACAAAACATCATGAGGTTTCAGTTGTTTTGCTTGCCATTTCAGGGTACGGCTTCCCTCACTATGGATTTCCTACATACGGTGGAATTACCTTCCATCCTGGAACCACTAAATCTAATGCCGGGATGAAACACGGTAAGTAAGGTAGTTTTTTTAATAGTGAGAAAAGAATAGAAAAATTGCCAAGAAGTTTTTATCATTACCTATCACAACATTGTCATCTTGAAAAAAAAATTGATAAATGCCAATAAACTAAGAAGGTACTTCTCCAAAAAAAAAATATTATTCTCTGTGGTGAGTATAAATTCTATTCCCAGTACTTATATATTGATTTTGTAAGTGGCATGACCAGGGGGAGGAAAAGAACATTAAGAAGGGACATATAGAAAGACTTGACTCTTCAAACATAAAAAAGTCACCAAACTTACCTATTCTTTCCTTTTTTTTTTTCTTCTCAAATCCTATACTTTTGCAGATATTTTGAGTTTTATAGGAATGGCCTTTCCACATCAAATGCATCCCCTAATTTGCAGTTGTCACACCACGGGTTCATAATTTATATTGCACGTCCATTCTAGTGTACCCATTGAAGAAATAATACAATGAAGCCTTCCCATGTATGGAATGCCTGTTTTATGTCAGGGGCTGCTGCATATTTTAACTGTAATCTTCACGATTGCTCTGTAAGGAAAATAGTAGTGTCTCCATTTTACAGACAGAGGACACTGAGGTTCCGACATGTTCATTCACCCCCCGAAGGCACATACCTGTTAACGGCAGAACCAGGATTTGAGCCAGTTCTCCTCATAAAACCTAGGTGTTCTCAGAGCACCTGTCAGATAGCATGGTCGGACCTGAAAGAGCACAGAAATGGCGCCCCAAGTGGCTCCCACACTAAAGAATGTGACTTGATATCACATCTTAACAACTTGCTTGGTTAATAGCATTAGGAAAAAAATAATTCCTCTGTTTGTATTTAAACTTTAAAAATTCCACTTCCCGGGGGCACCTGGGGGTGGCTCTGTCAGTTAAGCATCGAACTCTTGATTTCAGCTCAGGTCTTGATCTCAGGGTCGTGAGTTCAAGCCCATGCTGGGCATGGAGCCCACTTTAAAAAAAAAAAATCCACTTCCCTACAATTCACAGAAGAGCTGTATTTCTTTTTTCTCCTTTACAAATAAACAGAATGAAATGTCAGTTTTTAGAAGTATAAATAAAAATTTTTTAAGATCTTAAAAGTTCTCATCACAAGAAAAATTTATGACTATATGTGCTGACTGATGTTAATTATTGTGGTGATCATTTGACAATATATACAAATATCGAATCATTATACTGTACACCTGAAACTAATGTAATGTTATATATCGATTATGCCTCAGTAAAAATGTGTCTTTTACAAGTGAGCATTTAAAATAGCCCCAAAACAGGTTACTTAATGATTTGACTGTTTTAAAAGGAATTTTAAATTACTGGTTTTCTTTTCCCTTTGCAGTAAACTTGCCTCCCATCTTTATCTGATAATTGAAACAGTAAATTATAACTTAATAGAGTTTACTGAGAAAAAGCTGATATTTTTGCTTTTATCTTAGGAACAATAGACACCCCATCTAAAAATGATTCTGAAGGTTGTGGAAAGAGTGTGGACAGAGAGGCAGCCAGCCTCCCCGGGAAAGTAACTGAACCCGCAGAACAAGATAAGGAGTCCAGCACTGGGGATGATGAGGTTACTCTGACGTATACAGTGGGAGTAAAGGAAGAGAACTCTAGGTTTCAGGGTAAGTGAGCATACACATGATTACATTGTACTGACTGGTGAGGAGATGGGTTGTGGTTGGAGGTGTGGAGACTATTGCCAGAAGACAGGTTTATTTTCTGTTAATCTAAAAATGATGCATCAATACGTAGTTCAGTGTGCTTGCTCTTCAGAGTCCTGTGTGCTTTTTGAAAAACATGTGTCTGAACATTTTATTCACACTGAGATTTCCATTTTCCCCATGTTGTTCTCGAATATAAAGTACTGAAGTTTACATATGCATTCTCCAATCATAATTATGCAGTTTTAGGGTATCCTGAGAGATCATCTAATTCATTTCTATCACAGATAATAGGGAAAAGTTTCCATAACTTTAATAGTCTCCTCTCTCTAGACTGTAGCTTGACTGTCATCCCGAAGTAGAACTTTGCCTGAAAATAAGGCCGTTTCCTTTTGCCCTGATGCCCTCTTTGAACAGTTAGGATTAAGAGGGACCGAGCACTTCTGTGCCTATTTTGAACCAGTACTCATTAGAGAAAAGGGAAGGGAAAGATGGCAAATATTTCTACTTGTTGGCCACTTATGGTCTCTATCACATATTTTTTTTTTTAAACACCACTTTAAAAATGTACAAAGCATGGTTAGTTAGGTGGGGGGATCATATAAAAACAGGCCACCCATGGTTTTGGCCTGCAGGTCTCAATTTGCCTTCCCCTGACCTTCCAGAAGCAAACTTCACAAGCACACCGAAGACCTATGGAAAGTCTGTCTGTGTTTTTTGACACTTTGTCTAACTGGAGAGTTGTTTAAGACTCCAGTGAAGGATTATTTCATCAGGAGATGGATTATGTACAATATAGTAAATCGAATCAACATTATTTAGAGATGGAGTGTTCCCCCTAAGATAACAGACATTTCTAAATTTGTTTCCCCCGACGAACCACAGACCGATTTTTCAGATCAGCCTCTGTATTTGTCAGTAAGCCAATGTCCAATTGTGCTTTTTCTAGTGAACACGGTGCAGAAGTCCTGAAAGGAGCATTTGCAGCTCAAACGATGTGTGTCGAGGTATCAGAACCCTGATGCTGATGGTTTTGACCTCGAGCATGCCGTACCTGTAGAACGAGTATAGGAGACTCACCTGTGATTGTGGTCCTTGCCTTGCAGACAACCTCTTTCTAGAGAAGGCTATGCAGCTGGCCAAGCGGCATGCCAACGCCCTTTTTGACTACGCGGTGACAGGAGACGTGAAGATGCTGCTGGCTGTCCAGCGCCACCTCACTGCAGTGCAGGATGAGAATGGGGACAGGTAAGTCAGGACTTGTGCAAACAAGAGTTGTTCTAGGGCCGGGAACAGAGAAAATCACTGTATGCTCACTGGCTGGAGATAAAAAGAATCATTTAAAGGTATTGGGTCCTGTCACTGGAAGACTATCGTGGGCAGTAATGTGTCAGTAAGGTCGAATCCCTACTTTGCTTCCCCTGACCGGTGGCTCTCTCCTGTTGGGCCCTAGCGTAGCTCGAGTCCTCCTCTAAGAGTACATCGTTCTGGGCAAGAAAACGAAGACGTGTGTGGGGAATGGTGGTACTTTTTCAAAAACCTTGCTTTATTTATTGGGATAACGTGTGGAATAACATTTAATAAACCTATTTATTTACGGGATTAATAACATTTGCTTTATTTACTGAAATGGTATAATAATAAAATTTGGTCCAACCAGATCCCTCAAGCACTTGTTATCCCAACTGCTTATTTATGATGGTAGTGTACTCAAGACAAAGCCCGAAGAAGACAGCACAACGACAACAACAGAACACTTAAGAGCCGACTGTCCTTCTTTCCCAGTCACTGGTTCCTTCGCTCCTGCCTCCGTTCCTGGTTACCAGTCTGCGACTGGGTCAGGCCCCCGTGTCTGCTCTCCCTCACGCCGTGGGGGAGGCGAGCATTCCAAGCACCGGGCATCCATCTCTGCTCTCACTGAGCTGATATTGGCAAAGCAGCTGGCTTCTTTCTAAAACCGTTCTCTTGGGCCTTTCACTGAGGCTCCTAAAATGATCTCAGAAGCCTGTGAGAACAACAAGAGACAACAGCCCTCAGATTCAAGTCAAGTGCCTTACCTAAAACTTTCCAAAAATAGCGTCAACCCCGAGAAACCCTTTTCTGTAGAGGAGTTCTTGAGTGCTGCGTTTTAAGCCTCGGTTTAAACGCTGAACCAAACGCTTTAGGAAAGTGCCAACCTCAGGGTTTCAAACAGAGACCTTTGTTCTCGTTCCTTGCAGCGTAACCAAGGATGTGGTATAACCACTGCCCTTGTGCTACAGTATGAGAGGAGCTCGTACAGCCTGCTTTGTGTAATGCTGTGAACAGCAGAATGTTTTCACGGGCTTAAAGAATCCACTTAGCACTCAGCAGCGTAGAACCACAAGAGAAAGCAGCCAGTTACCCAAGACAGAACAGCAGTGTTTCAGGTGACATTTTTATGGGCCTGCGGCATTGAGGAGCCTAAGAAATATGAGCACGTGGAAGCTAGCGGGGGCCTGCGGCCTATGGAGGGAGGGTTGTGGAGAAGATACGAGGCACATGCATTCAGTGGGTACGTGGAGGGGCAGGTGCGGGCACGTGTAAGGACACATACGGAGGGCCCCAGGAGGTGGTCTTCCCTGCCCAAGCAGAACATGAATCCTTCGAGTCCCCTCCTGGGACCCCAGACATACTCCTACCAGCAGGCTCTCAGGGTTTGCTGCAGCTGGAGGCGGAGAGGGGAGGCCCAAGAGGAACCCTCACGAGAATGTGGCCAAGGGAAAGCTGCTGGTCCTCACACATCAGGGCTGTTTTCATTGAACTGGTCACACTCGGCTAATAATCTGAGTCCTGGAGCCATTAATCATCACAGAAAATACAATAAAGAAAAGAAAAGAACTTCTGGTGTTGGGGACATTCCCATGAGGGTGTGAGGATTTATGGGGGAGGGAGAAGGTACTTCTGGGATGAAATGCTGAGCTGCGCATGGAAATTTTTAGGCAGGTTTGAAATATGACCTTTTTCTTGGTATATGTGCATCATGTCTGCGTCAGACTTTGGGCCCTTTTTAGACGGCTTCTTCCAGCCTCACATTTCAAGAGACAGTAGTGAAACCTCGACATCATTCATTTGCTCTCTCAAGTAATGAAGTCACAAGTTTGTTTTTTTAGGCCCTCTTGTGCCAACGTTAATCCCTAGTAAGATGCACTTACTTTTGCTAAGAAAGAGGCCTGGAAAACATGACACCTCAGATGTTTCAACTGGACAAAATCTAGCCTGTGCCTCAAATCCCAGATGTCCTGCCACCATGCGATACTCAGTATGCTCTGCATCACGATCTGTCCATACTTTGGCATATTCCTTATCTTAGGGGTTCATCTGCAGCTCTACAGAGCAGTGCCCATGTCCTCCTTCAGCGGGATGGTTTAAGGGATTAAGAGGTGGCCTTGGAGCCAGATGGACTGGACCTGGGCTGGGCTCCCAGCTTCACCACTCACTAGTTAAGTGACGTGGGTTGAGTTCTGTTATACCTGCGAGTCCCAGTTTCATCATCTGAAAAATGAGGATAATATTACCTACCTCACTGGGCTTCTTGTTATGATAAATCAGGTCATATATGTCAACTACGTACCATGGCCTGGTAAATAGAAGCTCTAAGCCCAAAGTAGCCACTTTTTTGAGTCCTTTCAAATTATTTTTAGTAGTAAGTTTTTTTAACAATTAAAAAATTGTGTCGGGACGCCTGGGTGGCTCAGTCGGTTAAGCATCTGCGTTCGGCTCAGGTCATGATCCCAGGGTCCTGGGATCGAGTCCCATATCGGGCTCCTTGCTCAGCCGGGAGCCTGCTTCTTCCTCTGCCCCTCCCCCCTGCTTGTGCGAGCTCGCTCACTCTCTATCTCTCTGACAAATAAAATCTTTAAAAAAAAATTTGTGTCCCTAGGACTGATGCTTGGCACCTGCCAATATTTTCAGCCTTATTAGCATAAGCCCTGAGGCTCATTCTGTCACCCTTATTTTAGCGCCTGAATTGTGTGCCAGGGCTGTAAGGCTGACCCAGGGAGGACCAGCCCTGAGATCACAGGCCAGAGAGGGGGAAAGACAGATAGAAAACCACAGTTGCATAACTAAGTAGTAAGCTTGAGGGGAGACCATGTGCTCTGCCTAGGAAGTTCGAAGAGGAGGTAAGGTTTGAACTGGAATATGAAGGATGGAGTAGGCACTGTCCAGGCAGAGAAAAGGAGCAAAACCATTCCAGGCAGAGGGAATATTTGCAAGGGAGAAATAAAATCACATGTTCCTTCAGAAGTTTACCTCAAGAGTCCTCTCCCAGTAGGGCGCCTGGGTGGCTCAGTTGGTTAAGCGACTGCCTTCGGCTCAGGTCATGATCCTGGAGTCCCGGGATCGAGTCCCACATCGGGCTCCCAGCTCAGCGGCGAGCCTGCTTCTCCCTCTGACCTTCTCCCCTCTCATGCTGTTTCTCTCTCTCGCTCTCTAATACATAAATAAATAAAATCTTTAAAAAAAAAAAAAGAGTCCTCTCCCAGTAGTTAAATGCCTGACCCCATTCGCCCCTCTTGGGATCTAGGAAGATCTTTCAGAAGCCACCACACTGTATTTTGGAGGAGGCTGGAAGGTTAGGTGAGGTAACTACATTTTCCTGAACAGTTCCTAGTGCCGGGCATTTTACATACATCATCTATATGTCAACGGAAGCCAGGAAAAAGCTAGAAGAGAAAATGCCCTGAACTATCACACGGAGGCAGAGTGGGGATTTGAACTTATGTCTCTTTCCCTCGAGGCCCGGGTGCTTTTATGCCTCACGAGGTCAGACCAAAATGTCCCCAGAGGCCAGGCAGGCCTGGTAAAAGAGTGTAGGGGCCTGCGTAGGTGGTAGAACATTCCCAGCTCAGATTCAAGACATTTGAGATTCAAGACATTTGGGGGCCGAATAAAAGGAAGGATGAGAACCAGGTTCGGTCTGCAAGTCTGATCCTTTCTTGGGAATCTTTTTTTTTTTTTCCACTAACACTTTAGTTGATTAGTGCCACTCTGTTTTTGTTCCAGTGTCTTACACTTAGCAATCATCCATCTTCATGCTCAGCTTGTGAGGGATCTACTAGAAGTCACATCTGGTTTGATTTCTGATGACATTATCAATATGAGAAATGATCTCTACCAGGTAAGCAGAAATGCCAACTGAAGAAAAATCCAGTTTGTACATGCTTGCATGTGTGTGTGTGTGTGTGTGTGCATGTGTGTACGTGTTATTTCTAATAATGTTAACAGTAGCACAGATACAGTGCTTTGTTTTGTAGGTTAAATCCTAAAAGCCCATAACTTGGGAATATTATTTATGATTCAGGGTCCTTTAATCTATGAGTATAATAGAAATCACTCCACAATGAAATTCAGCATCCTGCTGGGGGAAGGCAAAGTTCAAACTTCAGAAATCTGTCAAAGAGTCGATCCATTTTCTTTTTTTTTTTTTTCTTTTTCAAATTTATTTTATTCTTTTCATTATAATAAGTGTACTTTTTAATCCCCATCCCCTATTTCACCCATCCACCACCCTCCTCCCCTCTGGTAGCCATCAGTTTGTTCTCTGTAGTTAAGGGTCTGTTTCTTGGTTTGTCCCTTTTTTTTTCCCCCTTTGCTTGTTTGTTTTGTTTCTTAAATTCCACGTAAGAGTGAAATCGTGTGATATTTGTCTTTCTCTGACTTATTTCACTTAGCATTATACTCTCTAGCTCCATCCATGTTGTTGTAAATGGCAAGATTTCATTCTTTTTTATGGCTGAATATTACTTCACTGTGTGTGTGTGTGTGTGTGTGTGTATCACTTCTTTGTCCATTCATCTGTCGATGGACACTTAGGCTGCTTCCATGGTTTGACTATTGTAGGTAATGCTGCTATAAACATAGGGGCACATGGATCCCTTTGAATTAGTGTTTTTGTATTTTGGGGGTAGATACCCAATAGTGGGATTACTGGGTTGTAGGGTAGCTCTATTTTTAATTTTTTGAGGAACCTCCACACTGTTTTCCACAGTGGCTGCACCAGCTTGCATTCCCACCAGTAGTGCAAGAGGATTCCTTTTTCTCCACATCCTCGTCAACACTTGTTTCTTGTGGTTTTGATTTTAGCCATTCTGACAGTTGTGAGGTGATATCTCACTGTGGTTTTGATTTGCATTTCCCTGAGATGAGTGATGTTGAGCATCTTTTTTTTCTTGTTTAAATTGAAATATAATTGACATATAACATTGTATTAGTTTAAGGTGCCCAGTAATTCGATATTTGTATATATCACAAAATGATCACCAAAATAGGTTTATTTACTTGTCATCCATCACTGCCTATAGTTACAAATTTTTTTTGTGGTAAGAACTTTTAGATCTATTCTCATAGCAACTTTCAAATATACAGCACAGGAGAACCTAGAGTAAATATGTCACTTCTGTCAAGAAAAATACAATTGAAAAAAATTAAGTTTGGAAAGCCAATAATGTGTAAGAATTTTGAAGTCTGCTGAAACACATTTTGACATCTAGATTAAGTGTATATCAAATAAAGGGTGCTGAAATCAGAACACAGAAAAGTAAAAAAAGGTTGGTTGAGGAGAAAGCATCTTTCAAAAACAGAAAGCTCAAATCAAGGAAAACAGGAAACACCAGAGTTTTACTCAGATCAGGTTTGAACAGGAATTCTGTGGGTTCAAAAGCAACTTGAGGAACCCTGGTACAAAGGTCCTCAGACGTTGCCGAGAGAAGGTAGCTGGGACCCGGTGAGGCTACCTGATGGGCACGTGCAGACCTCAGGTGGGGAAAGGAAATTGGAGCTGCACTTGGCAGAACCAAAGCCTGGAGCCTGATGTTGGGAGCCTGAGACCTGACCCAGCCACTCTGGCCAAAGGGGTGCTCTCCCCTCCCAGCCCCTTTGCCCCCACCCCACCTGGCTTTGGTGCCAGTCTCCTGGTCTTGCCCCTTGTCAGCTTTCTCATTTTCTCCTTCCCTTCGCTCCACCCAAAGTGACTTCCCAACCCTCGTTGGCCTGGACAGTGTGCTCAGATGCCTGGTCCGAGCATACCTGTCACTCTAAAAATATGGCCCACAATCATGTACAATTAATTGCACAGTAAAGGTACCTGTTCCAGTTCTGAGTTGTTAAAGCAGGTGATGTGAATCATTTTTATCTCCTCGAAGCAAAAGAACGACAATGTTGACATGTAGCTCTCACTAGATTGTTATGTGTGAATAGGTGTTTCCTGATAAGGGAAATAAGCTTCCCATTTGATGTAAGGCTTTCAGCTCCTTCCCTGGTGGTAATGCTTAATGTCAATGGAAGAACGAAGTTGGGGATTCTTCACTGACTCATAATATAAATGAGGGTGAAGTCTAATTTTAGGTAGACATTTAAAGAATGTCCTCAAATTTTCATACCATCTTGGGGGTTGTTGGTATTTGGAGAGTCATCTGGCCCTGAAAGCTTGATTCTTTCAGGCTTTAGGACTGATTGTTCCTCTCAACCGGCACGAGCGTACAAATAAAACTGGGAACGAATGGCACTGTGTCGCTTCTCGGTCCTCCTTTCAAAGACTGCTTCGCTTCGCTGGCTGTAGGTCAGATTCAAGGAATTACTTGTTTTTCTGTTTATAAATAGGCCCTGCAAAGGACACCACACAACAGGATTAGTAGTCGTGATTTATTATGTGCTGACCTCCTTACTGTATCATTTGGTTACGTATATTGAGACTCTCTCTGATATGCTAGACACAAAAATCTTGAAACCACCACCTTTGACACTTCTTGCCTTCCGAACTGGGGACTCTCGGGAGAACACAGGTCCCTTTTCCCCCAACTTAGCACCGCTCTCATTCATGGACAAGGATTCTGGGATCCCCTGGTAATGCCTTCTAGGTCTCAAACATACACCCAGTGGCAACTTCGATTTGAGACCTAGAAAAGGCTGAAATTTGGACTCGTTTATCTTTGTAAAGTTTCTCTGGTAACTATTTTCAATGGAAAAATTATACAGTTCTCTAAGTAATTTGGATTATTTGGCAATTGTCTTAGACAATCTCCCAAAATACCATTCACTAATCTTAGTGCATTTCTGTGACCATCTGTCATGATCAAATCTCTCTCCCCACCCACTCTCTAAAGATACACTCAAAATAATCCCAGTGCATAGAGTTAGGATTCTTCTGAAAATTTCTGAAATCTTTTGCCTTCAAGCCCTTTCCTCTTCTTCACTCCCCACCATAGATCACCCCTCCAGTGTGTTTGATATGGATTGTTTTATCTGCATACCTTCCTATGTAACATTAATGAGGGGTTTTGTCCATATGGATTTTTTTCTTCTATGTTTTTAATTTTTATAAATATAATCTTTGTTCATAGTTCTTTAAATTGTACATAAGGAAATACACTGGAAAATCAAAAGTTGCCCTCCCTGGCAGTATACAAGTCCCCTAACCCCACTCCCAAATATAACTATTGCATTTGTAAGTATTTTTCCAGATAGTGGCTATGTAAACATACACACTTGAAATAAATATAGATATTTTACTATACTCTCACAGTCCACACTGTGTTATATAATCCTGGGGTTAAAGATCTAAAGCCTGAAATTTCATAGGAAACCTTCAGTGGGACTATGTTTTTAAAAAAAAAAAAAAAAAGCTTCTCGTACTCATAGTAACAGAATTTGTATAACGTGAAAAAAAATCATATTAAAACTAGAGATAATTACAAATTTCTGAGTGGTATAATATTTTATAATTTCAGATCTTTTTTACAATCTCATTCTCTCTCAGATTTTTTTCATCTCCCCAAATAGCATGTCATATTAATAAATGCACTTTTTTTTTTTTACATATTTATTTCTTAAGAAGAAGGCTCTTGGCTACAGTATCTAAAGTTTTTGAGGACATCATTCTATTTCAAGCTGGGGTATAAAAGATGAAAAAAAAATAAGAGAGAATGGAAGTTTGGCCCAAAAGCCTGTCTGGCTTCTGCTGTGTGCAGTTATCACTGTAACGGAGCGGAAGCCGCGGGAGCATCTTGCAGCGCCTCCTGGGCTGAGGTTGTCCTGCACCAGCTGGGCGTCGGTGGCTTACCCTGTTGTCGCCGCTGTGGCCGGGAATCGCGTACCGAGAGAGAAAGTTTAGGCAAATTGTCACTAGACGGACTGGATTTCACAGACTCCTGTGAAATAGACTGATTTGTATAAAAATATCTCGCTATTCTGTCAGTGGCCTCAATTCTTTGAAAGATACTTTCGCGATTGTGTCTGTCTTGCTCATTTTGAAAACACTCAGTTTGCAAAACATCTCATTTGCATTCGCCGAGACACTACTTTGTGGGCAGAGTAATCAAATGGACTATGTATGCACCTATTAGGTGTTAGCGATTCAGCTCGCTTGTTCATCTGAGCCCTCTTACTGAGATGGTTCTGTCGTCCTGGTTATGACATTTAGAATCCTTTGACACCTGCTATAAAATGGGGGTGCCCCAGAGTTCTATTGATTGTTCTCATCACAGAGCCAGCCCACGGAAAAATATTTTTACTTCAGCAAACTCACTTTCCACGTTAATATAGAATGACAGCACCTTTGTGAATTAGTTTCTATTGAGTAGTTAGTTCATTTCACCTTCTTCAGTAAAACTATAGCCTTGCTTTGATGTGTTAATATACAGAATTATCAGCTGAAGATAGATTCCTGCTACAAATTCAAGGAAACTAAATTTATTAAGAGAAGAATTAACGTATCAGCAGTCAGCAGGCTGTAATGAGAAACAAGAAAGCGATTAAGAATTGTAAATATAAAAATAATCTTAATTATCGCGTGGCTCAATATCAGTCGGGCATACACACTTCATTAGCACAGGACATAGAACAGGGAGTAACTCATTTGCAAAAGAGAGGAGTTAATCTGGCAATGGGAAACGGCCCTGAGGCATGACGCCATCTATTGCAGCGGCAGCCACAAAACCCGTAGGTTCAAGCCCGGGGAGGGAGAGAGGGGTTCAAGTGTTTGCTGCTGAGCAGTGTATCTCCTGACCCTTCTCCACTTCTCAGACACCCTTGCACCTGGCAGTGATCACCAAGCAGGAGGCTGTGGTGGAGGACTTGCTGCGGGCCGGGGCCGACCTGAGCCTTCTGGACCGCTTGGGTAACTCTGTTTTGCACCTAGCTGCCAAAGAAGGACAAGATAAAATTCTCAGTATTTTACTCAAGCACAAGAAGGCAGCACTACTGCTGGACCACCCTAACGGGGAAGGTAAGAGACGAGCAGACGTTGTGGATAACCTTCTCTCTCTGCTTTCTAAACAATTGGTAGCTACTTGCTAAATGTGTGTTCTTTGATTTGCACCCAAAAGTGCTTCCCTTAGTCACCCGGAGGTTGTCATCTCTCCTGAGAATTTCTGTTGCTCACCCTAACTTCTTTAAAGATGATTTGGAATTGTTAGGAGGTGGAAAAAGCAGAGGCCTGAGCAAACACTGGTCTTGAGGTGTAGAAAGCATCGTTTATCCAAAGAATGTTTATTTGCCCTCAGTGTCTCCTGAGAACATACGAGGAGACCGTGGGTTTCCATGCACAACAACAGACTTGCGGCGCCTTGCCAGGCTCTCTGGAGCAGAGACACTAGATGTGCTGAGAGTCGACAGCATTCCCTCCCTGGGGTCCAGTTTTGCCGCCTTGTGAGCAGCCTCCCCGCTGCATGACCGTCCCTGTGCTTGGGCCGCAGGTCTAAACGCCATTCACGTAGCCGTGACGAGCAACAGCATGCCGTGCCTGCTGCTGCTGGCGGCCGCCGGCGCCGACGTCAACGCGCAGGAGCGGAAGTCCGGGCGCACGGCGCTGCACCTGGCCGTGGAGCGCGACAGCATCTCGCTGGCGGGCTGCCTGCTCCTGGAGGTAGCCGACGCGCGCGTTTGCCTTTGCGTTGAAGTCCCAAGGGGGCGTTAGGACCGTCTTTTCAAGGAATGATGTCAGTAACAGCCTTTCCCCCTGCGGTCACCTCTCTTTATTCCATAGCTACTCGAGGCTTCGGGGTAGTCAGCTTTGGGCAGTCCTGACACCATCGGCCCCTTCTCTCTAACTGGGCATTTCTAAAGTGGCAGAGCCGGCCCCAAATAGCAACCGGGCTAGTAATAAGACCTTTTCTAGGACCTGGGGCTCATGCTGACAGGAGAAGTGGGGACTAAAGGGGGAGAGAACCTTCCACTAACTCTTTCCTTTGTGGGCTGGATTTTAGGGTGATGCCCATGTAGACAGTACCACCTATGATGGGACTACAGCCCTGCACATAGCAGCCGGGAGAGGGTCCACCAGGCTGGCAGCTCTTCTCAAAGCAGCAGGTAAGGAAGGCGGCCTGGCGGGCAGAGCTGGAAAGTGCTATCGGGAATGCAAACCCAACTCCTCCGGGTTGAACAGCCCCGCCTCCTTCTTTAAGCCGCGGAGCTCCTGCTGAAATGCAGGAGTAAATAAAAGTCACACTTCCACAGCCCCCTGGAATGGCACTGCTGGGACTCGTAATCCTGGGCTCCATCCTGATGGTCATGTCAGTCTTTACCCTCTAATTCATCCGTTTGTTTTGGATATTGGTGGTTTAGGTTGACTCCCATGCCAGGAGATCTTCTTAAAGTTGAATTTGATTCCTTAAAGAAATCTGAGCAGTACCAGCCTCGGATCATGCCAGAAGTCTCCAGGAAAAAAGCTGATTGGTAGAAGACATTTTAAAATTTCCTTTGACAGGAGAGGTCCCTTAGAAGTAGAAATAATAGGAAAAAACAAATGGGCAGTGTATTGAGTGCTACCATATGTGAGGCACTAGAACTTGCTAGCATTTATTGACCTTACTATGTGTCAGGCACTGTGCTAGAGCTGTCAGACGCACTGTCTCATTTAATCTGCAACAACCCTTAGAGGTAAGTACCATTATTATTTTTCCCATCTCACAGCAGACAAAATAGACTGAAGAGACCTGTGGGACCCAGTCCTGGGGTCCTAGTAAAGGCATAACTATGAATCACACCTCGTCCATCTGAGCTTCCAGACTATTCTCTCTACTGTTTCTCTCCCCTGCTCTGCTCAAGGATCTGTAGACGTTATTCCATTTAATTCTCTAGTTCGGTGAAGTATAGAAAGTTATCCCTGCTCACCCTTGAATCTCTCTTGCCTTGTATACTTAGAACCTCAACACATGCTTAATGGGAGTAGTCTCTCAAACCTTGAGCTATCTGATTTCCTATAGAGGTTTTTAAAACTTTTTTAGAAAATAAATGCTTTATAAATTCAAGAAAACAGAGCAAGTTAAATACCTCTTTAAAAACTGAGTCCAGGAAGATGCACAGACTTTTTCTTTGGGAGCCCCACATACTTCTAAGTGAATAAAATCATATCCAAATAAACAATAGCCTTTTCTTTTCTTCGTCTCAGTCAAGTCAAACTTTCTCTTGGACAAGAGACTCTGATTGCAGTATGTATGAATAGTTTGGGAAGTCACTGGTTATAATTAAGAAATGCCTTCAGACAAGAAGCTATAACCCTTTCAAAAATGCTTTCTCTTGAATTCTTAATATCCCATGAAAGGAGTGCCGAGTAGCAGTTTCTCCATGATATAAATGAAGGCACTCGGGTGAAAAACCTAGTCCTGAGCTCCCAGTCATGAAGAAGGTCACTTCAGGAACAGATAGCTCAGCTCCTCTAGCATTCTCCAGCCCATAAATTGTTCGTCTTGTTTCTATTCTGTTTCCATGGTCAGATGGCACTCACTGCCTTCTAGATCAGGCCCGGGCTGGAAGGTTGAAATAAGAAACAGCATGAAGATCCTTCTCTGACTCTCATTAGGCCCTCTCCTGTTATTGAAGTTGGCACAAAGCAAATGATCTCCCAGCAAGATAAAAACAAGTTCTTCCCAGAAGGGTGTACCAAACTGACTACTGTTTGTTAGACATTAGACTAAACACTCATAAAAATAGTCTCTAAGCCTCTAAGAGGTAACTAGCTCTAATCTCTGAGTTACTTTTGGTGCACATTAAGAAACAGACTACATTTTTCCAAGATCAGCCCTAAAATTTTCAATTACTATACATTGTAGGAGAAGGTTTTTGCAGTGTTTGTCTGTTTAAGGATCAAGACCCCGGCCGTGCTGTACCCAGGAATAAAAGTGAGCCTGTTGTCCCTATACAGCAAAGTTTGCTCTTTTGAGCAAGTGGGAGAACAGCCTGAGACATGTGCAGTGGTGGGCACGAACTTGAACATTAAATTAGGTCCTGAATCCTAAGGGTGCAGGCCAGCCCCTGTAAATTGCTGCTGTTACTCCTCAGCTTAAAGGTGTATCATTCGGTTGAAAACTGTCCTAGAGAGTTAAATGTGAGGGTCAGGGTACTTCCAAGTCTTTTGTCTTTGAAAATGTCCTTGGCTATATAGCGTATCGTAAGACATCTTTACAGTCAAAATAAATTAGAATTTAAAAGAATTTTTCTGAATATTTCAGTGGAAGCATGTTTTATGTAATAAAAATTATCCAGGTAATTGCCTCGAGTAGCTGTTATGCTTTGCCTTTGGAAATCTGACCTCTGCCGGCATTTCAGAGTCGACAGGATCGTGGTTTACCTAATGCTGTGTAACTTGACTTAACAGGTGCAGATCCCCTGGTGGAGAACTTTGAGCCTCTCTATGACCTGGATGACTCTTGGGAAAAAGATGGAGAGGATGAAGGAGTCGTGCCTGGAACCACACCTCTAGATATGGCCACCAACTGGCAGGTGCGTGTGGCTCCAGTCTGTTTGATGGCAGCTCTGGAGGGAGCTAATGATTCAGGAATATAAGAACAGATGGTCTTCTTGGGTTTTTACTCCCCAAAGCACAAGCCTTTTATTTTTAAGAGAGTCTGCTTATCAAGAGACGTATTTATCTTGAAAAGCCTATCCATGAAAGATCTAGGTCAGCGGAGTTATGAGTATGAAAGTGTATGCCTAATCAGATCACGGTTAAGTTGTGAGAGAGGGTTCCACAAGAGAAAACATAAAATTCACAGAAGAGTTTCCCGTTCTGAGCTCACACCAGAATGGTCCCCGTCTCCATTTCGGAAGCTAGGAGAAATGTTACAATTTGCTTAGAACTTTGCTAAGTGATTTCTTTACATAAAAAGAACCCAGGGATTCTTCTGAGGATTTTAATAACTATAAACATAGTAAATAGACTTAAACTCTTCCTCCAAACTCCAGTGACCTGAGATCTGAAGGTGAAAAGCAGTGAGTAGGTATTCATGGCCCAGGGAGAAGAGCCAGAGGGAGGACACGGGTAGCAGATGGATCTCCAACACAACAAAATCGACTTTCTTAGGGCCAAGCGCTGCTCCACATCCAAAAACTGCTTGTTTGCCCCTTGGAGGTCCATGGTGTTGAGCTGAGTGACCCTGGCAGAGACCACATGGTTCCCCTTTAATGCTGAGCACCTGGCTTTCCCAGAAGCCTCACCACAGAACACACAAAGATAACCCACTTCAGCGACCCCATGTCGTCCTCACCTAAGTCAGCAAGCACGGAGTGACTGCAGGGCACACAGAAAGGTCTCCATAGCTACGGAATTGTGTTTTTCCTTTTAACCTATGACTTTTCAGTTTAAAATGTAGCTGGCGCTGGAAAGAGAACATCAAGCCTTGTGAGCATTACTATACCTCAGTTTGAGCAAGTTTATAGAATTCGTTCTCAGAAGGCTTTTCCTAGGGAGGAGGGGGCAGTGAGGCACGGCTGGCTTCAGCGTAAGCTCTGCGTAAGCTCAGTCCTCATCCGGGCCCTCAGGGACACATCACTTACTGATGACTCTCCAACCAACACATGGCCGATTCTGGTGGCCTGGACTGTCTTTGTCCTTCAGAAGGACCGTGGCACCGGCTCTCTGCAAGGTTGGCTTGGGTCTTCCTACCCACCTCAGAAGCCCCTGTAGAGCCCCGCCTCCTGGCCCCAGAGCCCCCAGGGCTTTTCTTTGCCCAAAGGGCATTGTCATGACTTTGTGGGTCATGGGACTAACTCCTTCCCATTCCCCCATCTTTGGGGTACTAGGCCCTCCTCAGGAGGACACAGTGAGTTCTTCATTACAAAGAAACTGACTCCCATCCTGGTCCCTTTAATGTATAATGTTTCTCCACGGTTTTCTCCCCAACAGGTGTTTGATATATTAAATGGGAAACCATATGAGCCAGAGTTTACATCTGATGATTTACTTGCACAAGGTGAGCTCTTAACCAGTGTTCCCTCCACACAGTCATGTAAAGGGCTGAGGGAGAAGCAGCAT
Source organism: Halichoerus grypus (assembly GCF_964656455.1). Classification (NCBI taxonomy): domain Eukaryota; kingdom Metazoa; phylum Chordata; class Mammalia; order Carnivora; family Phocidae; genus Halichoerus; species Halichoerus grypus. The sequence continues at coordinate 83,734,207 of NC_135714.1, forward strand.
TATCCAGGCCATACTGTGAAAGGCTCGGTGGCTTATTCCAGCATCGAAAGATCCTGGACGTATGCAAAGGAGACCGTCCAGTTGTAATCTGCTAAAGCACGCATACTGCTGTTACTCAGCGGGGCTGCTGCCGACTCCAAGTAACGCAGCTTCAGTGCTCCCACTGGGAGCTGGGGGCCCAAGGGCAGCAGCGTGGCCGTACTCAGTCCCTGCCGATGTCTCCGGTCGCTTGGGACAGCTGTGCTTCTTCTTCATTCCTTCAGGAGACATGAAACAGCTGACTGAGGATGCAAAGCTGCAGCTCTACAAGTTGCTAGAAATCCCTGATCCAGACAAGAACTGGGCAACTCTGGCACAGAAACTAGGTCTGGGGATACTAAATAATGCCTTCCGGCTGAGTCCTGCTCCTTCTAAAACTCTTATGGACAACTACGAGGTAACCCATCACCTCACATTTGTACTTGACTCCCGTCTGTTAACATCGCTGACCCGGGCATGGTCCCCCCCCCCCCCCCCCCGCCCCGGACCCTTAACTCTGAGGAGGAAAATCAGTCATTACCCCTGTCCTGGGAGGGTGACCCAGGCCAGGGTGGAAACCTGCCTTCAGAAAAAGCAGTTTTCAGATACCCTAAGGTGTTCCCTATTTTCAAATACTTTGGGATTTCCTGCAGAAATCCTAGGTAGAGGGTCAGGGTTGTCGCCAAACTCTGACCCCCACCCCCCAACCAACCTGATAGGCTGTGATCCACATGCGTTATCTTCCCGTCCCCAAGAGCGTGCCTCGATCCCGTGTCGGGGCACGGAGTCAGCTTTCTTTGAGGTGCAATCATTGTCTACTGAAAATGCCCTCGTTCGCTCTGGTTTCTCGGTGGTTTTCAGAGCTTCCGCCTAAACAGGGATACTGCATGACCTTGGCGGCACGTAGGGTTTCACTGCCTCAGCCCCTCTGCCCCTCGCTGCCTTCCGCGCTTACTGGAAGCCGCTTGTCTGATTTCCTGAGCGGTCTCGGAGCTGACACAGGAAGCTCGACGCGAAGGCCGCGCAAAGGTCACGCGGCTCGGCAGCCGGCTTCGCTGTGAGCCCTGGCGGCCCAGGCGCTCGCAGGGGCGGAGCGGGGCGTGCGTCGTGGCCCCAGGCCGCCTGCTGGCTCCGGGCTCGGGAACACCTCGGGAACACAGCTTCCTGTCTCTCGCGCAGGTCTCCGGGGGGACCGTAAGAGAGCTGGTGGAGGCCCTGAGACAGATGGGCTACACCGAAGCCATCGAAGTGATCCAGGCGGCCTTCTGCGCCCCGGGAACCGTGGCCCCCGGCCCCGGGAAGGTGGCGCCTCAGACCCTCTCGCTGCCCCTCTCACCTGCCTCCACGAGGTTGCCAGTAGGTAAGGGAAGAACAGAACCAGCCCCTGAGGTAACCTCCTGCTCCCCAGGCTGTGTCTCGGCGTCTTGGGCTGTGGCTGTCCTCCCCACCGTTGTCCCCTGTCCCGTGTGCCTGTCACCCCCACAGCTCACAGGTGCTCCCCTCTGCGCCTCTCCTGACGCTGCTGGTCAGGTGGGCTACTCTCCCCAGGAGCAGTCACATTGACCCGGGAGTCACTTGGATTCGTTCTAAATACTAAAAACAACATGATGTGGCTGCTTAAGGCTAATAGTGTTTCTCTCACTTCTTAAATGTAAAAGAGAAAGAAACTCACAGAGCAAGGCATAGAGAGCCAGGACTGGCCCCAGACTGGGGATGACACCGCAGTTCCCACCACAGCGCCCTCAGCTCCTCACCTCAGCCCAGAAGTGGCTTCACCTTCTCCCTGCGCCTCCTCCAGGTCCCCAGCACTGAACCTCTGTCACCCACCCGAAACATGCCACAGAACAGCACTCCCAACAGCCCAGTAACCCTTTGTTTCCCGCCAAATGTGTTCTCACACTCTCTCAACAACCACTCGGCGCTTTGTCTGGACCCTCCCTCTCTCAGTCCCCACCGAGAACACAGCAGCAACTCGAATTCCCTCGTCCTTGAGAGACTAACAGTTGGCCTTGTCGGGCAGAAGCTCTGCCATCCTCCAGGAGGTTAAGACAAAAATCCGAGCCTCGCCCATGGACACTTGCTGCTCGCAGTCAACACGCAGCCCCTAGTCCTTCCTCTGGGACCACCTCTCTTGTCCATCCACGCTTCATTTCTTGCCTCAGTTCCTGCAGCAGCTCCTGGTCTGCCCCCCTCCCTTCAGTCCACTCTTGACACAACAGGCAGTAAGAGTCTTTTTAAAAAGGAGTGCTATGCCTATAGCTGTTGTGTGCCTCCCAGTTCACCTGTCCGCTCACCAGAGCTTTATTGAATTCCTCCCGTGTGCCTAGTACTGTCTGAGGCTCTGAAGATGGAGCAGTAAGTAATAAAGGCAATGTTCCTTTATCCATTCTCTCTCGCAAATCCCTTTCATACGCCTTTCCTCCCGCCCCACTTCCCTGTACCCCCCGTCCCCCAAACCTCCGCTCACAAGTCTGATCCCATCTTAGGACCCGAACCTTCTCTTCCCCTTCCCTGCAAAGATCCTCACCTCGTGGCTCCTTCTTGCCCTTCAGTTTCAGCCCAAATGTCACCTCGTCAGGGGCCTTTCTAGGAGAGTAAGGACAGATGTTGCACACTTTGGAAGGAGTAATGTGTCCACTAGCAAAACAACCCTCATCTCCTATCTCGTGACCTGATGCTCCTTCCACACAAAGAAATAGGAAAATACTCATATCTTTAACATTTGATTTGATCTCTGACTTGTAGTTATTTTTAAAATTCCTCCTACACATAATAGAAACCCAGTAAAGATTGGGTGACTGAATCATCAATCAATAAATCAACCAAATTAGTAACAAGACAATAGTGTGTCACTGCCATTAAGGTCTTTATATTTTAATATTGGAACTGAATATACAAGAAGATAGCATTTTGATTTGTGTATATCAGACTTTGTTTCTTTGATCACTTTCTCTCTATAGGAAATAATTCAACATTGTTCAGATCTCTGAAGACACTTGTCAACAAGGAGAATGTGACCTAATTGTTCATCACAGACTCCTTTTCATCATAATCACCTTATCTTTTTTCTGTTACCGGAAGGTTTTTGAGGCAATGTGTAGCATTTATTAGCACGTGAGGCCCAGAGAGATACCTCATTTTTAGTTCCTACTTCAGTCACGCATTTATTTTGCCTGGGTTCAGCAATTTCCCCAGCTGGAAAATAGGTAATACAGTGATTGGAAAAATACACCTGATTTCTAAGAAAAAAAAAAGGCCCACCATGAGTTAGGAGAAATCAGAAAGGATTCTGATAAACGTGATGGTAAGAAAGAGATTTGAAAACATTTGCCTAATTTTGATGTCTTCCTGGTTTTTCTGTTGCTCGGGGCTCTGCCTCCCTCGGCCGACCGGCGAGCACAGTAACGACATAGTGACAGGCCAGTGGCGTGGGGCGGGGGCGGGGGGGTGCGGGGCCTGGGCCTGTTAAGCTGACAGGCAGAGCTGCTGCCGGAGAGCCTCTTAGAGCCAGACTCGGAGCCCCGCTGGAATAGAAGGTGTACGAGAGCCACAGCTCTGCCTTTTCCCCCAGCTGTGCCCCAGTGAATCTGTGCTTCTTTCCCCAGACGAGGCCCGAGATGACAGCATCTGCGACAGCGGCGTGGAGACATCCTTCCGCAAACTCAGCTTTACAGAGTCTCTGACCAGCGGCAGCTCCTTGCTGACTCTTAGCAAAGTGCCCCACGAGTACGGGCAGGAAGGACCCATAGAGGGCAAAATCTAGCCTGCTGGCCCTTTCCCTCACACCGTGTAAACCAAAGCTCTGAAATTCCACCACTGTCCAAAAGAAGGAAGGCGAAGTGCATCCGCAGGAGCTCAGAGGAAAACCAGCCTGCCTGAGTCTCTCGGAATTTCATTCAAGGCCCCTCGAAGTCGGCTTCCTTTCTCGGTTCTCACGGGAATATTACTAGTCCGGTCCACGAACACATGGTCCCGAGCGGTCACCGGCCGGCCCGCCGCCTCGCCGTGGGCGAGTTCGCTTAGTGAGCTTTCCCAGCTGCTTCCCGTTGTCACTGCTGCTGCCCCAGCCCCCCCCTCCCCCCCGCGCTCCCACTGGCATTAAAAGGCGGCCCAGTCCCCACCTGGTCTTCTCTCTGGCCGTCCACAGCACTGTCGTGCATTCAGATTAAGGATTATGAAAAGGGATATTTTTAAAATGAAAGTGACGTGTATAATAAAAAAAAGGCTTGACTGCTTTTTCTAATGTGGTTATCTATGTGATTTGAAAAAAGAACATGTAATGTCACTATGTAAACATGGTTACAATCAGTGCTGAAAATGGTCTTTTCCCCCCTTTTCTGCATTTTGCTATTGTAAATATGTTTTTTAGATCAAATACTTTAAAGGAAAAGATGTTGGATTTATAAATGCTATTTTTTATTTTACTTTTATAATAAAAGGAAAAGCAAATTGATGATCTCATTTTGTTTGATCTCCAGAAATACTTTTCTAAGATGATTCCTTGTAATCATGGGATCATTCCACAGCCCGTTATCACATTCACATTCCCCTTTAGAGCCCGGTTTTTGACCCAGAAATGAACCAAAAAAAAAAAAAAAAAGATCAAAAGAGCAGTGTTTTAAGCTGAGATGAAAGCTTTGGGTTTGTCAAATCGTCGCTTGGCTCATTTCATTCAGTACCGCCTCACCTCCCGCTGCCTCATTGGACAGCGGTCCTCCGCACCCCTCAGGGTGCTCTCAGGGCCCCTGCGAAGCATCAGGTCCTGCAGTCTCAGCACACGGGTGCTGTGATGAACACTGTGATATGCAACCAAGAACCCTCTTTAACGAAGGCCGTGTGGACCCAGCCGCCAGGAGCACACTTGGCTAAAGTCCTCTCTATCTGTCAGTTCCTTCGGGGATTGCCTCAGCCACAGAGAGCTGCCCCACCAGCTCACGCTCATGTCCCTGATGGCCCCAAGTAACACCGATGGACGTGGGGTACAAAGGCTCCCTGGCATGGGACAACGGTGAAGAGCTGTCTGTGCTCCCGAGCCCCCTCACTGGCTGAGCTGTTGTTTGGGTCTGTGTCACGGCTCCAGTCTTCCCTCTGCCCAGGACGGCTTCCTCCCCTACCCTGCCGCAGGCGTGGGTCCCAGGGCACCCCGGCTCTATCTCAGAGCCGGCTTCCACGGAGTCCGACCTGCACAGGGGCTGGGAGCTAATGATGGCCACTTTTGCACAACATATGAAGTCATGCAATCTTGAAAATAACCCAATCAGGTATACAGAATTATCCCCAATGTACAGAGAAGGAAACTGAGCCCCAGGAGTTCAAGTAGGCAGTGGCTAAGCTGCTTCTGAGTCTATATCCAGATCTGTCTAGTTCCAGAGCTCATGGGCTAGAGAATTATCTTGGTGAGGATAAAAAGATAAGTTAAAATAATTGAGTCCAGAAGTAGACCCCAAAATATATAGGAATTCAGTATATAATTTCAAATCAATGAGGAAAAGATGTTTAATCAATAAGTAGATGTTCCATCTGGTTAATCACTGGGAAGAAGTCAATCTGAACTCCTACTTCCCTTCTTTCATCAAAATAATTTCCAAATATATCAAAAATGAAACCATAAAAATGCTAGAAATACTAGAAATCATGTATGAATAATCTTGAAATAGAGGAGGCCTTTTTAAGTAAGACTTTGTCCTCTGGAGGTAAACAGTTTGGGTTCTTCATTTCACAGTGTGCCTCAAAGAAATGAAATATTTTTCTTTTTTTTTTTTTAAAGATTTTATTTCTTAGAGAGAGAATGAAAGAGAGCATGAGAGGGAGGAGGGTCAGAGGGAGAAGCAGACTCCCCGCTGAGCAGGGAGCCCGATATGGGACTCGATCCCGGGACTCCAGGATCATGACCTGAGCCGAAGGCAGTCGCTTAACCAACTGAGCCACCCAGGCGCCCCGAAATATTTTTCTTTAAACTCTACTTCTATGTTTTACTACATTGCCATTTCTCCACATGCTCCAATCCGTTCTTCCAGTTTTTGAAAGTTGTATCTTTAACGTTTTTATTTTTTTTAAGATTTTATTTATTTATCCATGAGAGACAGAGAGAGGCAGAGGCAGACGCAGAGGGAGAAGTAGGCTCTCCAAGGAGCAGGGAGCCCAGTGCGGGACTCGATCCTAGGACCCTGGGATCATGACCTGAGCTGAAGGCAGATGTTTAACCATCTGAGCCCCCCAGGCACCCCAAAAGTTGTACCTTTAAAAAAAATACCTTACTTTCCTTAATTTTCCAGCAACAAGCCCATGCCACTGTTCCTCCACCTGTTGCTCTCTGTGGCAGATGGTCCTTTTCCAGCTGGCCAACACCGGGTCTCCTGTCTACGAGATGTGCTCCTCCCTCATCAATGTAGGCCTATGACAAGGATAGAAGTGATGGGCTTCCAAGGTTAGGTGGGAAAAAGCAATGCAGCTTCTGCCCAGGCCCCCTGGGTCACTCCCCCTTGGAACCCCGTTACCATGCTCTGGGGGAGCCGCGTGGATACATGGAGAAGCCGCGTGCAGGTGTTCGGCCAGCAGCTGAGGTCACAGCCAATGCCAGCACCACCAGCAGATGTGTGAGGGAGGGAAGCCTCGAGATGATTCTAGTAGCCATTGGGTCACACCTGTCTAACCTTCAAGCTGCCTCAGCCGATGCCGTCCAAGTAGAGACAAGCTGTTCAGCCAAGACCTCCGCAAATGGCAGATTCACGAGTAAAATCATGGTTGATGGTTTAAGTCCTACGTGCGGAGAGTTACCATTCTCCAGGTCTCTAACCTGACAGTTCCCATGCCAGAAAGCCACTTTAAAGAGAAGCTGACTCCAGGAGGAACAACTAAGCAACTCCTGCCGAGACTAAAAATAACATTCCCCTTCTTCAATAAGAAGCCCTGTTTCTCTTCTGTTCCAGAAACTTCCTCTTTCTCTCCTCCCAGAACTCAGTGTGGCCTGAGCCTCTGCCACGGTGCTGGAGCAAAAAAGCTATCGATGTGGTCTGTGCCTCCGAGGAAGTAGTGTCTTTCATACTGTGCCAGCAGATGGGGATAAAGACCAGGAGGAATGCAGGAGATCAGGTGGAAAGCTACAATGGGCCGGAAATAAACCTTCCCAGAAAGCCGGTCTCTCAGCAGGAAGCCATTTAAAAATAGTTTTCTCAGAACTTTGTCATCTTTACTGTGCAGACATCACCTAGACGTCGGCAGGATGGGCAGTCTCTGTTGGCAGAGGGAGGCCCTCTCCACCCACCTGAGTCCCCTGCAGTAGTCCGACGGGCCATGGATGGTCCTAGTCACCGCATGGACTGCAGCCTCACAAACCAGACCCTCTGCACCTTCGCCAGAGAAAGGAAAGGAAGGAGCCAGGCAAATTTACGTGCAATTCCCTTTGCATTGATGATTTCTACCTTCTACATGATAGTTGTCAGGACATCCCTATGAGGTACATATTTAACGCCAATTTCACAGCGAGGAAACAGATAATCTGAATATTAATTCAACTCAGATTTAAATCCAGGTCTATCAGATCCCATACGTTACTCTTTAACCATGTCTGAAGACCTTTGAAGGAAAGAGGTTGTATTTAAAAGAGAAAGAAAAAAAATCCATACAATTCTGTATGAGGATGATGGAGTTAAAATGTACCCCAACCAAAATACAAAATGAACCCAGAATATCACTGAAGGGATATGTTGCTTAAATGTTAACCTCACTTGATTTTCCTTCTAAAACCAGGCTAAGATGCTTAAGTATGAATTATTCATGGACTGGAGGTCACTAGGGGCATCTCTTTCTCCTTATTGGGCTTTCGGGGGGAATTTTCTTTCTGATTTGTGCTTCCCCAGGTAATGGGCTTGGGGAGGCACAGGAGTCAAGAGATGGTGAAACCAGAATGCTGTCTATTTTGGGGTGCCTGGCTGGCTTAGTTGGTAGAGCATGTGACTCTTGATAACAGGGCTGTGAGTTCGAGCCCCATGTTGGACATAGAGATTACTTTTAAAAAAATGCTGCTTATTTTCTTAAGCATCACAGAACTTAGAGCTGGGCAGTATCTTAAAGATCACCCAAGTAAATCATCCAAGTTGTCATCTTTTTTTAAACACCTATGATAGGAAACATCTCGTCTCTATAATCCTCATTATAGCCTGCTGCTTCATTTAAACACCAATCCCAGAGACTATAAATTCTTGTCCATTGGTTGGGGGAGGCGCAAAAGAGGGGCTTGAAATTAAATGGATTCTCTCATTCTCCATTATTTTTTTTTTAAGATTTTATTTATTTATTTGACAGAGAGAGAGACAGCAAGAGAAGGAACACAAGCAGGGGAAGTGGGAGAGGGAGAAGCAGGCTTCCCGCCGAGCAGGGAGCCCGATGCGGGGCTCGATCCCAGGACCCTGGGATGATGACCTGAACTGAAGGCAGACGCTCAATGACTGAGCCACCCAGGCGCCTCCTCATTCTCCATTATTGTGGATTCCATTATGTCTACAATGGCCTGCTTCCATTACCCTGGACAAAAGACGAGTTCTACACATTGTTCAAGCTTCTTAGAATGAGAGGGAGGAAGGGGCTGAAATATCATTTTTTCACTTCCATCAACTAGCTTTTCCATCTTGATCTCTTTCCAAAATAATCATTTCATTGAAATATCACAACAATCCTCCAGGAGTGAAGATACGTATTCAGTCAAGATTTTTTTGAGCATCTGTTGCGTGCCAGGTGCTACAATAAGTGGTCATCATTCACTAACTCGTATTACTTCTTTGAAAATCCTGTGAAGAAAAATTTGTCCCTATTTTACAGATGAGTAAACTAAGGCACACATAAAGCATTTAACCGCAGGATCTCCTGATTGCAGTAAAGTGGTTTCATAAGCCACACTTGCAGGAGGGACAGGGGTGGGTGGGTGGGGTATGTCTCTTCCACTTAGTCATGAAAGGATCCTGGCTGACAGTCACTCTTCCTCCCACCCTTGGCTCCCAGGGTCCCAGTCAGCTGAAAGAGGAAAGGAGCATGGAGGAGTACGTGTGGGAGTTTTGAACGGGTCACTTCCTCTTACATTGCACTGGAGACAAACTTCAGTCCCATGGCCATGGGACTAAAAACAGGGAGGCGATAGTGGTGATCAACTTTTGTTCCCAATATTAGGAGGGGGGTTGATTTTGGTGAACAGATCCCAGGCGCTGGCGCGGATCAAAATTCTATACCTAACTGTAGCAGGAGCTTGAACCTGAAGCTTCTTTCTAATTCTAATGTGTATGCAAACATCCCCTCACTGAGAGTCCCCTGCAGTCGTGGTAAATGGCTATAACAAAAGCAAAACCATATCCCAGGATTAAGAATGAAAGATGCACTGTAAGGACAGTCACCGTTCTTCTTCAGGAAATCCTCAGAAATAATCAAGGCTATTAGACCAGGTAGGATGGGGGAGAATTACAACGAGGGCTTATTGCCCTAGCACTGACTCAAGGAGGACTCCTGCTCTCCAGCCCCTGTCTGTAATTCCTTATATGCCACACAGTACACCTTGGGTTTATTGATGCTAAAGATTAAGAGTCTTTAAGAGTCCATGTCCCTTGGGATCCCATCCAAAGGAGAAGGGCAAGCAAGTGATCTTCCTTGTGATCTGCAGAGAACTGGCAGGACCTTCCCATTTCGCGGATGAATGGGAAAGGAGCAGAAATGGGTTCTTAGGGAAATAATATCCCCTCCAAGCCAGAAGAATAGCAAGTGAAACAGAATTCTAGAAACCCCTTCTGGGATTCCTAATTCTTAGGACTCAGGAAGCAGGGTTGGTGCTGAAGATGGTCAGATGAAACCTCTGGGCACATGAGGGGAGTGTGTAGGATCAGGGGAGGTTCTGAGTTCATGCTGGATACTAGACAACCAGGTTGCTAGGACTATTCTCTGGCAATAAGAGATTTTTTTCTTTTTCCATTTCAAAATTGACGTGCCGTTGCCCTTCCCTTTCAGGCAAGAATTAACAACAAATTATTTTGTTTCAGAAATTCAAATGAGAAACTTCTAGTTATGGATTTTTTTTTTCTTTTACAGGACACCTTTTTATCACTTTGTTCAAATGTAGAGGTTCCCTTTTGCTTTTGAAATAAATTTCCTTTTGTAGTTTTGGGGGAAACAATCCAAAAACAAAATCTTAAACTTTCACCTACACAACTTTTTCAAATGTTTATTCTCATAACAATCTGAGAAGGAAACAGGGAGGGGTTTTAATTCCCGCCTTTTTTCATAAAATGGCCAAGCCCCCGACGTCCCTGGAGGTTCTTGGTCTAGTGGAAACAGTGAGGGCTGGACTCGGCCTTCAGTGCTCACACTGCCCTCCTCGGCCTGGCGCTGCAGCCCATCCTAGAACGCGTGGCTGCTCCGAGGGGGAAGGTCACATGGGCAGGCCCGGGAGAGGGAAGAGAAGGCGGCCGAGTGCAGGCACTGGAGGCTGGCAGAGGCACGCGAAAGCAGCCTGGGGCCAGCGGCGCACGCGGCAGCACGTGGCGCAGCGCACCAGTCCCTGCGGACAGCGCCCCCCCCACCAGCCACCACCACCAGCCACCAGGGGCCACGGGATCACGCCGGCTGTCCTCCCTTCCGGCTCCTCTCGCCTCTTTGCTTTGGGGCTCAGGAGCGGCTTCTCAGCACTCTGCCCAGTTCTGCGTTTTCTTCCCCCTCCTGTTCCCCCAACAATTCAGCCGGGGACTCCAAACTCTCCCGACGGCCCCCCAAGTTAATGTGGGATTCCGCCCCACAGCTGAAGCGCAGCCTGGCCCAGAGAAGCCAGAGGGCCACAAATCATAACCCGGGGAAACCCCACGCAGCTGCCCCCCAAAGTCCCGGCCTGCGCCCCTCCTGCCACACGTGAGACCACCTCCCCGGGGCTGGGACCTCCCCCTCCCCACCACAGGGGCCTCGGCCGCCCAGGATGTGTTCACCTGCTCCTGGACCCCAGCAGTCCCCAGTTGATCCGGGAGGGTCAAAGCCGCCCTTGGGCCCTCCTGACTTCCTACCTGGCCCAGAGCACCTCTTGAGTGATGGTCAACATATGCGCACTTACATGAGCCAGGGACCATTTTAGTTCTGAAAGGCAAAGAGACTCCAGATTTAAAGCTTCAAGAAAGAATGTGTGGGCAGCGAGTCACCCACACGCCCACATGGCCGCCTCCTTAGCCGGGCTCTCTTCGTCACCAGCAGGTCCTGCCTTTCTTCAAATGACGCCTTAACTGGGGTTTCCGTCCCTTCCCACAGCTCCCGGTTACTGCGCCTTGCAAGAGCTCGTCTGACTTCTCCCTCATCCATCACCTCTTCTGGAGGCTTTGTGCCGTTTTCATGATCCGTCGTAATGAAATTAGGGTTAAAAATCATAATCCCTCCTCCACCCTCCCTCGGCCTCCCCGCCTCCCTGCCTCCTTCCATTTTTCCTCCCTCCCTCCCTTTTCTGTCTGCCTGTCGTCCTCCTCTTGCCCTTTCTCTCCTTCCTCTTTCTTTTCTTTTCTCTCTTTCCTTCTTTTTTCCTTTTTCTTCCTCCACCCTCCTTTCTCCCTCCATCCTCCACATCCCCCACCCACTTTCTCTTTCTTCTTTCTTTCTTTTTCTTTCTTTTTTTTCTTTTTCTTTTTCTTTCTTTCTTTCTCTTTCTTTCTTTCTTTCTTTCTTTTTTTTCCTTCTTTCTTTCTTTCTTTCTTTCTTTCTTTCTTTCTTTCTTTCTTTCTTTCTTTCTTTCTTTCTTTTCTTCCTTCCTTCCTTTCTTTCTTTCTTTCTTTCTTTCTTTCTTTCTTTCTTTCTTTCTTTCTTTCTTTCTTTTCTCTTTCTTCTTTCTTTCCTTGAAGAAAGACTCATCCATTCCAGGACACTGGCCTCTAGCACTCTGAGGCAGAGAGGGGCTGGGGATGCGGGGAGACACCCTGCAGGCTCTTCCCCAGAGTCTCCTCCACACCTTCCTCAGGGGAAGCCTCCTGGAAACCAACACCCTGGCCCCACCGGCCCCATTTCCTGTGCACAGGAGGCCTCTGCTGGAAGAAGCAGAATTTTGCACAATCATGCAGCAGCTGGTCTGCCTCTTGCTACTCAACTTTTTTTACTTCAACAAATTTGGAAAGAGGCTTACAAGAAAAGGGAATTAGAAACTTCTTGGGCTTTCTGCCTGAATGTTTTTCCTTCAATTCAGGTCACAGAATCCTGATGTTATTTTCCCTTAGCAGAGAGGACTTAAATTGTTTTTTCTTTTGGCAGGAAACATGTAAACTCCCCGAGGCCTGATCATTCCAGCCAGGGCAACCTCGTAAGCCAGCATTTGCTACTTGCCCATCCTAGGCATTGTACATCCTGCCTCTTAGTTAATCCTCACAATCCTATGAGATCCTAATTACTATTAACCCCATCTTAAACATAAGGAAACAGAAGTGTGGAGCTTAAGTGGTTTGTCCAAGTTCAGTACGATCTAGAGCCAGATTTGCTTACTGGAGGTTCCATATCAAAGCATGAGCCACTGCACTACGTGGGGCCTTCATGTGTGTACACACTCCCCCCCCCCACACACACACACCGTTTGGATCTTTAACATGGGAAGATCTAGTTCATTGTATTTGCATGTTCGATGAGCTAAAAATCTTTTTGTTCAAGCACCAAAAACATAGATAGGGAAACACTCCAATCACCCAACTTGGGCTGGCTTCCCATGATAAAAGAGCAGGGTTCTTCCTTCACTCACCTGGGCAAGTCAGGCCTCCACCACCTTCCTTACTAGCGACACCCAAGTGCAGGCAAGTGACGACCAGGAGGCCCTCGGCTGAGAGAAAACCTCGGCATCCACCCCACCCCCTCCAAGGCCCAGCTGTGTCTGACCCCCAAGCCCATGCCTGCATCTGTTTGAATGCTTCTGATCGCAGAGTAAGAATACCTATGATTGAATTAAACAAATAGTGGCTTGCTTTTCTTATATCATTACAAGATGAGAGATAGATAGATCTAGATTTCACATGGAATGTTCCCTTGTTGGCAAGTAATTCAACCTTTCAAATCACTATTTGTGCCAACAAAATTATCTGCTGGCCAAATATGACCTGTGTGACTTGACCCACACTTTCTACAATTGTACCTTCAGGATGACCAGGTAGAGTGATGAGCTTAAGGCTTTGGGAAAGAATCAAAGTCTTTAACTCTCCCTTTCCATGTGCCACTGCTGGCCCCTCCCTCCCAGCAGGGACCCTGGCTGATACCGTTCCCAGCCATCACCCAGTGCCTGAGCAAGTTCCTGTTCTGACCACCTGCCTATGCCTAGGCTTTCTTTGATGACTTAACACAGAGGAAATGATAATTATAATAGGCAACATTTGTTGAATAGTTATTGTGTGCTATCAATATCTAGGCATCATCTAATTTAGTCCTCACTAGTGTTATTATTTTATTACTCCGATTTTTATTTTTTAAAAGATTTTATTTATTTATTTATTTATTTAGAGAGCATGCAAGCGGGGTTGTGGGGGGCACAGGGAGGAGGAGAGAGAGAATCCCAAGTAGACTCCATGCTGAGTGGGGAGCCCAATGTAGGGCTTGGTCCCACGACCTCAAGATCACTACCAGATCTGAAACTAAGAGTTGGACACTTAACCAACAGAGACATCAAGGCGCCCCATATTACTCCCATTTTTTAAAAAAGATTTTGTTTATTTATTTGAGAGAGAGAAGGAGAGAGAGAGAGCACGAGCTAGGGGGAGGGGCAGAGGGAGAGGAAGAAGCAGATTCCCCAATGAGCAGGGAGCCTGACGCGGGGCTCAATCTCAGGACCCTGGGATCATGACCTGAGCAGAAGGCAGACGCTTAACTGAGCCACCCAGACACCCCTCCCATTTTTAAAGATAAAGAAATTAAGGCACAGAAAGACTCAGTAACTTATATGCAATGTCAAACAGCCTACTAGTGGTGGGTCTGGAAGTCAAACGTAAGTACGTCTGATTTCAAAGCCCACACCCTTAACTGCTATATCAATTTGGATATTTTTGGTTGTAAAATGAGAATACCTGACTACAGCTGGATTACACAAATAGGGCCTTATTTTTCATAAGAAGACCAGAGTTAGATGACTGCCGGGTTAGCTCAGCAGCTCAACATCTCTGACATGCCCCGGTGTCAACAATGATTCCTCAAGCTCACAAAAAGGCTGTAGCAGCTCCAAGTATCAGATCCTCACACAGCAACTTCTCAACTTCACCAACAGCAGAGTTCCTCCTCAGGTCTCTTCCTTGTCAGGCAGGAAAACCTTCCCACCCCAAACCCATATTAAGTGTCAACTTGTATTTCATTCCCCAGAAGTGGGTCACATGCCTCACCCTAGACCAATATTTGGCAAAGAACAGAATTAGTGTAACAAATTACAATTCAGTCCCTGGGGCTGAACACAAAGTCACCTCTATTAGCAGAGGAGAGGTGGATATGGCTGTCAGGTGGCTGGCCCATAATGTCTGCCCCAACTATTGGGAATATGTGAATTGTCTCTCAGGATCCAGTAAATTTTACAAAAGCCTAAGTAAGTAACAATAACAGAATAAGGGGGCGCCTGGGTGGCTCAGTCAGTTAAGCGTCTGCCTTCGGCTCAGGTCATGATCCCAGGGTCCTGGGATCGAGCCCCGCATCGGGCTCCCTGCTCAGCAGGGAGTCTGCTTCTCCCTCTCCCTCTGCTCCTGCTCTCTCTCTCTCAAATAAATAAATAAAATCTTAAAAAAAAAAAAAACAGAATAAGAACAAAGGGATTGTTCTCACATGGATGATGAGCCAGGAAATGAGTACGAGTACTTAACCAGAAATTTCCATGAACCTGACAGCCCATTTCCTGGGAATTCTAGGTCACTTCGGTGTTACTGTCATCCGCCGTACTTTGTACTATGCTCATGGCATAATGCGCCACAGGCTGTTGCTCAATAAATCCTGTGTAAGCGCTGAGACCCGACCTAAGGGCTAAGCTGCATTATTGTTGCAAATGTTTTTTTCATGGCAGGATTCAGTAACCCATGTCGAAGATAGAAGGAGAGGTAGTGATAAACCTGACAGAGTGACGCAGGACCTTTACTTTTGCAAAGTGCATTCACGATTTGGCCCCTATTCAAGGGCTCAAAGATGTCTTGGCACGTTGCCCAGGCTCAGCTTAACAATCTCAAGCTCAGAGTCCAGCCTCACTAACTACCTGGTCTTGTGCTTTTCCTTCCTTATGTATTAATTACAGTGAAGATCTTTTAAGACTCTTTTCTCAGTTGAAAAGCTTTTTTTCATTGGTATTTTATCATAAACTTTCAAAACAACTTTCCTAAAGGGTTGAACAAGACAGCCTTAACTAACATGGCTCCCCCTATCACTGTCACATTAATCTTACAGGACTTGTCACCAGCTGAAATGGCCTTATTTGTCTACTTGCGTGTTGTCTGTCTCCCCCCGAAACCACTTAAAAGCATAAAGTTGAACAAAAGTCAAAATGGCTACACTAGAGCTTCAGCAAAACCGATTTTAAAGCAAACTTTTTCAGGGCGCCTGGGTGGCTCGGCCTATTGGGCGTCCGACTCTTGATGTCACTTGGGTCATGATCTCAGGGTGATGGGATCCAGCCCCGCATCAGGCTCTGTGCTCCACAGGGAATCTGCTTGAGATTCTCTCTCCCTCATCTCTGCCGCGCTCCCCCGCTTGCTCACTCCCTCTAAATAAATAAAATCTTTAAATAAAATAAAAATAAAGTAACCCATTTCCTCTCTTCCTCAAACTTCCCCTCCTCCCTTCTTAGCCTTTTGTTTCGGGATCCCAGGCCCACCCTGAAAAGGACTAACAGCATATACAATTCCTGTCGAAACCAGCTAGATCCTGTATTTCCCTACAAACCCCCCAGACCCTCTCTGGGGGTGGGGGTGGGCGTGGGGCTGACAGTTGTTGAAGGCCAGAGCCTGGTGCTGCTCAGTGTAACTGCTCATTACAGTTTGGTAATTTCCCACAGCCTTACATAAATTCCCATGTATTTTCTAGTATCTGACACAGTGCATGGAACGTCAGACTTTGGCAGTGACAGAGCCAAAGCCGGAGGAGACGCGCTCCTTGTTGGCCCCCGCAAATGTGCCGACAGGCGTTGTGGATAGAACAGGTAGGTCTCCCCTCGCCGTTCACTTAATTTATCTTTTTCTTTCAGGCCATCATCTGTCCCTCACTAAATGCTTGGTAAATGAACGAATAAATTAAGCTCAACAGTCTTTGCAGTCAGAACATAGATGTGTCTTAATCCTGGTTTTGTCTGTGACTTTTAGGGCCTTGCACACTATCAACCATCAAGTGGTTGATACCCTCTGAGAAGTCTATTAGAAAACAAGAATTCTGGGCAGATTTTGAAATGCTTTGAATTTCATGCACAAATAATGCCTACTGGTTTTTCTCCCTAAATCTTACCAAGTTGGGGAGCAAGTTTCATATCTAAGACAAGAGGATTCTTTCTGTCTCGGGTCCCTGTCACTTTGGGACTGTGTGAGAAACTCAGCTTTATTTCTCCTGTGCTCCAATTCACTTTCATTCCAACAGAGAAAACAATCTTCCTATTTATTTTCCAAGTGACTTCCCATGGTTTGAAAACCTCTCACAATGAAAAGTCAAGTAAGAAAAAAAACAAGAAGAGTTACAGTGAATGTGAATGAGGAAATTACCATTTTTATTGTCCTCTTGGTTCTCACATGAGAAGACGGAATCCCGTGAACTGACCTCTCTTCATCTCACACTCGAATGTGCTTTGCATCCAGCACGGCAGAAGGGCCCCACCCCGCTCTTTCCATTCTATCTGTTAATGTTTGCGTAACTATTAGCAGAAAAGTCTTCTCAGAAATCCAAAGCCAAGAGTAAGTACATCAGACTCTAACCCAGTATGTGTGGCAAAATAAAATCTATTAAAATGGTAGAGATGACTAAACACAGCGCCACACATGAGCTGTGGAAGACCATTTCCAACGTTACCATTCTCTTACGGAGATAACATGTATACAGCACATTTCCCTCTTTGATACCCATTACCGGGCTCACCCCTGTGAGGTGGGCTTTGAAATTGATGGACCAGAATTTGTATCACAGTTCTGCCCTTCCTAGCTCTTAATAAGTTACTTCACTTCTATGCTCAGTTTTCTTATAGTGAAAGGGGAATACATACACTGCCCTTGTAAGTTTGCCTTGAAGAATAAATTTAAAGTTTAGCTAAGGGCTAGGCCCAGTGCTGGCACATAATGAGGCCTCCGTGAATGGAAGCACCATCCTGGGGGGTGCATTTTCCAATTCAAAAGCTGTGAATTAGATTTATATTTGTTGACCCTGGCAGCAAAGTGGTATTTCTTTTAGCTTGGGTTTAAATCATTTTTATTGGGACGCCTGGGTGGCTCAGTCAGTTAGATGTCTGCATTCAGCTCAGGTGGTCGGGTCATAACTGGGTCATGTGGTGCCAGAGCTGGAGGGGGAGGGCTAAAGTCACAGGCCTGGCACAGGGTGAAGGACACTGATGCCCAGCCTTGCTGGAGGATGTCACCTGAGTAAGCAACCTTCCCCGGCAGAACGCACCATACAAACTCTGCACAGAAGGATGAATCGGACATGTGGCGGCAGGTGGACACATTTCCTCGCTTCTTGATCTTGTCTCTGGCTGTCTTCAGCTCCAGCTGGGGCCTTAGAAAGGCTTTATTCCAGGGTCCGCTGAAAATACACCCTGCACTCACTCCCTCAGTAAATATCCATCAGGGAAGTCACACGAAAAGATTGCTCCAATTCGCTCTTGCTGGTGGGCTTCCAAGGGTAAAATAATACAGTCCGCGTCTTTTCAGTCATGAGGAAACCGTTGTCACTGAATCTCCCGGGGATGCTTCCTACATCTAACCAAACAAAGGGAGCAACAGTGGAGGTTTCCAGATCAAAAGCAAATGTGTCACCTTGCTGAGAGATGATGGCCTGAAAGAAAAAGATAAATTAAGTGAACGGCGAGGGGAGACCTACCTGTTCTATCCACAATGCCTATCGGCACATTTACAGGGGCCAACAAGGAGCGCATCTCCTCCAGCTTTGGCTCTGTTACTGCCAAAGTCTGACGTTCCATGCACTGTGTCAGATACTAGAAAATACATGGGAATTTATTTAAGGCTGTGGGAAATTACCAAACTGTAATCTCCAGCCAAGTGTAGAAATTCGTCGTCTCCAATTATTAAGGAGAATATTTCACAAGAAGCTCAGAGCTTTATATCTTTTACAGTTTTTCTCAGGGGATGAGAGGAACATTTTGGCATAAGGGCTGGGAAGTTTCAATGACTTTCTCAGGATATATGTGGAGCTAGCACCACCATGGAACTTGTTCTTCTAGAAAGATCCAGCAACCTAGGCAGCCGCCTGCCAGGCATTTACAAAAGCTCTACCGTTAGAGCTTTCTCTCTTCTGCTGCATAGTACCAGAAAGCCACATTATTAGCACTTTTAACACGTGCAGATCCCACACAGTATCAGCAAAGGAAAGTGCAATTTAAGCCCTGTCATTCACTCGCCAATTAGCGCCCGCTAAAGTGAGGCTAGGCTGGGCTGTGCCCCAGAGGGTAGGGGGCTGTGAGTTTCTCTCAGTGCGAGCGTGCAGCTGAAACTGATCTGGTATTTAAGGCTGTGCCTTTGACATGAAACGTGACCCCCTCAACATGCAGACACGCCACACCGTAGGTCTGACGTTGCACGTGATGTGTGGCATAGAGAATTTCAAGGAGCCATTTTTACTCTATATAATTTCGGCCTTACACATCATGGAGGGTTCTGAGTTATAAACAAGAAAACGTACTTTGGAGGAAACAGCAAAGAAACTTAACAAAGCGTATTAGGTATCTCTCGGAGTTTGGGAGAGTCAGGTCTCAAGCTGGATGTTAAATTCCCAAATCACGCCGCCCAGCGGTTGGGTGAAGACCCTAAGGCAGGCCCAGGCATGCCATCCGCGCGGCTGGCCCCAGCCGGCCTGCAAGGCTGCCAGGGACGCCTCAGCTACTGTTGCTCCAAGGCCAAAGCCAGAAGGGACACTGGTGCCGGCTCCCTCGTATTGCCTGCTTCCGATCTGAAGTCTCATCTCTATATGTGACTGCAGAGCCCAGGGTCAAGCTCGTAGCCTGGCTTCCGGGAGGTATGGTCAACAACTTCCCGGCATCCTACTGGGGACAGCGCACCCGCGTGCCCGGCCCGTGTTAAGCCTGCCGTAAATGTTAACTGTTACTACTACTATTATATCCCTTTAGGAAGGGCAAGTCTCACTGAAGTCCAAATGCGGTAGGACAAAGGAACAAGTCCCACTTCTCTCCCACACCCACTTGTCCCAAGGTAATGAAGGCCTGGTTTAGGAAAGAGAAAAAGATTTCAAAACTCTAAGTCTAGAGACTGCGAATTTGTCTGCTACAGTGTTTCGGTTTTGTTGCCGTTATTGTTGTTGTTTGTCTGGAAAGAAGCTGTGTAAATGCATGGCATTCCCTTCAGGCTGCTCTACCCCGGCTGCCCCAGATGACTTACATGTCATCATGTGAACATTTCACTATTAATTAGAAAGAAAGATATGTTTTCATTTCAAGGACTGAGTTTTAATACGATTATTTCTAAGTAAATGCAAATAAACCCTGTCACTTAAGCATTCTCAGTGAAGTACAGGTCTGAAACAAATTTAACCTTCACTAAACAGAGAGTAAAACTTTCTAGAGAATACATTCAATCACCGTGTGTCCGTGTGTCGGGGAAAGGGTAGGAAAGGTTTTCAATCAACTAGACAGACTCCACGTTCTCCAGCTGCACAATTTTTATAACAACACATCCTGGTCATCCCATTTGCTTCTTGGCAATTATAGATTTGGTAATTAAGCTACTTTGAAGCAATAAACCAAAGAGAACAGAGGGAAATTTTTAAAAATTCATCGATTGTCCTTAAACCCTCAAAGTCAGAGTGTTTCTGCTGGGGCTGCCTGGTCCCCCCCTTTACACAGGTCTGCTGGCTTGTCAGGGCGGCACATGACACTTCAGGGGTGAAGCAGGAAAGGCCGGGGACAGAGCCTGGAATGCGGTGACAAGTCCTGCTGCCTCTTCCTGCCCCGGTCCAGCCCACTAGGGGCCAAGGGGTAGTGGGGGTGGCAGGAACCCGAAACTCTGACAGACACTGAATTAGAAAAGCAGTCATTTGGTCTTTGCTTCCAGTGGGAAGAGACTACCATTCCCCAGGTCCCGGGTAAACTCAGTACCAAGGAGAAATTCTGCAAAATGCAGGATGCCATGTGCTTGCCCCAGAAGCAGGGCACCTCTGCAAGGCCACGGGGACCCCAGGCCACCGGTACTTACGGTGATGTGAGCCTTGTGGAGCCCCACGCTGTCACTCAGTGAAGACAGGAAGTGATAGTTGGTTGGGCTCACAAGTTGGCTGTCAGCTGAAAGGTAAAAGGAAACCACACAGCTTTGCCGTGTACAATTCCCACAATTCTCCAACAATACAGGCACCGACTCCTTATAGAGGAGAACGGCCTCCCCTGCTTTCAGGACAAAATGCTCCGTCTCAGAGGAGCACAATGGCTCCAGGGAACGCCACGTGTGGACTCTCACCTGGGGAGAAACAAGACAGAGCAAAAACAAACATTCTTGGTTACTATCTTTTTTTTTTTTTTTTTTAGAGAATAATAGATGGAAGTCAGAATAGCAGAACTAGTTAAGAGCCTATGGACCCTGGGCTTAACTGCAGCCCCACTGAGTACCAGAGCCTGGAACAAAGCAAGTTACTCAACTCCTCAAAGGCTCTGTTTCTTCACACGTAAAATGAGAATAAGAACAGCACTAACTTCACTGGCTGTTGTGAGAGTTAAATAAAGTAATCTATGGAAGACACAGGACCTGGTGCACTGTCATTATTCTGTAACTGTGACCTATTTGCAGTGTCCTCCAAACTGCAACCACCTGAGACTCTTTGAGTTCCTCCCGTTTTGCCTCGCATTGTTTTAAATACAGGTGTAATTTTCCATATACATACAGAATTCTTTTACAGATTTTCACTTTAACAAACCACTTTTAAGGATTTCTTTCTGTCAAGTTTAGGCTATTTCCAGCTTCTTGTGATTATATAACCTTATATCATAGTGGCACTTTACAGTTTATAATTTGCTTTCGTCTAATTATTTTATTGTTTATTTTATTCACTGCCCATTGAAATCCTTCAAGACAGGCTGACAAGTGAAGATATGATAGTCACAGATGAGGAAACTGAATCACCAAGGCATTAAGCCTTAAGGTCACGGGATAAATGGCAGAGTTTTACCCTGAAGGTACAGGTATTCTGAGTCCAAGGACAGCCCATTTTCTGCGACAGGCACTTAGAAACATTTCAATACAAATTAATTTCTCTTTTCTTTTTCCCAGAAGAAATACAACCAATAACTAAAGAGATGACCAAAAACTCTCATTCTGTCTCAGAAAAAAACTCCAAGCAACTTACAGTGAGCTTTGCCTTGCAGTCAGAGCGAAGGTCTGACACACCATAGATGAAAAACACGTCTTGGTCCTCAAAACCCACTGGCAACAGTGGAGCGAAGAAATGCCGAGCAAAGTAATGAAGCATCTTCCACTTTCCTCCATACTCTAAAAATAGGCAAGTTAAGAGATGGGCAGGGTCAAGCAGTCAGGGTCATCTCCCCCATGGTCCAGCTATGCTGACTTGTCATGATTCTAGGGACTGAACATAGCAGGGAGCTTCAACAGGGCCATGAACCCACGTGCACTGAGGCCTCGGGGCATTCCAGTCTTTACCTCACGGCATCCTCACATCTGGGTGAGGCAAGCATTCACATCCACTTTACAATGAGGAAAGGGAGGCTCAGACCGTACATCAAACATGCCACAGGCAGTACTCTGAGCCCAGACCCGACTCCTAGGCAGCACTTTCTCATACATAATTCTGCTTCCAG
Source organism: Halichoerus grypus (assembly GCF_964656455.1). Lineage (NCBI taxonomy): Eukaryota > Metazoa > Chordata > Mammalia > Carnivora > Phocidae > Halichoerus > Halichoerus grypus. The sequence goes on from NC_135714.1 coordinate 83,756,192, forward strand.
TATTCCTTTTTACTACATACACATGAAGAAGGAAATCGGTAGCATGGAAGTAAAAATATTGAATGTATTAGCAACTGTAAGAAAATATTACACTTGTATAAAACATTATAAATATTCATTTATAAATGTTAAAGGGAGGGGCGCCTGGGCGGCTCAATCGATTAAGCAACTGACTCTTGATTTCAGCCCAGGTCATGATCTCCGGGGCATGAGATTGAGCCCCGCGTCTCCATGCTCAGCAGCTCAGCACAGAATCTGCTGGAGATTCTCTCCTTCTTTTTCTCTCTGCCCCTCCTCCCGTTCACGCACACTGTCTCTCTCAAATAAATAAAATCTTCTAAAATTTTAAAAAAATAAGAGTTATAGGGAACATAGTCAATAATATTGTAGTAACTTCGTATGGTGACAGATGGTAACTACAGTTATCACGGTGAGCATTTCAAAATGTACAGAAATGTCAAATCACTGTATGGTACACCTAAAAAAATATATAAACAGAACACTTGGGAAAAAAACAATTAAAAAAGTGACAGAAAGAGTTATTTAGAACTCAAAGTCTCCTTCCTTTTCCCATAAGTACAAAAGCCTCTGAGTGAAATAAAACAACCATTATCACAAATGCCACTGGCAAGTGCAGACTCGAGGAGAACATCCAAACAGATGACAGTTAATGACAGTTGCCCTGATACAATTAGAAGCTTTTGAGAACCGGGGCGCCTGGGTGTCTCAGTTGGTTAAGCAACTGCCTTCGGCTCAGGTCATGATCCTAGAGTCCCGGGATCGAGTCCCACATCGGGCTCCCTGCTCAGCGGGGAGTCTGCTTCTCCCTCTGATCCTCCCCCTCTCATGCTCTCTGTCTCCCATTCTCTCTCTCAGATAAATAAATAAAATCTTTAAAAAAAAAAAAAAAAAAAAGAAGCTTTTGAGAACCTATGAATTCTGTGCCCTGTTGGCATGTCCAGGATGCTAAACCCCCAAACTAAAAAACGTGTCACCATGCCTCTATTCCAAAAAGCTCTTTCCCACAGAGCACTGCACCAATGAACAACTTCCAGAGAGATGGTGGGGAGGGGGAAAGGGTGGAGGAGGGGCGAGGGAGTGTGTGTTGGGGGGGAGGATCATGTCCAGAATTCACAGTGCAAGCTGCTGAGATGGAGAAATGTGGTTTGAAGTTCAGAGAGAACCAATTTCTTCTGGCTTTCCAAAATTTCAACTCTCAGTGCTTCAACTGCAACTCCTAATATTTCCCCTTAAAAACAACAAGCAGGGAGGGGTGGAGAGGCCTTTCATATTAGATCTATAAAATGAACTCGAACTTACAAAGTTGACCTTGAACAACATGGGGTTCGGGGCACCAACCCCTGTGCAGTCCAAAATCCACAGGTAACTGCTGACTCCCTCAGAACTTAACTAATAGCTTACTGTTGACCAAGCCTTACTGATAACATAAGTGGTCAATTGACACAGATTTTATATGTTATATGTATTATATACTGTATCCTTACAATAAAGCAAGCTAGAGAAAAGCAAATGTTATTAAGAAAGTCAGAAGGAAGACAAAATACATTTACAGTACTGTACTGTCTTTACCCAAAAAATCTGCATCTTCATGGACCTGCACGGTTCAACCTCATGTTGTTCAAACATCAACTGTATTTGGAAAGTTTTCTCGTAAGTGGAAGGTGGCTCAGACCTGAGGTAACTTACAGACTCTCGTGTGGTATCCATTACAGAAGAGACTTCATATGCATGGTTCCAGCTTCATGGCCACACACAGAACACAGGAGGACAGCAATTGAAGCACAAGGTCTCACTGGGACACACACTAGTTACTCATCAGTGACAATATAGCTACCAATATAATATCCTGCATAGCCAGCTAAAAATGCTGTGGGATTTCTGGCCTTTCCGTTAGCTCTGTGCCTGTCCAAGCTTATGAGCCAAGCAAAATAAAATGCCCAGGTGGATTTCTGTATTTGCAAAATTATAACTAAAAATGAGACTAATTTTTTAAAAGGAAATGTGTAAGAATCTATAGATTCCAAGCGGCTATGATCCCTTTAAAGGATCACCATTTCAGATACGAGCTGACACATGCCTTCCCCCACCCTCACCGGCACACACTATAAGCAGCAGATTCATTAAACCAATGACACAGAGTTAAACAGACGCTGTGAGGCTGTCCAGACCAGGAGCAGACATGGCATACCTTGTCACAACTCCTCCCTGGCACCTGTTTTCTGTACCAGGTACAAGAAGATGGTGATCCTCTCCACGGAGGCACTGTCCTGCGAGACTTTAGAAAACAAATTCTTGCTCTGCCATCATACTCCTGGTTCCTGGGTTTACTCACCCTTTCTAAAGAACTCATTAAAATAATTTGCAATACAGTCATTTAAGGGAAGATTAACAAAGACTGGGCTCTCCCCATTCTCGAACCAAACTCTGCTTCAGGAGTCCACGACCTCATCCACGTACAAGAAGGCAGGGTCAGGGTCCAAGTGTCCCTGAACAGTATCTCTTTGTCCAGTTTTAAGCTTCCCAGAAAGGCAACTCTCCCCAGGCTACCCCTGATTCTCATCCAATACTCTTTATCTGGTTGGTGTTGATAAACAGTTTGGTCAGAGGTGACTCGGCACACTAATCAAAGCATGCGGGGAATGGACTCCTTTGGATTTGCATTCACAGCTAGTTTAAGAGCCTCACCCAGCAAAGGGGCTTTTTATTGTATGGCCTTGCCTCAGTTTTGGCCCCAAATTCTTGTGTACATTATTAACTGAATTTCTTTTCAAACCACCATTAGTGAACACCAAAGATTCATTATTACTCCTTGATTTTTAAAAATATATCAAAATAGAATAATTCAAACTGCAGGCACCATGCCAGTCATCTCCCTGTTGCCAACGGAACTGGTGCAACTGCTAACCCCTCCTACGTGGATTTCTGACTCCACCACGTTTCCCCCCAACAGATAAATAGGGCAAAAATAAAGATGACCTTATGGACCTAGAGGGGAATCCGGGAAAAGGACATTTTAACATTCAGCTGGGCCAGCCTTCCACTTGGCTGAATTCTTCCGAGGAAGAAGCTTACATAAATGCTTCTTTTGCCTGGAAATTCCTCCTAATTAAATTCAAAATTTTAAGCAATCATTGTAAGACACATGGCTGAGACCTTCATGCATGAATCTACCCCCTTCATTAGCCGGCTTTTGTGACTCTGCACAGCCCCGAACTCGAACAAGGCTGCCGCGAAGGCTCCCGGAGTGACCAAGAAGGTGGGCGGGGCGGCCGCAGTTCACGGGCTGCAGGAGGAACCCCTCCACTGCGCTGGGGTCTACCCCGATTAGTCTGACCCCTCAGGCTCCGTGCTTTCTCAGTGCGTCTCCGCACCGGAGTTGCTTTCTCTCACAGACACAAAGAATGCTGCAACACTTACCTAGAGAAGCCCAGGAAGGAGCCTGCCAGATGTCATTCAGCTGCCAATAAAGTGCTCCCATGGTGTAGCCTTGCGCATCCACTATCTCGCTGCGACTGCGGCGGTAGAATTCAGTCTCTATTTTGACACACTGGGCCTGCATCACCTGATTCGGGGGACAACATCGAAGCACACGTGTTATTGTTTGACGTAAGTGTGTAGATCTGAGAAAATTGCAGGCTTGAGGGTGTTTTTTAAAATTAGGTTGGATAAATTAGGGAATCTGATTAGCATTATGTCTACCATTATTATACTAGATCTGTAACTAGCCCCTCAGTGTGACAGAAGGGTTGTCTATAACAGCTGATTTATTTGGGAGTCTTAGTGTTTCCTTTATTGTAACAATGGGTGATCGAGGAAATAGGATGGTATGAAAGGTTCCTTGCTAATGATAGTGTAGGCGATGATGGAAAGCAGACTATTATTCCAGAGTAAATGGTATATGTAGTCAAACACTAAATTTTTTTGTGGTGATGGGTTTTACAAATATATTTATAGCTACTGAAGAAAAAAGTTGAATTAGAAAAAAATTCTACAGGAAAAATAACATTATTATGAGTCTTACACTGTCCAATCCCTAACCCCTTTTCTCTTTTTTCTTTTTTCAAGATTTTATTTATTCATTTGAGAGAGAGAGACAGAGAGAGAGAGCATGATCAGGGGAGAGAGGCAGAGGCAGAGGGAGAAGCAGATCCCCTGCTGAGCTGGGAGCCAGACATGGGGCTCCATCCCAGAACCCCAGGATTACAACCTGAGCTGAAGGCAGATGCTTAACCATCTGAGACACCCAGGTGCCCTCCCCAACCCCTTTTTTCTACTCAAGCAACTGTTCTTATATCATGACTTCTGATAATGAAAAATTTCTTATGGATGTAATTCCTTCATTATAGCAGAACAGATGGTAAATTGCAGCAATGAGACAAGTGAATTTAGTTCCTATTGAAGAGGCATTAAAGAACTTTATGCAGGACTCTTAATTATTGGCAACATCATTGAAAAATCACTCTTTCATTGCTGCTGTTATCACGTACTTTTTAAAAAGATTTTATTTATTTTATTTTAGAGAGCACAAGCCAGGGGGAGAGAGAGAGGAGTCCTAAGCAGACTCCTCACTGAGCACAGAGCCTGATGCAGGGCTCGATTCCACCACCCTGAGATCATGACCTGAGCTGAAACCAAGAGTGGGAGGCCCAACCAGCTGCACCACCCAGGCACCCCTGTTATCTCATGCTTTTAACTTAGAGAGGCTCATGAGTGAGAGGTTCTTAGGCTCATTTGGAGAGGTCACCAAGGAGAACCTGCAGAGACGGTCAGAGCTGCAAGGACTCCTCATTAGAGTGGGGCCTGGATTTTAACAGAGGAAGGAAAAGAAGGATGCAGATAAGGTCTCTTGAAGACTAAGCCCAGATGCTTTCCTAAAAGCTGGAAGAGCTCAGATAAAGGTAGAACCTTTAAATAGGGTTAGGCTGGCTAGTGAGATAATCATAGGTGAAGGTATGACTTATATGAGGTGGGGCCACAAAATTCCAGAAGGATGAAGCAAGAAGAAATCATGGTCATTCAATAAAGATTTAGCAAGCACCTACAGTATGTGTTACATGCTGGTAATGGTCCACCCCTCTCCCAGCAAAAAAATACAGGAGCCCACCCTCATGGAGCTTATTGGCTTGTGTAGAACACAGGACTTAATCAAAGAGTCACGCAAATAAATGTAAACTTTAAACAGTAGTAAGTGCTAAGAAGGAGGAGTGAGCAATGTTACGAGTGTAGATAGTAGGGGAAATAGGCCTAGCCGAGGAATGATGATTAGTCTCAAAGAAGAGGAAAGAGACAAGGAGAGAGGGCAGAACCTGGCAGCCGGAGAGGACATGTGTGTTGAGCAGAGAATTCACAGGCGAAGAACTAAAAGGCACAGAGAGCCAGGAACAATGGAAGGGAGGCCAGTGAGATGCAGGGACCAGACCTGGGAAGGTTTTGGTGTGTGTCCTAGAGGCTACTGGAAGTCACAGAAAGCTTTTAAGCTCAATGGGTGAAGGGACCAGATTTGCATTCCAAAAGAAGATACTGCTGACCAAAAGAAGAAATGGAGGCACCGGGGTGGGGGAGGTGCCTCCAGTGGGCTTAGGGCGACCATTCAGAAAGCTATGAAAACCATCCCAGCAAGAGATGATATCAGCTGTGAGCAGATAAAGAAATGTCCTCATTCAGGAACCAGACCACTGGGACCACAGCAATGAGAGCAGTGAATACACTCTAAAGAAAGAATCTCACAGACGGAGTGGAAATTGTGCCAACTGAAAATGACCACAGGATACAATCTGCATGTATTTAGTCCCAACACTAAGTCAGAGGGAATGAAATAGAAAAACAGACCTATGAAATTTGATCTGTCAGTCAAGCCAATCTGCAATTATACTCAGAAATTTCCAGCCAAGTTCCTTGTAAAAATACCAATCTTGTCTGAACTAAAAAAGAAAAAGAGAGAGAGAGAGAGAGATTTACCTACTTCTAGGCCTGGATACGTAGGCACAGAGAAATTAAGTCCCTTTGTAAGCATTCACGTATGTTGAGTTACGGTACAAAATCAGTGCTGTGGAGCAACTTCTAGAAAATTCAGTGAAGATGAAGCAGTCCAAAAGTAGAAATCTCAGTAGAAACAGATTCTAGGGCAGCATCATCCATGCCCACTAGAGATCTTTACCTTACATCAGCACGGAAAGTAACCTTTATAGTTGTTAAAAAGATTTGATCTCTGAACTCATTTATATCACCCTGAGCCTCCATATAATAGCCCCACCAACCAACCTAAATTTGGCCTATGTGCACAAAATCGAGCCAGCCGCAGTCTCTGCCTCCTCAGGACCCACACCCAAGACCCCGAACAAGAGGAAATCTCAGTTCTCATCCAGAGAGTCCTGAAAAACAGCCATTGCTTTATAGACTGTGTGTGGAGTGATCATGAGAGGAGAAGCTGAGGAAGTCCTCATCAGACTGGTGAGTAACAATAGGAGGAGAGGGGTTCTAGTCACCAGATATTCTAGAAACTGCTGGTCCAGCCAAGCATGGGCATCGAATGGCAACCACCATGGACAATCCACTTTTGGTGCCAGCCCACAATTCTGGAACTCCCAGTACCTGAAGTACCCCCGAAGTCTGGGCAATTCCTGATATACCAAAGAAGCCAAAGAACCTGCAACATTCTGTTATTACCCCAGAGACTTGGTTCAGTGTCAACTCATGAGTGGTATGGAAGGAGGGGTGTCATTCATGAAGCTTGGGACTGGAATCACTTTCCTTGGATCCACATTTATAAAGTAGGGTAAATAGGAAAAAAGTAAAAACAGAATTCTGAGGGAACAAAATATCAATGTATACCACAGTAGGAAATTAAGTTATCTCTTTCAGGCAAAAATGAAAACTTCTAGGACAAAGCCATAACCTATTAAATAGTCATGCTTGTGCTTAGCTGGATCTAATCCAGAGGACAACTAGATATTTTACTGATGGCCTTGGTAGAGGTGACCTGCATTTTCTTTTTCTTCATGTAAGTTTCTTTTCAGGAAAAAAAAAAGATCTCATGAGCATCGAATTATTTACATTGCTCCAAATTCTTTTCCAATCTTTGTGAACACATATTGTAGCATATACATTTAGTGTTCTATTCTCACTTAGTTTTCACATATGTATATTTCCATGCCCTGGAACTTGCTAGCATCTCTGTGCTTTAAATGGTTATACAGTTATACCACAGTGTGATTCATCATTCTCCAATTATTAGGCATTTGAATGATTTCCAGTTTTTTCTTTCAACGCAAGAGCTAAGAACATTTTATGTTCTTGTGTTGCTTCTTTTGGTAATAATAGATGAAAAATGTTAAACTCCTTGCTGCATATTGCTATTTTAGGTTCCAGTCAAGAGGTAGCTATAGGGGCGCCTGGGTGGCTCAGTCGTTAAGCGTCTGCCTTCGGCTCAGGTCATGATCCCAGGGTCCTGGGATCGAGTCCCACATCAGGCTCCCTGCCCGGCAGGAAGCCTGTTTCTCTCTCTCCCACTCCCCCTGCTTGTGTTCCTGCTCTCGCTATCTCTGTCTCTGTCAAATAAATAAATAAAATCTTTAAAAAAAAAAAAAAAAAAGAGGCTGCTATAAACTGGTGGCCTCCAGACTGAACTTTGCCCCACAAAGACTTTTTTTTATTATGTTATGTTAGTCACCATACAGTACATCATTAGTTTTTGATGTAGTGTTCCATGATTCATTGTTTGCATATAATACCCAGTGCTCCATGCAATACGTGCCCTCCTTAATACCCATCACCGGGCTCACCCATCCCCCCACCCCCCTCCCCTATAAAACCCTCAGTTTGTTTCTCGGAGTCCACAGTTTCTCATGGTTCGTCTCCCCCTCCAATTCCCCCTCTTCATTTTTCCCTTCCTTCTCCTAATGTCCTCCATGCTATTCCTTATGTTCCACAAATAAGTGAAACCATATGATAATTGATTTTCTCTGCTTGACTTACTTCACTTAGCATAATCTCCTCCAGTCCCATCCATGTTGATGCAAAAGTCGGGTATCCATCCTTTCTGATGGCTGAGTAATATTCCATTGTATATATGGACCACATCTTCTTTATCCATTCATCTGTTGAAGGGCATCTCGGCTCTTTCCACAGTTGAGCATTGGGGAGCATATGGCCCTTCTTTTCACTACATCTATGTCTTTGGGTAAATACCCAGTAGTGCAATTGCTGGGTCATAGGGTAGCTCTATTTTTAATTTTTTGAGGAACCTCCACATTGTTTTCCAAAGTGGCTGTATTCCCACCAACAGTGTAAGAGGGTTCCCCTTTCTCCACAACCTCTCCAACATTTGTTGTTTCTTGCCTTGTCAATTTTTGCCGTTCTAACTGGTGTAAGGGGGTATCTCGATGTGGTTTTGATTTGAATTTCCCTGATGGCTAATGATGATGAACATTTTTTCATGTGTCTGTTAGCCATTTGTATGTCTTCTTCAGAGAAGTGTCTGTTCATGTCTTCTGCCCATTTTTTGACTTGATTATTTGTTTATTGGGTATTGAGTTTGAGAAGTTCCCTATAGATCTTGGATATCAGCCCTTTGTCTGTAATGTAATTTGCAAATATCTTCTCCCATTCTGTGGGTTGCCTCTCTGTTTTGTTGACTGTTTCCTTTGCTGTGCAGAAGTTTTTTATCTTGATGAAGTCCCAAAAGTTCATTTTCGCTTTTGTTTCCTTTGCCTTTGGAGACGTGTCTCGAAAGAAGTTGCTGTGGCCGATGTCGAAGAGGTTACTGCCTATGTTCTCCTCTAGGATTTTGATGGATTCCTGTCTCATATTGAGGTCTTTCATCCATTTTGAGTTTATTTTTGTGTATGGTATAAGAGAATGGTCGAGTTTCATTCTTCTGTATATAGCTGTCCAATTTTCCCAGCATCATTTATTGAAGAGACTGTCTTTTTTCCATTGCATATTTTTTCCTGCTTTGTCGAAGATTATTTGACCATAGAGTTGAGGGTCCATATCGGGGCTCTCTATTCTGTTCCATTGGTCTGTGTGTATGTTTTTGTGCCAGGACCATGCTGTCTTGGTGATCACAGCTTTGTAATATAGCTTGAAATCAGGTAACGTGATGCCCCCAGCTTTGTTTTTCTTTTTCAACATTTCCTTGGTGATTCGGGGTCTTTTCTGATTCCATACAGATTTTAGGATTGTTTGTTCAAGCACTTTGAAAAATGCCATTGGTATTTTGATTGGGATGCCCCACACAGATTTTAACTGGCCCACAGAGGTGGGTGTTTTTTGGTTTTTTTGAGGTTGGTGGTCTTTTTTTTGTTTCTTGTTTGGATATTGTTTAATGTCTTAAGTCCTGGCCTATATGTTCCATTTTGTCACAATTCCCAATAATCATACTCCTATCCATTTAAATTACCTTCCTAGCCCCCAGAAACATTTGAGTTTTCAATCTCTATTTCAATTTTCAGAACTACTTGCAAGATATCTTTATTTTTGTATATCTGTTCTAACAATCTTCTCGCTGTAATTTATCTTTTCTGGTTTAATAGATAAATGTTAATAATCTTTTAGAATTTTTAAACTTAAAATTTTTTTTTACATACATGCAGAATTCCTACCCCTTGCTAGCAATGAAAGGAAAAGGACACTAGGCAAGCCCTAACTAGTGGCCTATCATAGCTGAACTTAGTGTGAAGGAGGATAATCAAGACTCTTGAGTGCTCTGGTCTCTAGCATAGTGCAGTACACTCCACAGACAGATGGTGCCACGTGCCAATATCATGGATCTGGGTTTACCCGAACCAGTAGGTGCCAGCAAGGGCTAACGAATGACGCCTTTGTTCATAAAAGTGCAGAAGGCCACTGCCCACTATCCTTCCTAAAGGGTTGTTGTACAATCCCACTTCCCTGGAAAATGTCTGGAACTGCCTCTTTCCCTTTAAAAATTGTACCTGTATTTATACACTCATGCATCCTTCCCTAAAGAGGACAATCTTTACATATAAGAAGGATAAATGCTTAGTCATTTCCTAGGCTCCTCAGTCCCACTGTTAGCAGACAAATCTTATTTTAGTTTCAAAAAAGTCTATTTTCAGCAGCTTGCTTGATTACACTTATGAAATCAGTCTCCTTGGAGAAACAGATGGTAGGGTAAAAAGAAATTGGACCAGGATACAAGACCTAGGTTCCAGCTTTGCCACTGTGATGGAGATTGCTAGCTGTTTACAAAAACCCATTTCCCCTGTCCTCCAGAGTCACAGAGTTATAGGTGGGCTCCATCCTCCAGAATCACATCCCTTACCGTTGGAACTAGGGGTAAGCCATGTGACTAAGCTCTCCTGACAGAATGTAATTTATATTCTTCATTTACTTAAAATTATCCTGACAATAAGAATTTCCAATAAAGCCATGTTTCAACTGATATAATTCATACCATACAATTCACCCTTATAGCTTCCAATTTGTTGGCTTTTAGTATTATCACAGGTTGTGTACTCTCTCCACTACCTAATTCCAGAATGTTGTCACCCCAAAAGGAAACACTGTACTGTCCTGGTTAACAGCAGCTCCTCATTCTCCCTTCTCCTCTGCATCTGGAAACCACTCATGTACTTTCTGTCTCTATGGATTTGCCTATTCTGGACATTTCATGTAAGTGGAACACATTTTGTTTATTCATTCTCTATATATAGAATTATATATTCTAATATATATATATATATAATATATATATATATAACTATATAATTATATATAGTCATTATAATAATTAACTTACTAGCTCTCATAGGTTTTTTAGGTGGATTTTTAAAGCTTTTCTATATATAAGATCATGTCATCTGCAGACAGAGATAGTGTTACTTCTTCCTTTCCAATTTGGATGCCTTTTATTTTATTTCCTTGCCTAACTGTTTTGACTAGAATCTCCAGCACAGTGTTGACTAGAAGTGGCAAGAGCAGGCATCCTTGTCTTGTTCCTGATCTTAGGGAGAAAATGTTCTGGTTTTTTTTCACTATTTAACGTGATATTAGGTTTAGGTTCTTCATAGGTGCTCTTATCAGGTTGAGGAAGTCCCTCCTTGTCCTGGCTTGTTGAAATTTTTTTCTTCATCTACTGAAATGATCGTGTAGTTATTTTTCCTTTATTCTATTAATACGGTGTATTACATTGATTGACTTTCATAGGTTGAACCAATCTTACATCCTGGGATAAATCCCACTTGATTATAGTTTATAAACCTTTTTATATGCTGCTGGATTTGGATTGTTAGTATTTTGTTGAAGATTTCTTTCTTTCTATATTCATAGAAGATATTAGTCTCTGGTTTGCTTTTCTTATATGTCTCTGTCTGGTTTTAGTATCAGAATAAAAATGATTTCACAGAATGAGTTAGGAAGTGTTTTCCCCCTCTCCTTTTTTGGGGGGACAAATTTGTGAAAGATGGTGCTAATTCTTCTTTCAATATTGTTTAGAATTCACTAGCGAAGCCATCTTTGTAGAGGACAATTCTTTGATTACTAACTCAATCTCTTTAGTTGTGATAGATCTACTTAGATTTTCTATTTCTTCTTGAGTCAGTTTTCATTATTTGTGTCTTTTTGCCATTTTGTCTAGGTTAAATGACTTACTGTCATACAATTATTTACAGTATTCTCTAATCACCCTTTTTATTTATTTGAGGTCAGCAGTAGTGCTCCCTCTTTCATTCCTGATTTAGTAATTGGAATCTTCTCTCTTTTTTTTTTCTTGGCCAATCTAGCTACAGTTTTTTCAATTTTGTTGATCATTTCAAAGAACTAACTTTTTGGCTTTGTTGATTTTCTCTATTGTTCCAATAAGGCCTCTTTTAATGTGCCAAATTTCTGATGTCTGCTTTATTTAAGTGCTGCAAATTGATGTTAAAATTCAACCAAACACCTCAGTAGTTATAGAATTTCCCTTATCTCAATTGTGAAAGGACATAATATTGTAGTTTAAAAGGCAGAAACTTGCTCCATTCATTGCCTGAGAACTTGGGAAAATACTTAACCTTTCTGAGCCTGTTTACTCAAATATAAAATGAAAACAGTAACATAGATGTCTGGAGGTGTTGTTAGAATTATGTAAGAAGATATACAACACATCTCATGGCCCAGGGCGAGGCATTTGGTAGACACGCAAAGAATGCTGACTGTCTTCTTGACTGCTAAATTACATGTTGCATATATATATATTAGTATGTAATGTACTCTATTAATCACTCCTCTCTTTTACTGACCCCATCCATCTTAAAAGCTCAGCATAGCCTGGATCTTCTATCAAATCTCAGTGCTGCTTACCAAACAAATAATTGTTCCAAGGTAGCAAGTATCATCAACACCTGGGCCTACAACATAGTCTTCCTTTTTTTTTTTTTTTTTGTTCTTGTGATCAAGTTACACGCAACATAGGAAGATAAAATGGACCCCTAAAGAATATGAATCTCTTAAGGACATCCCCAAGCATCTAGCCCTGACTACGTGCTTAATAAATATGTGAAGAATAAATGAAGGCACTAGAGGGAGCTATAAGCTAAGGGGTTAGTAAAGATTGTCAATAGCCCAGCTTCCTAAGTGGCTAGTAAGAGGCCTACTGGCAGAGTTAAATTGATCAAGTTTAGATGTGTTAGTTTAGACAGTCCTCGGACTAAGCAGTGAGCCTGTGCAACATAGCTTAAGAGAGCGTGCCTAGGTAAGTAGGCTATTTGGAATACAGTATAACAGGATAAGGTAGGAAAATGAAAGGTGAGGCAAGATTATTTTGGAATATTAGAAGAATTAAAGAAGTAAAAACCGAGGATACTTTTGCTGTTGTAAGATAAGGAGAAGATAAGAAAAGATCTAAATGTGAAGAAACTTACTGCACAGCTTTCTCAGCCAAGATTTTTCTGAAAGTTGCAAAAAATTGCTCTATAGACCGTCTTAAGAAGTGGTACCCAAGCAGGCACTTCAGAACAGTCTGACAACAACAAGAGAAAGAAGAGAGGGTGGAAGCAGGAACAGAAAAAATGGACCAAAGAAAGGTTTTTATTTCTAATGCACATGTCAAAGATAATTGTTCTAAAATCAAAGTAGCAAGGGGGAAAAGAATGTTTTACTCTAACATTTCCTGTCTATGTTTCAGTCAAGAAAATTCAACACTAAAAACAAAAAAAAAATCATAATTCTGATTTTTTTTTCATCTCAGATCCCATCTAGTACATTAGAAAGTTCTAAGGTACAACTAACACAATCCAATTCCAAGCCAATGCCTGATAAGACACCAGTGCTAAATTATCATATGAAAGCCATCACCAACAAAACCCAGCAACAAATAATTCCACTTGTACACCCAGCTCCTAACTATGTACCGCTAATGCTAACGAGTTCAGAAAGAACAATTATTTTTGTCAGTTCTCTGAATGTCGTTTTGAGAAAATAGAATAAAGTAACAGTAATAAAATGAACAGCTGGGAGGAGGACAGCCAGCATGAAAAACAACAGCTGAAAAGGTTCCCGCGTGTGCGTGCACACACACACACACGCACACACACACACACACGAATAAGGATCATCCTATTTCATATATCAAAACTGAGACTCTTTTATAGAATATTGTCTATGAAAAGCTAATAATGATGAACTTCAATACTTTAAAAGGGACAGATATCAACTTTATCTTTTAACTTGTGTTCTATGAGGTAAGTTCATAAATTACACATCAAAACTTCCCTAACTGATAAGCTTATGGTTAAAACATTAGAATTTTCTTTATTAGTTTATCATCTTCTAAAAAGGAGTATTCTTTTGGCTTAGAGTTTTCTGCTTCAGCTTCCATCCAGATTTTTTTGTTTTTATACAGGAGAAAACTGATGAGAGTAGGCATGAGTTTAGATTAAAATTGGTATATTTTTAGGTGCTAAGATGCAAAAATTAAAATATGATCATGTTTAACAAAAACTTCAAATCTATTTCAGATCAACTCATATGACTGAGATTAGGCTCCTGCCTTCTCTCTCTGAACTTGAAACAAGTATGGCAAAAACATCAGATAAATAAGCCCTGGCTTTAATATAGTCTTATGCATGCATGTAGTTCACAGGTTCATGAAATAAAATTGGCAAATAAAGAGAGTAAATGAAAACATTAAGAAGAAAATATTACCTAAAATTCAGCTCGATAGTTTCTTACAAAGTTAAATATAAATTCCATATAACTCAGCAATTTCACGCATGTATTTCAACTCAGAGGAAATGAAGATATGCGCACAAAGATTTGTATGCTAATATTCATAGCAGTATTATTCATAATAGTCAAAAATTGGTAATAATCCAAATGTGCATCAAGAGATGAATGGATATATGAAATATGGTATATCCATTACAACAGAATACTATTTAGCAAGAAAGAGGAATGAAGTACAGGTGTATGCTACAACATGGAAGAACTTCAAAAACATTACGCTAGGTGAAAGAAGCCAGATGCAAAACATCACACATTGTATGAGTCCAGTTACAAGAAATGTTGAGAAAAGTAAAATCTATACAGACAGAAAGCAGATTAATGTTTACCTGGGGCTGAAGGTGAGAAAGGAGAGTAACTGCAAATAGGCACAAGGATCTTTTGGGGATGTCAGAAATGTTCTAAAATTGGATTATGGTCACGGTTGCATGACTCAATAAATATTCTAAGAATCACTTAATTGTACACTTAAAATGAGTGAATTTTATGGTATGTCAATTATCTCTCAATAGAGCTGTTTAAAAAATAATCCAGGGGCGCCTCATGGCTCAGATGGTTAAGCGTCTGCCTTCGGCTCAGGTCGTGATCTCCGGGTCCTGGGATTGAGCCCCATGTCAGTCTCCCTCTCCCTCTGCCTCTCCCCTCACTTGCACTCTCTCTGTCCCTCTCTCTCTCAAATGAACAAATAAAATCTTTAAAAAAAATCCAGTAAGGTGCATAAAGTAACATGCAGATATCTTAATTGTATGCCTCAGTGAATTTTATCATGTATATACACCCATGTAACCAGCACCCAGATCAAGATATAAAGCTTTTTTAGCACTCCACAGAGTTTCCTGATACCCGTTTCTAACCATAATTCACTATCCCCTCCACAAGAGTGGTTACCACCAATTTGCTCTCCATCATCTTCATTCATTTTGTCTATAACTAAAACTTGAATGTTTCTTTTGCTCAACATAATGTTTGTGAGAGTCATCCAAGTTGATGCTGATATCAGCAGTTCATTCTTTTGTATTGCTATGGAATATTCCATTACATAAATATACCATAGTTTATAAATTCTTCTGTTAAAAAACATCTAGGCTGTTTCCAGTTTGGAGCTATTATGAATAAAGCTGGTATGAACATTATTTTAGAGGTCTGTTGGCAGACATATGCACTCATTTTTCTTGGGTACATAGCTTGTAGTAGAAATGCTGATTCAGAGAGGAAGCAAATGTTTAGCTTGGATAGAAACTGCCATAAAATTTTCCAAAGTGATTAAACAAATTTCTATTCCTACTAACAATGCCTACAAGTTCCAGCTGTCACACATCCTCACCAACAGTTGGCATTGTCAATCTATTTAATTTTAGCCATTGTGCTAAAATGACATTGTGTACCTTGTAGTGTAGGGGTACCCTAGCATGATTTTAATTTTGCATTTCCTTGATTGAGAATGAAATTGAACACATTTTCACATATTTACTGAACACTGGATATCTTCTTTGGTGAAGTGCCTGTTCAAGGTTTTTGTCCATTTTTTAATAGGTTACATCCTTTTCTTATTACTTCATAGAAGTTCTTTATTTTGAATACAAATCTTTTTATCAGATATATGTATTACAGATACTGTTGCCCAATCTGTGGCTTGTCTTTATCTCTCTTAATGGTGTCTTAATTTACAAAAGTCCATAATTTTAATGAAGTCCAATTTATCATTACTTTCTTTTATAGTTAATGTTTTTTATGTCCTGTTTAAGAAATCTTTGCCAAGGTTATGAAAATGAGACCTTTCACAGTTGATTCCTTGATCACTGATCAAATTAATTTTTGTATATGGAGTCAAAGTTCATGTATTTTCCTACAAAGATACCCACTTGACACTGTACTGTCTATTGGTAAAACTATCCTTTCCCACCGGATCGCAGTGGCATCATGGCCATCAATCAAGTGATTATATTATACATAAGTCTGTTTCTGGACTCTACTGTGTTCCATTATTCCATTTTATCCTTGGGGAAAGCTATTTTCTTAATTACTGACACTTTATAGTGATCATGAGCTAGGGAACATTTTAATGCACAATTTGCTGTAGAACATTGTGAGCTGTTTGTTCTTTGTAAGAGAGACAAATGCCAAAAATTAACTATTTCAAGTATTACATGTCATCATTCATCTGTTTTGAAGAAGATAAACTCCTCAATCAATGAAATAAAAACCTGAATATTTTTTCACCACGTAAGGCTTACAAAATCTACATGATCCCCTATGTTAACTGAAGGAACCAGTTGAACTCCAGAATGAAAATGCCTTACCTGAGTAAGGTAAATGGTATCTTTGAATGTCTGTAATGTATCTGTGCTTTCCGGGAGTTTGAAATGAAATCCAATCTGAAGCAGCATTTCATTATTACCATCTGCATGATGTTGTCGATGAAGTGAAAATTTGCTATTGTAAGACCAGTCCTCTTCAGATGAAACCTTTCGAGTAAAGAATAAGAGGTACAAATGGGGAAGTTAGGAGTTCCACACACTTCTGACAAACTCAGAAAGTACTCTGCATACGGAAAAGAGCTCAGGGTTTGTGCTGCGACTCTAATTTCACAGATGGTAGATGTTTTTGCCATCATACTTGTTACTGGTGAAAGAGTAGCCCTGTGCAAAGTTGAATCACAAAACCAGGATTTGGCACCTATACCTTCCCTTACTCAAACCTAGGAAGTTACACTTTGGCATTTCTATCAGAAATCTTATCTTATCAAAACATTATTCCTGTTTTTAGAACATTCACGTGCTTATTTTTAAATGTCATTTAAATGTCATTTACTTTTATTCAAGTAAATAAATTGTCACAAAAGAATAATGGCCTGAAATCAGCGTTCTGTTAAAACTGTCAATTCTTTAACAGGAATAAGATATGACTACTAAGACAGTAAATGCTTAGCACTTGCTCATTTGTTTCTCAATTACTACTAAATATATTTGACATATACAGATGTTTAATTTTGATATAGTTGAAGACACAAACCAAACAATGATGCTCTTTTCCCCTAACAGTAAATCTTTTTTAAGTAAAGCCAGGTACAATTTATGTGATCTTTCTGTCATCTCTTTGAGAAGCTATCATCAGGTCAAAGTAAAAAAACAAAAACAAATACCACACATATGTTAGTAGTATACCTTTTACAGAAAAATAGACAATGATTCTGGCTTCTAGGCCTATGATTTAATGCCCTGTTAGCATCTGAGAAAGATATAAGACAACTGCTGTCTACACCTGAAAACATCAGTTTAATCCAGGTTATACAAAGACTTTGAAAAACAGTCTACCCCACCCTCAAAAATCCCTGAAAATTAAAAATATTAATCCCTGTTCATAAAATAAGACTTATAATTCCCTATAATCATGCAATGTACAGACCAATCACCTTAAAAGGAAAAAATTATTCTTTAGGAAATTGTTTATACCAAAATGTAAGTAGTGTACATTACCCATGTTTGATGTGGAAGTTTTTCCAAATTATACGTATTTTCCAAAACTATTATCACCAGACAGTTTAGAGAACTAATTATTTCAGTTACTTATTTAAAAGAGGTATTAGTATTTACAGTCATCTTGTACACATTTGAGATGTACACATCTTTACCAACAGGCTTCCTTTCTTTCAGTGCTTCTTCCTTTTTAAAGCCTGAAACACATCTTCAGGCTTCTCAGCCCTGATTGGTAATGATATGAACGTATCCCATAACTGGTAAACCTGATCTTCTGTTATGTGGAAAGCTTTCTAACTTCTGATAGCCATGGTTTGAGTGTCTTATAAATTTCAGCTGTAACAATGTTATCAGAAGGAATTCAAAGTGCCAAAGAAAGCCCTAATTGTTTTAAGACTATTACCTCACTTAATCCTCATGACAACTCTACAAATTGGTATTATCACTCTATTTTAGAGATGAGGCACATCTCTAAAGGTTCAGAAGTTTCAGTAATTTGTCCAAGACCCTAAGCTAGTTGGCACAGTCTAGCTCTAGCCTCTAGTTCTTTAAATCTAGATGCCTCTGAAGAAAATAAAACGTTCATACAAATCCTATGGCTAGAATGGATTGTACTAATCATAATAATAGCTTACATTTTATGGGTTGTAGCTATGTGTCAAGAACTGTGCTAAGTGCTTCAATGTGTAAATTAACTTAATCTTTACACATGATCACATGCACACACGCATACCTGCACATACACACACACACACACACACGCACTCTCTCCCTCTCCACCCCAGAGGTATTTTACTACTACTAAACCCAATTTACAAATGAGGACATTAAAATTCAAAAAGATTAAATAATTTGTCCAAGGCAATAGAGCTACTGTACGGCAGTTCTCGTATTAAAATCCAGATCTGTTTATTCCATAGCCCAAGCTTTTAATCACTGTGCAATACTGATAATGACTATTGAAAATATGATTCATTTACAAAGAAGTAATGCATCCCAAACTAGAAAGGGACATTTTAATATTTTTGTTAAGTACATGAAAAAAACTCTAACTAGAAACCTAAGTTTTATGTAAAGTTATTCTTTTGGTTTCTTTTATATTCCCAATTACCTAATTCAAATCCCCAACTAAGCAATGTAGCTCAGAAAAGAGGTAATGGTTAAATCAAGGGTTCATAATGAACAGAACTTCACCTTTCCCTATTTTAAAACAGTGTTTAGTATCTTTGAACATCATCAGGCGTTTCACAAAAACATGGCAATTGCATTACTGTCAGACGGTAAACAGAAATGCTAATAGATTTAAGAAAAAGGTTTAGCAGTTTATAACACTCACCCTCCCGAAATGTAGTGAAATGAAAATGGTTCAGCTTCTGGTGTTAGATAATAAGTTTGTATCCAGATATGCTCCTTGGTTATCTGGGGATAATGATGGAACTCTCACCCTCGAGTACCTTGATTCCTCCCAGACCTCAGTCAAAGGGTTGGGGGAGGGGGTAGATTATTGTTAAATGAAACAATGAGTCTCTGGTAAAGAGCATCCGCTCAGTAAATATTTTTCCTTCTTTCATTCCTTCCTTCCCATTCTAACACCTGTTCCTACCTGAGTCAGGATACTCAACTCCATCCTCCTTCATTTTGAAACAATAGTATTCCTAAAAAATCCACCCCATAAGATGCAAGTAATAAAAAAAAAAAACAAGGGGTAGATCTAAGGTTATGACATTACACTTATTAAAGTTAAAAATACAGGGGCGCCTGGGTTGCTCAGTGGTTAAGCATCTGCCTTTGGCTCAGGTCATGATCCCAGGGTCCTGGGATCAAGTCCCACATCAGGCTCCCTGCTGAGCAGGGAGTCTGCTTCTCCCTCTCCCTCTGCCCCTGCTCATGCTCTGTCAAATAAATAAATAAATGAAATCTTTTAAAAATAAAGTTAAAAATACAATATAACTGCATTGGGTGGAAGCAAATATAATTGGGTTCAGGTAGTAAAATTGAGAGAGATTTTAAAATTGTCTTAAATTTTTTTTGTGGTTACTTTACACAAGTAATAGGGGAGGGGAAACAAAAACTACAGGTACATGATTTTTTTTATAACTTTTTTTAAAGTTCTTATTTACTTATTTATCTTAAGAGAGAGCACACGTGCACGTATGAGTGGAGGAAGGGCAGAGGAGACAGAGAGAGAATCTCAAGCAGACTCTGTGATGAGGGCAGAGCCCACGACCCTGAGATCATGACCTGAGCTGAAATCACACTTAACTGACTGAGCCACCCAGGGAACCCCAGGTACATGATTATTTCAACAGATGCAGAAAAAGAGCATTTGACAAAATCCAACACCCTTTTATGATACAAACACTCAACCAACTAGGAATAAAAGGGAACTTCCTCAACCTGATAAAAGGCATCTATGAAAAACCTACAGTTAACATCTTACTACACAGTAAAAGACTAAAAGCTTTCTCCCTAAGAAAAGCAATGAGACAAAGATGTCTGTTCTTACCATTTCTATTCTATGTTGTACTGGAGGTTCTACCCAGGGCAATTAGCCAAGAAAAGTTAATAAAAGGCATCCAAATTGAAAAGGAAGAAGTAGAACTAATTCTATCTGCAGATGACATGCTCTTAAATATAGAAAAACATAAAGGATTCACAAAAACTATTAAAGCTAATAAATAAGTTCTGCAAGGTTGCAGAATATATGTTCAATCTACAAAAATCAACTGTCTCTTTATATACTAGTAATGAACAATGTGAAAATAAGTTAAGAAAATAATTCCATTTACAAAAAGAATAAAATACTTAGGAATAAATTTAACCAAAGAAGTATAAATTTTGTACAATGAAACTACAAAATAGTGAAAGAAGACATCACATGTTCATGGATAAGGAGACTTCATATTGTTAAGATGACAACACTTTGCAAACTAATCTACTGATTCAACACAATCCCTATCAAAATCCCAGTGGATTTTTTTGCAGAAACTGGCAAGGTTATCCTAAAATTGATATGTAAATGGAAGGCACCCAGAACAGTCAAAACAATCTTGAAAAGAAGAACAAAGTTGGTGGAGTCACTCTTCCTGCTTTCGAAACTCACTACACAAAGCCGTAAGTAATGATGACAGTGCATACTGGCATAAAATAGACAGGCAGATCAATGGAAACAAACTGAGAATCCAGAAATAAACCTTAACATTTATGGTTAATTGATTTTGACAAAGGGGTCAAGAGAATCAATAGGGGAAAGAATACCGTTTTCTTTTTTTTTTTTTTTTAATTTTATTTTATTATGTTAGTCACCATACAGTACATCATTAGTTTTTGAAGAATAATGTTTTCAATAAATGATGTTTGGATAACTAGATATCCACATGCAAAAAAATGAACCTGGACATCTACCTCACACCATATAGAATAATTAACTCAAAACAGATCACAGATCTAAATGTAAGAGCTAACACTAAAAGACAACAC
This sequence comes from Halichoerus grypus, assembly GCF_964656455.1. Classification (NCBI taxonomy): domain Eukaryota; kingdom Metazoa; phylum Chordata; class Mammalia; order Carnivora; family Phocidae; genus Halichoerus; species Halichoerus grypus. The sequence goes on from NC_135714.1 coordinate 83,777,392, forward strand.
AGAAGTAAAACTTTGTGATCTTAGGTTAGAAAATGGTTTCTTAGATGCAATACCAAAAGCACAAGAGATGAAAGAGAAGATTGATAAGGACTTCATCAAAATTTAAAACTTTTGGGGCACCTGGGTGGCTCAGTCGGTTAAGTGTCTGCCTTTGGCTTGGGTCATGATCTCATGGTCCTGGGATCAAGTCCCACGTCAGGCTCCTT